>NC_084867.1:9933576-10249948 GCF_951802175.1 Populus nigra | reverse complement strand
GGGGTGCCCAGGTCCAAATTCTTGTATGTGTACTCAGGGCCAGTCTTTAAAGAACTTCGTCTATGCCCACAAAGCTGCTTAAAATATTTAAAATCCACTTGGAATTATCTGCACAAGAAATTATCCTCCTAAGAAGGTGGAATATTAGAATAAGAACCCAGCCGAATTGTTGTATTCTTGTAATTGGATGGCTGAGTTGTGCAGCACTTATGGAATAGGACACTTCTGGCAGACGAAGGTGCAGAGAGAAAAAGAGACCCCTTTTCCCAATACGAAACAATCAGTAGAATGCATTGAATCATCCTTTTCCATCTACAGGGTCGGTTAAAATCCAACAAAGATTTGCTCTTCTTTTTCCATTCCATGTTTTAAATCAAGAACAGAAGAAGCTGATCAATTAATTTAGAGCCGGGTTGTATGACCTCATTCATGCACGCTTTTTCATTGATGGCAATCTGAGGTGTGTTGTGTGCCTAACAATAGGTAAAACAAGGACTGTGTTTTCAAATGCGAGGATAGTACACAAGATGCAATCCAGTGGCCTACAATGCTTGAGAAAAGAGAATTCCCTTTTCTTATTTTTCCTTTTACTTTGTGGCCTTGAGAGCAACGACCTTTTCCTTTATAACTGCCAATATTTAACTAGCGCCAAAAGCTTGTTATCTTCGCTCTCAAAAAGACCACCCACCTATCTCTATCAAATAATTTACGTTGTTGATCTCTGTATAATCTATGCTTGTGTGATTCTAAGAGTAAGAGATGGAAGAAGAGAAATATGTGCCGGCAAGTTCTATGCGGTACAGTGCACGAATCATGTCGCCAGAAATCGTAGAGATAGGGGATGATAGCAAGACTATTACTAACAGCATAGATGGAATCAATGATGATGTTTATGTAGCTGTTGGTAAAAATGACACAGATGTACTGAAGTGGGCTCTAGATCACGCTGTTTCACCTGGAGCTCGAGTTTTTCTTGTCCATGTTTTTCCTCCTCTGTCATATATCCCTACACCAGGTAAACCTTTATATCCTACCAGGTTGTTCATGTTGTTCGATTAATCGAGTTTAGAGGGATGAATTCTTGCTTCTCTGAGGAAGGAAAGATGATTATGCTTCTTCCAGAGTGACCTGATGTAACGAACAACAACACATCTGATCAACTAAAATAATGAATATCTGCTGCTCAGGAAGTTACACTAGTGAATGTACTGATATGTCTAGCATAACTAAATGATACGGATTTTGTTCTGAATTTCTCAAATCAAAACCTTGGAATCATGGAGTCCCTATGTAGCAATTGACCATTTAAGAAGATGACTTGAGTCTACTTGTGGCCAGAACTAATGCAGGGGAAATCTGAATAGGAAAATCAGACTTTGTTATTGTGCGGACCATCATATATATTGATGACTTGAATCATCGGAGGTCATAAAGCTGCTAGACTGTATAGGCTATGTTTGACATGAACAAGTAGAGTTGTTTTCTCGCTTGCCACATCCCAATGTTGTGGAGCATGGCAGGTTTAATTATTTTGCAGTGCCTTTAACTCTTTTTAATCGTTTGTTGACAGTTGGAAAGTTATCAAGGAGCCAATTAAGTCAAGATCAAGTGAGATTTTACATTAATGAAGAGAATAACAGAAGGAGGAACCAGCTGCAAAAATACATTCGCCTGTGTGCCAATGCCAAGGTGCGGATAATGGCAACTCTATACTACTACTCAATAACTCATCATTCACCAAGACCATTGATACCAGAACTTGTTTCGTTTGACAGGTGACAGTAGATACAATGCTGCTGGAGAGCAATCTGACTGCCAAAACTATTCTAGAACTCATTCCTGTTCTCAACATCACCCACCTTGTCATGGGAAACAAACGCCTACCTCGCTCAAGGTGCAGATGCTTGTTTTCTATATAACCCCTCATAACATATTTGTTGTGCTTTCTGAGATTTGAAAAAATCTAGATTGTAGCAGACAAAGCTGTTCATCCGAGTGCCAATTCGACTCATATTTCACATGGACTGCAAGAAGGCTATCTAATCCGCTCAACCAATCTATGCTAACGAATAAACTAATCGATGAGCTTATTGTCATATGCTTGCAGATAGACGTTAATAGTCAACAATCAATTTAATGATTTCACCTCCATCCTTGCAGGCTGCTGAGGAAAAAGTTGGGAAAAGGAGAATTTGTGAAGAAGAAAGCTCCAGACTATTGTGAGGTTAGTATTATTCATAATGGAAAGAAGATCATGGATGGTAAGGATGGGATAGAGCCAGTGTCATCCTGTGCCCAAAGACCAGATGTTATCCGCAGCTCTGCTAACAGGTTTTTCAACCTTCCATGTTTCCCAGGCAAGTTGAAAAATGGATAGCATTAATGCTTACATTTTTATAGTTTTCTATCAGTTTCTACGAAGAAAATGACGTTTCCTGTCTCATCCAGTTTGTAGGAACATGGTGATGGATTCTTAAGATTTTATCCAAAACAGAAGAAGAAGCAGCAGCCGGCATTGGAAAGACCAGCAGGAGCAACCCAAAAACTCTCAAATACAAGGTGGAAGCTGAAGGAAACAGACTCCCGGTGGCTGCCATTTTTTTGAAGACTACAACTAACACTATATTAATTTCCGTGTTTGTACTAAAAAAACATATTAAATAGAAAGATGTAATGTAAATCAAACCAGTGAATGGAAGTCGAAATCCTCATAGATATATGATTCCCTTCTTTCTTGTTTCTTTTGATGAATTTCTCGTAGATTTTGGTTTCTTTTAGGAGTGATGATACACATACAAGGAAATGGAGAAGGAATCTCATTTTGAAAGCTTTTTTAAAACAATTAAAAAAAATTTATTTTTATTTTTATATTTTAAATTAATTTTATTTTTATTATTTTTAAATTATTTTAATACGTTAATGTTAAAAATAATTTTTTAAAAATAAAATAAATATTATTTTAATATATTTTAAAATAAAAAATATTTTAAAAAATAATCATTACCACACTCTTAATTGAAGCAAGTAAAAACTAGGGATGAACCAAAAAAACTGAAAAACTAATTAAAATTTTAAAACTGGAAAAAAATTAATCGAAAAAACCGAACCGTAAAAAAAAACCGATTAAACCGATTAAAATTTTAAAAACCTACTGGTTCGGTTCGGTTTTGGTTTTATAAGCTTGAAACCGAAAAAACCGAACAGAAACTAAACCTAAAAAACTAAAAAAACCGAGTCAAACTAAAAAAAACCGAGCTAAACTAATTTGAACAAGTTTTTTCTTAAAAAACTTAACCGAACTGAAACTGATCGGTTTAAACCAATTTCAATATGTTTAAAAAAAATTAGTTTAATTATTTTTTTTAATAAAAATTAAATCAAACAAAAAATAAATACCCGTAATAAAAACAGCCTGATTGACCTCTCCCTTGTTTTTTTTTTGGTTCATGTTTTGGCCAATCTACGTGTTAATGATAATAAAATAGTACTTGCTAATCCCTTCTATGACCTTGTTAGTAGTGGTAGGGCCCTACACGTGTCTATCGTAAAGACCACGCGTCGTTCAAGAGTTTTCGACAAATCGTTTACAAAGAAGCCTAAAAGCCCAAGCCGCCTTATTAAATTAATTGATCAATAAAATTCAGTTTGCAATTAAAAAATTAAATAAATTTTAAATAGAAAGAAGTGTTTTTTAGTTTGGGAAAATAAAAAAGTAATCTTAACGACGAACTCAAAAATTAAAATGATACAGTATTATTTATATTTATATAGAAAATAATATATGAAGATATAATATAAAAGTGAATTTGATCAAATTAATAGCTTTAACTAATTTTATTTTTTTAATATGAAAAAAATATTTTGAAGTTTTAAAATTAAAAAATATTAATAGATTTTATTTAAAAAAATATTTAGAAAGTTTATATATCTATAATATTATATTTAAAATATTTAGGTTATATGTACTAAGCGAATAAAGGAGGCTCAAAGAAGAAAAATATCTTTCCCGCGATCTGATAAAAAAAATATTCTCTCCTCGCTCTCTCAAACTTCCAACACGAAGAAAACTCAAATCGAATAAATCCTAGCCCAAGCAAGCTCCAATCAGTGATGAACCCTTACGACAACCGCTACTCCGACCCCGACTCGTACCGTCACCGTCACCATCGCAGGCAATTATATTCTCTCAGTTTTGATCGAATAATCCTTTGTTTCTTACTTTAATTTTGGATTCTTATGTTAACCTGCTCTGTTTTTCAGTGACTTAATGGGCCAAAAAACTCCATTGGTACCCACAATGATAGGGCCTGTTCCTCATGGCGGTGGTGCTGGGGTTCCTCCGCCTCCGTCTTTTGCGGGTAGAGGCGGTCCCCCTCCAGTTGGTGGAGGTTATCCTGCTTTTGAGCGACCTTCTAGTGGATTCAGTGTTGGACGAGGGGGTGGAGGAGGAGGAAGGGGGTTTAGTGGTGGCCGAGGGTCTAATTTTCATGGTGGGGATAGAAGAAATGATGCTGGCCGTGGGAGAGGCTGGAATTCTGGTTCTGGCCGTGGTGGTGGTGGTGGAAGAGGGGGGAGGTTTGGAGGGGGAGATCCAAGGAGAGAGTTGGATAATATTGCACTTCCAAAGCAGGATTTTGGGGACCTGGTGCCTTTTGAGAAGAACTTATACTTCGAGAATCCTTCTATTAGGGCTATGTCGGAACATGAAGTGGTTACGTTTCGTGCTAGAAGAGAAATTACTGTTGAAGGTCATGAGGTGCCTAGGCCTATTAGAATTTTTCACGAGGCCAATTTCCCTGGTACTTCAAATTTTTTTCACATCAATGCTTATATGGTTCGTTTTGAAAATTTACGTATTATTTTAGACTGATTGATTTAATTTTATGTGGTAGATTACTGCTTACAGGTGATTGCTAAGTTGGGTTTTGTTGAGCCAACGCCAATTCAAGCTCAAGGGTGGCCAATGGCTCTAAAGGGTAGAGATCTAATTGGCATTGCTGAGACTGGTTCTGGTAAGACACTGGCATATCTGCTACCAGCTTTTGTGCATGTTGCTGCTCAGCCTCGATTGGGTTAGTATGGATTGCCTTTCTGGTTAAGTTGAATTTTTGAAGTTGTCACATTTTACTGTGTGATATTTATTGTTTTAAACTTTATTGCTGTCTAGTACATGGTGATGGTCCGATTGTGTTAGTATTAGCTCCTACAAGAGAGCTGGCAGTTCAGATTCAAGAAGAAGCTTTGAAGTTTGGTTCAAAGGCGAATATTAGGAGCACATGCATATATGGCGGTGCTCCCAAGGGACCCCAAATTCGTGATCTTCAAAGAGGTATTTTCTGTTTTGAGTAGCTTGTTATGCTACTTGCAAATCTAAGCAGATTGAGATTGGTGAAGTATGGTAGTGATTCAGGATCTGTCTTATGCCAGGTGTTGAGATTGTTATTGCTACCCCTGGTCGACTAATAGATATGTTGGGAGCTCAACACGTGAATTTGCGAAGAGTCACATACCTAGTGTTGGACGAGGCTGATCGCATGTTGGACATGGGCTTTGAGCCTCAAATTAGGAAAATTGTATCTCAGGTAAGCATCTGTCTTTAACTTCCTCCTGCAATAATGTGGCCGTACAAAACATGGAATTTTAATGAATATTCTTATTGAGATAATTTGACTTTTGGTAAGGTACTTGGATTTTTCATGCTAATTTAAAGTAATTCACACTGAAGTAATTTGTATATTTTGCCAGAGGGCCTGCCCAGAAACTGTTATTACAATGGAATTTCATTAGTCACGAAGTCCTTTGAAACTGAATTCTAAGAGGTCTTTTTTTATCGCAGATTCGACCAGATAGGCAGACATTGTATTGGAGTGCAACATGGCCCAGGGAGGTTGAAGCTTTAGCAAGGCATTTTTTGCATAATCCATACAAGGTCTCAGTCATAGTTGTCCCCAATTGCCATCATATAAGTGTTTTGGGTTTATTGTTATTTGCTTGTTATGAAGGCATGTTCACCCAATATTGTTGAAATTTTTACCGTGTTTAGGTTATCATAGGATCGCAAGATTTAAAAGCAAACCAGTCTATAAAGCAAGTTGTTGAAGTCATGATGGACCTGGAGAAGTACAAACGGTTTGTCTCAGCAGCTTGTAGCAGAGAAAAATTGATGTTTTAGCATGTTGATATAGCTACTTTAATATGTCTAAATCTATGCAGGCTGATCAAACTGCTGAAAGAAGTGATGGATGGAAGTCGAATTCTAATATTCATGGAGACAAAAAAAGGCTGTGACCAAGTTACAAGGCAGTTGAGAATGGATGGATGGGCAGCTTTGTCCATCCATGGTGATAAAAACCAGGCTGAAAGGGATTGGGTCCTGGCGGAGTTCAAAAGTGGCAGAAGCCCTATAATGACTGCCACTGATGTTGCTGCACGGGGCCTTGGTAGGATCATTGTGTGTAGGAGTCCTAGGTCTATTCACCTCTGTCTAGAAATTTGAAGATAGGCAAGTCAGCCGGCTGCTATCCAGTTTTCCCTGAATATAATCTGTGGTATGGGTGCAAAGCGAGCTACCAATATGAATAATGATCCACTGATTGCTGTATTAACTTGTAAGCATGGTTCTTTACTTCAAAGGGATTTTAAAGTTGGATTGAGTGGCACCTTGGTTTCTCATATTCGCTAGAATATCCCATTAGCTACAGCTCATGTTCCATGGACACAGGGAGCACTGCCCATTGGTGTTGTGGACAGCAGTTTAAGATTTATTCTGTGACTGGGGAAGTTGCATTTCTGTTTCTGCATGGAAGAAAAGTAATCTAAAAATCTGGCTTTCATGAGGCAGTAATTTGCAGAATTCTCTAATATCGCATAGCTCCAACTAACAGGTGTCTACATAACATGTTTGCAAGCGATTGTTGCCCATCCACAGTTATGGAGCTGGTTTATCTTGGCAGCCGGGTTGACTGACATGTTTATTAAATAGCTGGATATGGAAATAGTGGTGGTGAAGCTGCTCCTTATCCCTGCAAGGTTAAGGTGGGCACATTTGTCTCTTGAATGTGTTATCTTAAATTGATCATTTGGATCTTAGGGGTGCGGGGATAAGGGGGTGTTCATACATTTCTAGAGCCGTGAATCAGGCCAGCATGGTGGCTAAAAAACTTCGTAAACTGGCATGCTTATCCTAAGAGGCTCCAGTCCAGATTTTTATTTAGCTACCTTATGTCAAGCTTTGATAGCTTTACTTTGAGAATGAAAGTCCTGAAAGCCGAGTAATCTCTTGATCGGGAATCAAACAATGTTTTCATTTTGTTAATTATCTCAAGTAGAATGAGCCATCTTTCATAGCTGAGTTTGTCAGAGGGCTTATAGTCCTGCGCTTAAGTGCATTCAGTGAACTTTATACATCAATTCTTTTCACTTAACTTCTACTTTAATTGCTTGTAGATGTGAAGGACATAAAATGTGTGGTCAACTATGATTTTCCTTCCAGCCTTGAGGATTATGTTCACAGGATAGGCCGAACTGGTCGAGCAGGAGCTAGGGGAACTGCCTTAACCTTTTTCACAGAGTCAAATGCAAAATTTGCTAGGGATCTTATTAAAATTCTGCAAGAAGCAGGGCAGATTGTGCCCCCGTCATTATCTGCTATGACTCGGTCAGCTGGTTCTTTTGGAGGTAAACATATGTGGAAGTGTTAATCAGGATTGAATGCTAAGTCTATTCAAGGATGATGAATCTCATTTATTTCTCATGTTCATATGTTCTGCAGGTAACTTCCGTTCCAGAGGAAGAGGCGGCTTCGGCAACCGGGGGATGATTTCAGGATCCAATACTGTGCCACTTGGTGCTGGTAGATCTTGGTAATTTAGTGGACAACTGCAGCTTCTACTGGTATCATCAACAAACAAGCTTTAGTTATGTTAAGAAAACTATCTCTGCGAGTGGGTGCATTCGTATTGAAATGAAGGGTTAAACAATGCTGTAACTAATAAAGTATAGGAATTCATGTATTGGCAATTCATATTTATGTGATTGTAACTTTAGGTTGGCGTAACTTTTGAGCATAGGTGATTAGGTTCTCTGTTGTGGTTTGCTTAATTCTTGATTTGGTTACTCAAATATCCAAAGCCAATTTAACCGGCAAAGGTATAGCAGAGCTTGTGTTTTTGTTAATGATAAATCTCTTTGGGAAAAACAGGAAAAATGATCAGAGAAAGTGCCCGTTGATATACCGCAAACAATTCTTCAATTAGTCATGATTGTTGAATTCTTTTCTTAGCCCTTCAGTTACTTGATTGTTTATAGTTTGATAAATCGGTTCTTCTAGCAAGTTAACTCGAGACCGAGCTGAACCCGGGCACGAGTTGAAGAGAAAATATTAGATAAGAACTGGCTAACATGGTTAAAAACCCTGAGTGTTATAAGTGATAGGTAAGTAATGCTTTTATGCATTTCACAAAAGTCCAAGCTGATATACTGAGGCCAGATTTCGGCACAACAGAACCGGTTCATGTAGCGGCTCTTCAGCAAGATATTCTTTGTCGCCCACAAGGGCACCACTGATCTCTGGTATTTGAGCTTCATTTATGCAGCAGGGCTTAGGAGGATAGCACCATCATTTTTCTAACGCTTCAAGGAGGGTGAATCCCGTATAATTAATCTAGATGCCTGGAAACATGAGCATCATCAATGGCGCTGCATGTGAGAAATGATTTTCTCAGCTTCCAATTCGGCAACAATGGTGTCCTCCTCCTCCACATGAAATGCCTGGTCAAATATGTACGGTACATACTTCACCCAAGTTTCCATTGCTTGAACGAGGTATTATCTCTCTTTATTTGATAAAAGTAGAGGCAAAAATCACCATGAAAGGGTATCCATACAAACCCACCATGATCACCTTTCAATAATAGGATAGGTCACTCCTTATTACAAAAATAAATAAATAAATAAATAAAATAAAATAAAATAAAATGTGTAGCAAAAATACTTTAGCAAAAGAGTGATTCACTGGCGATTGAAATAATGAATTGATGTCTTTGTCCTTGACAAATAAAAATTAAATGAATTGACTTGGAAAGGTAAAATGGTATTATCATGGAGTTTATTTGTGTTCTATGATTATAATTATAGTTATAGTAGATGGATTACTTCGAGTGAACTCGTACTTTTTTTTGTTTAATTTTTTTTATGTTGTTAAATATTTTTTTTATAATTTTATTATTTAATATTTGATTTGTTGAAGATTAAGCTTTGTTTTTATTTATTTAATGTTTATGGTTAAATGGACCAGGTCATGAGTTTAAAAAAATTTAATTTCAGAATTTTTTTTATTTTTGTTCTACTGAGCTACTGAATCTCGTTACCTGAATCATAATCTATTTTATCCTTAAAAAAATAAAGAGAAGGGAATCCCAAATAAAACTATTTGTCAATTCTTAGAAGAATTATTTCTGCAAATAAAACATAATTCCTTACTATTTAATGTGATTACGTATATACTAGTAATACAAATTTTCTATAACTTTTTTATATTGTTTTTTCCCACTATTATTTTCTTTCTTTTTTTCAACACCACTTATGGTCGTATGACCACTTGGCCCAATATGATATAGGTATGGACAATACCCCTACATCCCCCTGTATAGATGGATCGAAATCCTTGTCATAATAAAGAATTAACCCGTAGCTAGAACTAGATTAAATTTTAAAAAACTAAAAAAGGTCAAAATTTAGGATGATTTAATAAGATCTGGTTAAAAATTTAATTGCAATCCGTTAACTTTAAATTTTTTTTACTAAAACAACATCGTTTTAATTTTTTAAAAAATAAAATTAACCTAAATAACCTGGTAATTCAAATCTTGGATTGGACCGGTCACCAAACCGGGTTTAAAATCTCTGAATAAAAATATATTTTCTCAACTTTTTATGAGTTTCCCCTTCCTCCACGTCCCTTTTCGTTGTTTGGAAATTGGAACACAATTTCATGAGAGTAATAGTCTACCATATAAAAGTAAAATCAGAAGAAAAATCAGAAATGATAATCACATCATGGTAGTTGCCTTTGCAAATTTCCTCCATGAAAACGAAGTTCAAGAGCACACGTTAATTTTTTTTTTTATTGGAAGTTGTTTTTTAAAAAGTATTTTTAAAAAAATATATTAGTATAGTATATATTTTTTATTTTTTAAAAATTATTTTTAACATTAGTAGATAAAAACTATCTAAAAACATAAAAAAATAATAAAATTTAAACCAAAAACAAATTTTAAATTTAATAAAATACGACTATCACCACGGTTCGAAAGAGGACACAAGTCTTCTTCATTGGTGGGGTATTTTCCCTAGTGAAGAGTAGAGAAAGTGTAAGAGAATCGAAAGGAGCAAAGACTAACACAATCTAATATAGCTGCGGACACGATTACTAATTGAGCTCTTCTTTGATTCCTTGTATGAATGAAGATCATTTCCATTCATTTTTCTTAGTAAGTTCCCTTGAATTTGAGTAATGGATGATGAAATTGTATGACTAATTATACCCTCACGAGAGATTATTTAGAGTAATTTAGACGAAATCTTCTTTACTCAAATGTGTATGATTTTCTATGTATATTGACTCTAGGGTTTGAAATTTAAAAAACTAAAAGAAAAAAAAAATCCTTGACCGTCCAATGAAACAAGTACATTATTTTAATTAAAATTAATAATTTGTTTTGTGTTAGGTGATCATAATATTAGATGAAATCTTCTTTACTATGGAATAATTCTCGAGTTCCAAGATGGAATTAATATAATTTATGAAACAAAAATACAATAATTTGCTAATGTAATTTAATTAATGGGAAGAAAAGAAAATATAGATGCTATAAAGAGATGAGATTTTTATTACATCTCCTATCTAAGAATAATATTCTTTTTTTCTTTTCTTTTAAATATAAGTATTTATCTTTCATTTAAAAGTGCATGTCGGGCTAACTATTGTTATTAATTTATCATAATATTTATTTTTTATTTTTTATGATAAGGGGTGTTTTCATACTTGTTTCAATGTTAAATTGAAACGAAGTTTTATTTCAATAATTTGAAAAGTTTATCTCTCACGTCATCAAGTGCATTCAGACTAGGTTCTTGTTCAATGTTTGAACAAAGAAAGTAAAAAAACTCTCTTAAACATTTGACCAAACATTTCAAGTTAATTTTATTAGAAAAATTGTAAGAATATAATGTTTAATTTAACTAGATGGGTTTGAATGAACACAAAGGGAGATTTTTTTTTTTTCAGATTAACGTGGGTGTTTGGATCAGTTTACGTGCACCTCAACTAATCCCACGAGCTCTGAAGTTAACGACCATATAAGCCTCCAGTAACCTGATATTTGTGGGACTCGAACTGGTGATCTCTATAAATTAAACTCAGGGCCTAATCAGTTAAGTTGCACCCTTCAAAATTAAAAAAAAAAAAAGCATTTTTACTATACATAAACTTAGCATTGAGAATTACAATTAATCAATTTAAAATAAGATAATTAGCGTTAAAAGACTAAACATGCATATAAGTGAAAACAATATCTTAAACAAATTATTTATTATTTTACAACGTAACTCAAACTCAAAATTATCACTTCTATCCTCTACAAAGCACCCTTGGTATCCCTTTTTCAATCAATCAATCAAGCTATCTGTTTGTTTATAAAGAACGCGTCTGTCATATTTTGGTAGTAGAAAAGCAGTCGATCCGATTTCCAGACGACGAACTGCTCTGATAAGGACCTGACTTCAGCATCCCATAAAATAAAACCACTTGTGATCTTGATTTATTTTATTGCCTCTTCCTGAACCGTCCAAGCTCTGTAAATTATCTTGACAGGGACAGCGAGGAGGACGATGACCAGAGATGTAAAAGAGCAAAATAACAAAAGAAGTAGGTCTTAAAAGCAGAAAAAGACTTTAAAGGAGGAAAAGGTTGATCAGTGTGATTTTCCATGAAATCATTTGATTGAGAAATTAAGGATCAAATTTGACCGGAAAAACGCCATAACTTGATGGAAAGCTTGAAAGCTCTTCCCACTTTGGGATGGGTTTCATCAAGTAATAATAGATTTTGTGGGATTGTTTTTTAAAATATTTTTATTTAAAAATATATTAAAATAATATATTTTTTAATATTTTAAAAATTATTTTTAATATCGCATCAAAATAATTTAAAAATACTAAAAAAATTAATTTTTTTAAAAAATAATTTTAAAATACAAAAGCAACAATGTTTTTAAAATTGAAATGGTGGCAAAATAAAGAGCACAGCTTCTTTCAAATAAGTAAGGACGATGTTGTTGCAAGGTGGCAGTACCAAAGCCGGTTTGTAATTTATTAATTTTTGTTTTTAAAATATATTAAAATAATTTTTTTTATTTTTTAAAATTATTTTTAATATTAAATTATCAAAATAATCTGAAAATAATAAAAAAATAATTTAAAACAAGAAAAATATAAAAAAACTTTAAATTTTTTTCAAAAACATTTCTTTTATAAGATGTAAAAACGAACAAGGACCAATAATATACATGCGTATCCATCAAATCTGACTAGATTTTCTGTGAAATTTTTCATGCTTTAAAGTCCACAATATAAAAGCATACAAGATCGTTATTTGACTTTCGTAGTTGACTTTTGTGGCGTGCATGCAACTAGTTATTTACTTTAGCTAAGAGATTGTTATAATTATATTTATAGTTTCTTTTTTTTTTTTTTATTTACGTGGGGTGTCCGGGCCAGCTTACGCGTACCACGACTATTCCCCATGGCCCGCTGGACATCCTGCAAGCCCAGGAGCATGTAAGGCACCGCGGGGGTGACAGGCGTACACATAGAGGGTCGAACCCGGGACGGGGGCGGAACAAGTCACACGAATTGATCACAGCAGCTAAACCCTCAAGTGCGGGTACACTTGAGGACTCGAACTCAGGACGCATAAGCAGGGCGAAGCCTGTCATGGCCACTGAGCTGCAAGCCTCGTGTATTGCAATGGGGACTGCTACAACACAATTATTGCAAGCCTCGTGTATTTATAGCTTCTTTTTACTCAATTGCAATGGGGACTGCTACAACACAATTATTTTTGTCCCTTTTTTTATCTTTAAGAAATTATATATATATATATATACACACACACACGAAATTTAATTTGCATGTTCTATGCGTATTTGTGTTAGCATAAAACATCCTAATATTAAATTAAAGATTAATATAATAAAAAAATTGTTTATAATTTAAAATAATTAAAACGGTAACTTCTTTTACTCAATTACATTGAGAAGTACTACGACATAATTAATTTTGTCCCCTTTCTATCCTTAAAAAATTATATATTTATGAAATTTAAATTGCATGTTCCAAGCGTATTTGTGTTAGCATAAAATATCCCCCGGTATTAAATTAAAAATTAATATAATAAAAAATTGTTTATAATTTAAAATAATTAAAACGGCAATTTTTTTTTACTCATTTGCATTGAGGACTACTACGACACATTATTTTTGTCCCTTTTTTATCCTTAAGAAATTATATATTTACAAAATTTAATTTGCACGTATTTGTGTTAGCTTAAAACATCCCGAGATTAAATTAATGGTTAGTATAATAAAAAAAAACTTTAGTTTATAATTTAAAATAATTAAAATAATAATGACCAAAATTAACATTAAAAAATTATTTTTCTATATTCTCTCTCTAAATTTATGAGTTTTTAAATTAAATATTTCTTAAAATCACAACCACTGAAATTTTGTACACAAAGTGGGGTTTGTGCAATAATTTTTTAAAACATGAAGGGGGCTTTTGTCAAATTTTCAAAATTTCGACTAGTCTTTCAAAATTCACAATACCTCAGGAAAGTTATTGCAATTTGATCCTTTTTTTTTATTCGCATTTCGACTAGTCTTTAAGGTCAAATTAATTCCTTGATTTGATTTGAGAATCTTAACATATATTCAAGGAAGAAATTGACGTAATTAGGGATATAAGGGTAATTAGACACCTCCATTTATATTGGAGTTAAGAGCTTATGATACCTCTGTAATTGAAGCTGATCGAACATGAATAAGCCACCTTTTTTAAAGGCCAGTGCAGAAATCTTATGCAAATTAAAAACACTAAGATGATAATTTATGTAAATTAAAAAAAAAAATCAAGAAAAAAATCTTTTAGCTTCCACCGTCAACAATGATCCACTGGTAGCTGATGGGAAGAAGAGAAGATCATCAGGAAGACTAACTTGTTATTATCCTACAAAACTAATTCCTTATAATTCTTTTTTCTTTTCTATTCGATTAATAAAAGTATTTTTAAACTAATTTATATTGAACTTATTTTCCATACAATATATCTGTGCGTTCAAATAAATTTAATATTTTTTTTCATTTTAAAATTTAAACATAAATATATATATATATATAGTTAATTAATTTTTTTCTTTTTCTTAATTAATTCTCTTATTTCATTCTTTAATATTAGTTTGGTTAGAAATTGAACTTCGTAATATTTTTTGATTTTTTTTATGGATTTTTTCTGGTCTTAAGATATGAGTTATGAGTTTGGCAGGCTAATTTAAGTTGACTCGTATAGTTTTTTTTGTCTTTTTTAATTTAATATTATTTTCAATTTCATTCTTAAATATTTAGTTGATTATGAATTGATATTTATAATTTATTTTAATTTTTTTCTATATAATTATCAGGATTTCATGATTGGGTCACAGATTTTATAATTTAATCTAGATTGATTTAATAATTCATTGTTTCAATATTTTTAAAAAGAATTATTTAATATATTAAGAAAAATATTGTGTAATGTGCATTATATTTTGAGTTTATAATTATAATTGTTTTACTAAAAAAATTTAACCTAAATCGATTTAATAATTCATTATTTTAAAATTTTTAAAATGAATTATTCAAAATATTGCGTAATGTGCATTATATTTTGAGTTCATAATTATAATTTTTTTACTAAAAAACACTGTTAATGAATGTTTTTTTTTTTATTAGACCAATGATCTAGTAAATTTCTACACAAAAGAAAAGAGGACGTATTTTGTTGTTGTAAAAATAATAAAATGTTTAAGACTCAAGTGAGACCATTAATTATTATTATTTTTTTAATTAACTCTGCGAGAGATGCCTGCAAGGATGACTTGTTTAATCATGGGCTTATGATATCTAGAAATCTCCGCGCATGTGCACCGACATCGATCACGTGCATCATGAGGAAGGTTTTTCAGCTTTTTATTCTCTCTTTCGTTTTTCAAATAAATACACGTTAAGATGTGGCAAGAATGTCTAGACACGTGGCATAATAAAACACATTAAAGTTACCTGTTTTTGTTCATTTATTACTTTAAGAAAAAGGTATGTATATATAGTCGTAATTAAAAATCTTTGACTTTTTTTCTTCTAAGAAAATCAAAGAGGTGTAGAACCGTAATTGGATATAAGGTGAAGGGCTAATTGAAAATATATCAAAATTCATCGACATCTTTGATCCTCGTTCCAAGAGACCTGGGACATAAATCAAGGGAATTGCACATCAGAAATTTGATGGTTATTTGTTTCTGATTTGTTAATGAATGACAAGATTCGAAATAAAGTGGACTAAAATGAAAAATAAGAGAAAACTATGAGGTAATTTCAAAAGCGACATGAAAAATTTACTTTAATCCTTCTACTTTCCTATCAATACTTTGTCAATTCCTTTAGCTTTGGAAATTCAGTTTTTGTCTAAAATTTTATTTTAACTTTTTAATTGGAGAGAGGAGATAAAAAGTTCCTAGATTTCAATTGAAGAGAAAGAAAATAATTGGTTGGCACTGATTTTGACAACCAAAAAGGTTGTTTTTAGTATTAACAAATTCTACTCGATGAGAGAAGTTTCACTAAGGTTTTCTTTGACCTACACACCATGTCCAATAGAGTAGATTCGGGCTTGAAAATGTTTTTCAATTCGAGTTGAATTTTGATTTCTTGACATGATTCTGGGTTATTTGAAGTTATGAATGTGTTTATTTAGAATTTTTATAGTGTTTTGTGTTGATTTCGGGAAAGAAATGTTTGAAAATGGATTTTTGGGTTTAAAATCACCCCTTTTAGTTTTTCATCGATCTATGTGGTGATTGGATTCTGGTTCGAGCAATGTATCCTTTACCCAGTTCAATAAAAAATAAAATGAGGTCCAGGTGTCCCAGGTGTATGGGCCTGGGATGGTAAGCCCAAGCATATGGCTTTGTTTTTTAAGGGCATGTTGGATCATCCAAACTTGCACATTTAGGCTTTCCTTTTTCTTTTTAATTTTATCTTATAACGTTTGATTTTTCATAATTTATTTTGTGGATGTTTTTATTTTTCAGTTACACTTTTTAAAATTTGAGTGATTTTAAATTGGCCTTTGTGATTCTCTTATTAATGTCAAGACATTTGGTTGGTGCTTAATTTTGCGAGCGTTTATTTTTATTATCATATAATTGAATAAAAAGTAATTTATTTATTTTTTATTAAACCCAATAGGACTCATGACTCGGAACATGAGTTTGGTAAGTTAAGTCGAGTATGTATGAAACTTTTTTTGTTCTTTTTTTATTTCATTTTTTAACATTATATTAATTAGAAATTGAATTTTGTGGTTTATTTTTTATAGAATTATCATGATCTAAAGACCTAGATAGTGGATTTGACAGGTTGACTTGAATTGATTAAAGTCTATTTTTTATGCTATCGTCTCAATATTTTTTTAAAAAAATCAATTGATAGGTTACCTTCTCAATATTTATAAAAAATATCGGCTGGGTTAACCTAGATTCATCAAAGTCCATCCTTTTATGATCCGGTAATGTCTGTATTTCATTGACTGAAATACTTTAATATGTGATGTACATGTCACTCTATTTGGTCTATCAATAATATCAATCTCTTAAGAGAAAAAAACTCATGAAATAATAGAAGAAGAACAAAAACAAGAAAGAGAACCTAACAAGAAAGAAACACTTCCACTTCTTGTCACATTACTTCTGGCACTAAAATTACTAAAGAAACAAAAGTCACCAGCCAGTCTTCATGAAGGCCAGGCAGCAGTAAATATCCTGTAAACGTGGCATGTAGGCACGGGCCAAGCATGCGAACAGCCTGAAATTAAAAAAAAAGAGAGAGCAAGTGGGCAATTGAAGAAATATTTTAAGATACAGGTCCTTATACGAAAAATATGGAAATCTTGTGTGGCCTTATCATGCTAATATAAAGGGGAGAAAAAATATTTAGTGCAGGACACTATCATGTATGTCCATTAGCACAAGCAGAAGGCCCTATCAAAACGCACTTATCCTTGATAAGTCCACGTAAATTTCCTTTTCACAAAAAAAAAAAAAAAAAATTCAAAAATCAAAATCACCCCATCGCTCACCTTATCTTCCCCAAATTTTTACCCCCCTCTCTGCACGTGTCACGCCACCTTCCCCTTTATATATTAAACCTCCCTCCCTTTCTCCCTCCCATTTCTCTTGCCCTCGAGATCACTCTTGCTTTTTTTTTTTTTTTTTTGGAAATTTATGTATTTTCTTCTCTCTTGATTCCACTTATTGTTTAAAGGAAGGAACAGAGAGAGAGAGAGAGAGAGAGAGAGAGAGAGAGAGAGAGAGAGAGAGAGAGAGAGAGAGTAGCGGAGAGGAGGGAGATCAGAGGGTGGTAAAGAAGAAAAGCAGTGTTGTATGTCAGTGAATTGTAAAGAGATTTATGCGGGTGGAATTGGTGAGCTTGTGAATCCTTTACAATGGCCTCAACTTCGAAAAAAACGACGTCTTCTCCTTCTTGTTGTGACTCTAGTGCTACCACTCCTCCCCTTCCCATTCGCCGTGATGCTGCGACGACATCGGCTTTGGTGCGGCAAGATTGGACTATTCCTGTTCCCTCCCCTGAGCACCGCCCCGTCGTCGATTCTCTCCCGGAACCTTCCAGAACCGCCTCCGCTACCAAAAGTATGTATCTCTCTCTCTCTCTCTATACCTTTTCTGTTTTTTTTTAATCATTTATTGCTTTTTAGGATTTTTTTTTTTTTTTTTTTTTTTTGTGATAAATCCATATTAGAGATTCTCGTTTGAATGGCTCCATTATCTCGGGAATGGATCATCATGATTTGCATAAAATCAGCTAAAATAAATTTATTTTCTTGAGCATGGAATTGCCATATGAATCGCCTGTTTGTAGGTTTTGGATTATTTTATTTTATTTGAAAGGACAATGCTCTAAAGATAATCCTGGAGATATAAAGATGTTTATTCATACCCTTTCGGGTGCTTTAATTAAGGGTCACTGTTTTTTATTATGTTAATTACCACATTTTTAGTTGGATTTTTCATTTTTTGTTCTTGACCAAATCTAATAAAAAAGGAGATAATAAATGTAGGCAAAATCTACACATTTATTGCCTTCCTTTTTTATTTTATTTTTATTGGATTTCATTATTAATGTTATTTTAATTAAGCTTTTAATAAATTATACAGTAGAACCTTATTAGCTGAAGATATCTACTTCATGGATATTCTAAAATAGGCAAAATTCAAATAGGAAAAAAATAAAAATAAATAAAAGAGTTGTCATAAGTACATAGAAGTTACCTACAGCCGATCTTTAATATTTATTGATATTTGAATTAAATTAAAAATATTATTTTTTTATATTGAAATTAAAAATATCATTGATATCACCAAGAATTTTAACCAATTCTTAATGAAAAAACCTTGAAATTGCTCTGTGTCCATTTAGCGTATAAGTCGTTGTAAATAATTTGGTCAAATTTTCCCCTATGCTTTGAAAATTTAGTCAATTTAACTCAGTTCAATTAAATTGCCTTAAATTTTAATATGACTTTAAATAATAAAAAAATATTAATATTTTTCAGAAAAGAAAGTCTTAAAAAACTCTAGAGAATAAAAAAGTTGAAATTTTTTAAAAAGTTCGAGAAACGAAATTTGATTTTCTGGAAAAAGTTAAATTTCAAAATTCCTTATAAATAAAAAATTGATTTTTTTTCAAAAAATATTAATTTTTCATTCCTTAAATATATTTGAAATTATTTTTTTTTATCTTATTTGAAAAAAATTAATGTTTTTATTTCTTAAGGATTTTCAAATTGATACAAACATTGAGGTTATTTTGGAGGTTCCCCAATTCTTAACGAGATAAATATATATCTAAATAATGCTTCACTGGTGTCCTATGGGTATTTGTTAATCTTATGGGAAGTTTATTGCAAACATGCTACATAGAAAATATTGTGGGAGTTGAAAAAATTCTTTGAATTAAAAATACTAACTTATTAATTGACAAACTAATTAATAATTTTTTAGTATTTAGTCACTCTAGAAATTAATAAATTTTTCCAATTTTTTTCTAATCATAGTATTTATTCACTACAAGAAGAAAGAAGCTAAAACTCCAATACTATTCCTCTACATTACAAGTCTCTTTTTATCTTTTTCTCTTTTTGAGATAGATCTTTGCTAGACAATTAGATCTAGGAAACATCCAAAAGGAAAAAAAAACAATCTCACAGAAACAAAGATTTTTTATGTCTTTAATATTTATTTTTCCAAGATATTTTTTTTTAAACTTTCAACTAATTATTTATCAACTTTTATTCAAGCTTCGAAATATGATAAATATCATTTTATTTTTTTAATTCCTTTTATGTATAATGGATCACTAGTCATTCCATACAAAATTTTGACAAATGGATATGTTAATTTGGCTTGATGAATTATTGTTAATTGATCGAGATTGTTAGAGTATTCATAACAGTGAGTTAAGTTAAGAACGTTTATTATCAAAATTCGAAGGAAAACAATTAAGTATATAATTATCGAAAAGGAAAATACCCTATTTGTTCTCATGTGATATCAGAAATTGTCTGACGTTCTTGGATTCATTTTTTTAAGGATTTGAGTATTTTGTGAATCAATGTGTTCTTTCCAGAAGGAGCTTTTCAACCGATGATGTTGCAATGTATATGTTTTGTTTGGTTTGGTTGATTTATATGGTCTTTGTTGTATTATGTTCAGCTGCCATCCCAGTCATGTTAAGGGCTCAGACCAGCCATCCTTTGGATCCTTTGTCTGCCGCTGAAATCTCTGTTGCAGTGGCTACTGTTAGGGCTGCTGGAGCTACTCCTGAGGTTATTACACACGCTATAACTTCTCTTTCTGTAAAACTCCCTTATAAAATGATATGATAGTTGTTGAACCACTGAGCTAATTAACATTTTTGGTTTCAGCTCAGAGACAGCATGCGCTTCATTGAGGTGGTTCTGCTTGAACCAGATAAACATGTTGTTGCGCTGGCAGATGCATATTTCTTCCCTCCTTTTCAACCATCATTGCTACCTAGAACAAAAGGTGGACCTATAATTCCTATGAAGCTGCCTCCAAGAAGGGCTAGACTTGTTGTTTACAACAAACGGTCAAATGAGACAAGCATATGGATTGTGGAGCTCTCTGAAGTACACGCAGCAACTCGAGGTGGACATCATAGAGGCAAAGTGATTTCATCTCAAGTTGTTCCAGATGTTCAGCCTCCAATGGTTTGTCATGTTTCGCTGGCATTTATTCTATTTGTGTCCACTCTTCATGTTCACTTGGTCTTTGAGCTGCACTGAAGATGAAAGTTGATATTTAGGACTGTTATTATTTTATTGGGCTTTATCTAAGTATGTAATCATGAAAAGGTTGAGAAACTAGAATTATAGATGCTATGTTTATCAATGATGAATCCTGAAAGAACCACGGGCCTAAAATTTTGGACTCACACTATTCTAATTGATGGAAACAAAGTTCCTATGGTATTCCAACATCTAGCTAGCATGGATAACAAGTTATTTCACTGTCTTTATTTTCAATTACATTCTTCTGTGTGATTTTGTGTGTTATAAGCCTATTTTGCTTCAGTACACATCATATTTAATGGCCCATTGGCCTGGTCTGAAAATGAAACCTGTGTATCTGAGCTGACAAGTGAACAATCACATTTTTAACCTTTAGTAGCTGGTTTATTTGAAATGACTTCATAGTATTTGTTATATGAGTTATACTTGCACGCTCATTTGTGTTGTTGCTTTGTTTAAATATTCTATTTGTTGCAAGTTCAGGATGCTGTAGAATATGCTGAATGTGAAGCTGTTGTCAAAGACTTTCCTCCATTTAGAGAGGCAATGAAAAAAAGAGGTATTGAAGACATGGAACTTGTGATGGTTGATGCCTGGTATGCTAGAGCTAAGATATGAGTTTTTTCAACATATTATATGTCAAAAAGTTGCTATAGGGTGGTGTGAAGTTATTGATATTTTGTTTTCATATTTATATTGCAGGTGTGTTGGTTATCACAGTGATGCTGATGCTCCAAGCAGAAGACTTGCTAAACCACTTATATTTTGCAGAACTGAGAGTGACTGCCCAATGGAAAATGGTTATGCACGACCAGTTGAGGGCATCCATGTACTCGTTGATATGCAAAATATGAAGGTGGTTGAATTTGAAGATCACAAACTTGTTCCCCTACCCCTAGCTGATCCATTGAGGAACTATACTCCTGGTGAAACAAGAGGTGGTGTTGATCGAAGCGATGTGAAACCTTTACAAATTATCCAGCTTGAAGGTCCAAGCTTTCGTGTCAATGGACACTATATAGAATGGCAGAAGGTATATGTCAGAATTATTAAATTTATCTGCTAATTTATCTCTTATTAACTTCAGAAACATTGATGGAGAATCTGATTACATTCTTGCTGGTTGGCAGTGGAATTTTCGCATTGGATTTACTCCTAGGGAGGGCCTGGTTATACATTCTGTTGCCTATGTTGATGGTAGCAGGGGTAGACGACCTGTAGCCCACAGGTTAAGCTTTGTAGAGATGGTTGTGCCTTATGGAGATCCAAATGAACCACATTATCGTAAGAATGCTTTTGATGCAGGAGAAGATGGTCTTGGTAAAAATGCACATTCCCTAAAAAAGGTTCGTGAACTATTAAACTTGAGATGCACTAAATCAATGCGTTTTGTTTTTATCATCATCAAATTACCATTGCAGGGCTGTGATTGTTTGGGCTTTATCAAATACTTCGATGCTCACTTTACTAACTTCACTGGAGGTGTCGAAACAATTGAAAATTGTGTATGTTTACATGAAGAGGATCATGGAATTTTATGGAAGCATCAGGATTGGAGGACAGGTTTAGCAGAAGTGCGGAGGTCTAGGCGGCTTACAGTGTCCTTTATTTGTACCGTCGCTAATTATGAGTATGGATTTTTCTGGCACTTCTATCAGGCAAGTTGAATCCTATACTATTTGTACTCCAATACACATCTATGCTAACTCAGATGTTGGACTTGTGATCAAGGAGAAGGTGTTTGTTGCAAAATGCATAATTTTATTGTGAAGACTATTTTATGGACCAGTTGAGTTTAATGCACTTTCTTGAACTAGGAGCATATATATTTCAACAATTAAGTTGTTTCATTATTTGCTCTGTGCAGTGCCAATTAACTGTAGGCTGTATCTGTAAACAACTTCTTTGTGCTTCCTTTTCATGAGCTACTTGCACCTATTCTCCAAATGTTGATTTAAGCCAAGTGATAGATTGCATTGTGCCTTGTTTGTTGGCTGTACTGTGCAATCGTAAGGATTTAGAATGACATGCAAGTTGTTCATTGCTTCAGGATGGAAAGATCGAAGCTGAAGTTAAGCTAACAGGAATCCTTAGCTTAGGAGCATTACAACCTGGGGAAACTCGAAAATATGGTACAACCATTGCCCCGGGTCTCTATGCACCAGTTCATCAACACTTCTTTGTTGCTCGTATGGACATGGCTGTTGATTGCAAATCGGGTGAAGCTTTCAATCAGGTACTATGCATTGAATTTCTGAGCTATATTTGTCCGATTTCAAATTTTCAAGTACTTGGGGTAGTGCAGTGCTTGCTGCTATTTGGAAATGGGATTTACTTGTGGTTAAATCTCCATTTCTGGCCTTCACTGTAACCTGGATTTACCTGTAGTCTAGTTCGGATGCTTGCTTGTGTTAAGAGAAGGTGGGTTCTATCAGTCAGAGAATAGACTTGGGATTTACTTGTGAAGACCTTCTGAAATTTTAATAGACCTAATAAGGCATGACGTTCCTTTGAATTAATAGAATACCTCATTAATACCAATGCCTTTATGGTCAATCATAAGGATTTCTTTGCCACCATGAGATGATGCGCTTCTTTGCATGCTACATTGTAGTATTTGTTTCTTAATTCCTCAATTCTGATCTGTCAATAAAAAATTGCTGCATGTTTATGGAAAGATTTACTTTGAAAAACTTATAATCCTTATTTGTAGAATATTAGATGGTTCCATTCACTTATCTTTCCATTTTGTAGGTTGTTGAGGTAAATGTTGAGGTTGAGAAACCTGGGGAGAAAAATGTCCACAATAATGCGTTTTATGCCAAAGAGACACTGCTTCAATCAGAACTGCAAGCAATGCGTGATTGCAATCCCCAAACTGCTCGCCATTGGATTGTAAGACATTCTTTCCCCTGTTGTAGAGCTGCTCTTGCTAAGTGATTGTTAAATACAATTGTTTCTTTCTTTGAAATGCTTGATGTTGGATGTATTTTTCAGCATATTGTTTACTTCACTGTATTATTGAATCTATTAGATATTACTGGGAACTAAGATTATTCCTCCTGGATTCAATGCTATGAAATGACTGATAGGGCCTAAGTGCCAGTGCTGAAAAAAAAAAAAAGAGCCTACTATCCAGTGACACAGTCACCCAGAGTTTAAGTTTTCAAATCACTTGGATAAAAGATCTTTTAGTTATCCACATCATGCTATTTATTCTTCAGGTGAGAAACACTAGAACTGTAAACAGAACTGGACAATTAACGGGCTACAAGCTAGTACCTGGTTCAAATTGTTTGCCATTAGCTGGTCCTGAGGCGAAGTTTTTGAGGCGAGCTGCTTTTTTGAATCACAATCTTTGGGTTACTCCTTATACACATGGAGAGATGTTTCCTGGAGGAGAGTTCCCAAATCAAAATCCACGTGTTGGTGAAGGACTGGCTACATGGGTTAAGCAGAATCGACCATTAGAAGAAACTGATATAGTTCTTTGGTTAGTTGAAAATCTCTCCTTTCTCTTGTGGGCGCATGTGTCTGTGTATTTATAAATTTATTTCTATCTCAATGAATATGAATTCAGGATTTCCTTTAGTTAACAGTAGTTTGTCTCTTAAGCACTCCCGTGTTCATCTTTTTTTGGATTCATCATTTTATTATTCTGATGACATGGCCTTTCGCATCATGCTATTTGAAGGATCAAAGTGGCAAGACCCATTTGTCGTGAATGTACTGGACCACTAAAAAAGCAGTGATGAATGAACATATTTTATGATCTCCGATGAGTATTTTTGTTTTCAATAATAATAACCATGAAAGGTTGATAATTTGTCATACCTTTGATTGTTTATTCATTTTTAATGCAACATTTACAAGCTAAGCTTCATGGAAATTCTTCTGTGTGTCATGTATGATTCTGTTTATTACAGGTATGTGTTTGGGATCACACATGTTCCTCGGTTGGAAGATTGGCCAGTCATGCCAGTGGAGCGCATCGGTTTTATGCTTATGGTATCTACTTTGCATATACAATCTCATTTTACCCCCAATGTTCTTGAATGTTTTCTGTTGACGCTCAAGAATATGGCCCTACATTATGAAGCATAATGTTGCTAAAGTTGTGTAGATTTTTTGCAAAAGGCCTCGCAGGTCTAAAACTTAAGTTTGCTCTAATCACATTATTCTTATGATTTTTCTTGATTGATTACTACCATCATTCAAGGTAGTACGAGTAATGACTAACATTGGATTAGATATCCAATCATCTTTTAGTGGTGAAAATCTTGGTCCAGTTCTGAGTACGTCGAATTACATTTCGGTCCTCTACATGCATGTCCTGTATTCATCTCATTCTGCTGATGTTTGCGTAATGCAGCCTCATGGGTTTTTCAACTGCTCCCCTGCCGTGGACGTTCCTCCCAGTGCATGCGAATTGGATGCTAAAGACCATGATTCTAAAGACAACAGTGTAGCAAAGCCACTTCAAAATGGGGTGCTGGCCAAGCTCTAAGCTAATTACAAAATAGTAGTCTTCCCCATCACCAAAAGAAGTCAAGCTCTGGATTTGCCGTGGTGCTGAGAAGGTACTGCATGCAGCAAGTGCTAACCAAATGCTAGATTAATGTCTCGCTGGTTTTGTGCATCATGAACATCTAGATTGGGTTCTTCTGGTTTGATTTGACATGCTGATATGTTGTGGGTTTGAATGCTGATTAATTGATTTATCTATAAAAAACTTGTTTACTGTTAGCAGCAGGTTCATGTGACTATATGTTTAATCGTGTGTTGCTGATATTTATGTATAAAGCCAAGCCCGTGAATTTTAAGAGTATTTATGATTATTTTTTAAATAATTTTTTGCCACAGCGTTTTCAAATATATTCTTTCAACACAATAAATAAACACATACTTAGAGCGTGTTTGACAATGTGATTGCGGATACTTTTCAAATAACTTTTCGTGCTAAAATGCATGCCAACAATTTTTTTTATTTTTTAAAAATTATTTTTGACATCAGCACATTAAAACGATTCAAAACATACAAATCATATTAAATTTTAACAAAAAAAAAATTATAAATTTTTAATACAATATCTTGAATCATTTCATTATGAATCCCACCCCTTAATTTATATATATAGATATAAATAACACATTAATTTCTTAATCTTTTTTTTAAACCTTCTGTTTTTTTTATACAATTATGTTTTGTTTTGTTCTAGCCATGATTATATAAAAATATATATTAATTAATCATTAGGAATCATTAAATTTTAATATCAAGTGATACAAATAAAAATAATATAAAAAAAACAATAAACATAAACAACATAAAATTTTACCGAATAAAATCACTATACAAGAACTAATTTGAAGTTTTAGTACTTAATTTTTTTCCAATAAAAAACCAATATTATAAATCTTTAAGCTATTCATATTAATAAAAATATCCTAAGCAAAACTAAAAGATTAATAAAAGAATTTTAAATAATTTATTATTAAGAATCATAAATTAACCAGGTTAATAAACCAACCAGAGTCCATGCCAGCATTGATCGAGTCTTAGATTCTGATTTGTGGACTCGGTTATTCAAACCCCAGCAGCTCCCGTCATCACTCTCAAGCTCAAGTGGGTCAATAATTATAGACGCTCCAGCCTGCCTAGTAAATAGTATTCTCTTCCTGCAAAAGCCATTGGCTACCTCAGCTCCACGTCCATGTGAAAACAGAAGCAGAAGAAGGAAGGAAAAAGAGAAGCTTCCCATCCTCTACTTTCTCATGCTTTCTTTTACTGGGTAGTTGTAGTAGTTACCAGGGAGCACTTCTCACAAAATAGAACAAGGACAAATCTATATTAGTCCCCGAACTATATATAGTTTGTAGATTGAGTTTCGTATCAGCTAATTTTATACATAGCATCACCCATCAATCTATCTATCCGAGGATCCACCTCTCCTCAAGATAAATTAGCCCTTGAGCTAAGATAAATTAAGTCAGTAAATTGATAGAGCCTTGTGTGTGTGCGCGCGCGCGCGCGCTAAGTGGGAGGGGATTGAGTGCTCAGGAGGAATTAGTTTCAGATCATAAGAACATGTATCATCTCTGATTATTTTAGCAGAAGAAGCCAATTGAGGAAATGGAGATAAGATGGGGGATCCAATCGATGAAATCAGTAGTTTGGAGCCTCAATAGAAGAGCTACGTGTAAATAGAGGTCTCCCATAAAAATAGGTGAAAGCATCCTATTATATATAATAATTATTATTATTATTATTTTTATTATTCATTTGATTATTCGCCCTTGTTGCAGAGTCACAAGGACAATCAATCCCAAAACCAAACGTTTACTTGATTATTTTATAACTCTTCCAGTTCCAGCCAAACTCAAACACCCAGCTGCGTAGATTGTCCGAATTGATGTCAGTACGAGGTTACAAGAACTAGATTGTCCAATCCAGTTAAAAAAAATGTCATCTGCTTCAACCGCTACTGTTACTTCTTCTTCTACAGTACCTCCTCGTGTAGTAGAAGAGAAAACTGTGCAAGAAGAACTCTCTCTTCCAATCTTACTTGCAGATCGTGTCATAAAATCAGCCCAAGAAGCTGAATCTTTAAGGCAAGACTGTTCTGACTTAGCGAAACAAGTTGACCGCCTTTCCCAAATGCTCCGCTCTGCCGTCCGCCTTGCTGTTTCCATCCCTTCCCTCTATGACCGTCCTCTCCGCCGTATCGCCTCCGACATCACCAGGAATCTTGACCGTGCGCTAACACTTGTCCGCAAATGCAAGAAACATAGCGGGGTACTTCGGCAAGTGTTTTCTATTACCACAACTGCTGATTTTCGTAAGGTTTCGAATCTTTTAGAGTCTTCTATTGGTGATATGAAATGGCTGCTTTCGGTTTTTGAGTCTGATGGTGGTGCTCATTTGTCTTTGCCTCCTATTGCTAGTAATGATCCTATCCTTGCTTGGGTTTGGTCTTCTATTTCTGCTGTTCAAATGGGTCAAGTTAAGGATCGTGTTGATGCCGCCAATCAACTCGCTTCGTTAGCGCGTGATAATGATAGGAATAAGAAGATGATTGTTGAAGAAGGTGGGATTTTGCCTTTGTTGAAGTTGCTCAAGGAGGGTGCTTCTGCAGAGGCACAAATTGCTGCTGCCACTGCACTTTCTAATATTGCAAGTGATAGAGAAAGAGTTAGGTTGATTGTTGATGCACTTGGGATTTCGATGATTGTTGGGGTTTTAGGGGATTCACAAACGAAGGTTCAGATTTCGGTGGCCAATTTGGTGGCGAGAATGGCGGCTTTGGATGATTATGCACAGGAGGAGTTTATGAGATTGAATGTGACTAGACCATTGGTGTCTTTGTTGTCTAGTCATTTGGATTTGGAAATAGCGAGTAATAATCCTGTTAAAACTAGTATTCCCTCGCTTATCGAAATGAACAAAAAATTAGCTTATAAGAGTTTTAAGGCTAATTATAATTCGGACAGTAGTAGTCATGGTGGTTCACATAGTAATAAGGAGAGGGAAATGGAGACACCAGAGATGCAGCTTAAGCTTAAGGTTAGTTGTGCAGAGGCACTGTGGAAACTGTCAAGAGGGAGTGTGTCCAATAGTAGGAAGATTACGGAGACAAAAGGCTTGCTTTGCTTAGCGAAGATTGTCGAGAGGGAAAAAGGGGAGCTGCAGTTTAATTGTTTGATGACCATTACGGAGATCACGGCAGTGGCAGAGTCCAATGCTGATCTTAGACGTGCAGCTTTCAAGACTAATTTGCCTGCTGCAAAGGCAGTTTTGGATCAGCTTTTAAGAGTAATTCAAGAAGAAAGTGATCCACAGTTGCAGATTCCTGCTATTAGGTCAATTGGTTGCTTGGCTCGAACATTTCCTGCGAGGGAGACTCGAATAATGGGGCCTTTGGTTTCTCATCTTGGTAATAGGAATGTGGAAGTCGCTACAGAAGCTGCTATTGCCTTGGGGAAATTCGCATCTCCGGAAAATTTCAATTGTTCCGAGCATTCAAAAGCAATTATAGAGTTTGATGGGGTTCCCCCTTTAATGAAATTACTACGGTCTGGTGATCAGTCTCAACTGCAGGGACTTGTATTATTATGTTACCTCGCATTGAATGCTGGGAACAGTAAGGCTCTTGAGCAAGCACGCGCTTTGAATGCTCTTGAGGGGACAGCTCGTTCTGTTTTAGCCCAACATCCTGAATTGAAGGATTTGTTTGCCAAGGCCATACACCACCTCACTCTTTATCAGGCTGGAGCTCCTCTCAATAGACAATCTTTGGCACCATAATGACTATTGCCTAACTTTTCATCCTTGTGAGTGTTGTAATATACATTACACTAGATTCTTTCTGATAATTGGAGAAAACTTGGTTGATTGGGACATGATTGTTGAACAAGATTCAGTGCATACTTGAAATATGTATTGGATTTCAGTTCTACCTAATTTAACAAGGTTTTCTTCCTGTAATGTTGAATTAAAAGCTTTTGTTTGTTCTGCAGCTTGTATATTTATTTTTTTCAACCTTGCTTTACAGCTTTGAAGTTGCCCCTGCATTAGGGTTGGTTTTTGTTTATGCCTGGCAATTTAATAAGCTTGAGGTAAGCGACCTTTGTTTGAGTTGTCCAGAATTGTGGTTGCCACATCCTAAAGATTTCTGCCTAGGTGTTTGTTGCTTTCTGCTAGACAGTAACTTCTACTTCCCTAGTTTCCACCTTTGTTTGAGTTTTCTGTGGGATTGCTATTCTGCTGTCGTATCCAATTGCCACAACCCAAACACATCCTAAGAATGCATGCTATTCTGTTGGTAATGTTATGGTCCCTGATCCTTTAGAGGATCTGAATTCTTTACTTTTCCATTTGAATAGATTTTTTTCAGAGTTGTGGAATTGTATTGTCATGCTACGTGACATTAAAGGTTGGTAATAGCGAGGCTCTTGAGCAATTGTGGACTTCAAATTCTCTTAGAGGGGACAGCTCTTTCTGTAGCTCAACAAACATGATCACCTTACTCTTCATTAGGCTGGAGCTCATCCCATAGACAGCCTTTCGCAACATAATGAATTTCACTGTTTTTGCTGTCAAAACCATTCATCCTTGTCAGTGTTGTTATTATGTATGCTAGACTGGATTCATAACTGTTCAGCAGGATGGATTGCCAAGTTTTTTTTTTTCTTGTGTGTTTTGTGCACATGTTGTTCTCTCTTTGCAGCCAACGACCTTGTCGGGAAGCTCTGAAGATGCCCCTAGCTACAAGCATGAGGTAAAAAATTCTTAGCTATAGATTTCGTTCAGAGTTGTTACTGAGAGGCTCATAACATCTTGAATATAGTTAGTGATTCTGTGGTTGCATTATTATTAGGATGAACATATGTGATACTAGCTTATCATGTCAGTAAAACAGCTACCATACAGGTCTTCATTCTGTTTTAGAAACTTGCAGCTTTCCTTTTGAATTAACAGTTATAAACATATATCCTGTTAATCCGTCTCCAGATAACTGTTATAGAAATTGTATCTTCAGACATTTTAGGGGTTGAAACTAGCCTTTATCAGGATGATCATACATTTCCAACAAAGAATTATTCTGTGTTATGTTTTGAGTTCTCTGTGCTTGCCTAGAAAGAATACTATCATTATTTATGCCATGCATATTCTGACTCTCTGAGGCTGTTTTTTGTTTCCATGTTTTCCCCATGCTCTGGAGGTTTTTCATCGATCAGATAATTTTTTGAGAAGTTCTGATTAAGTAATTGATTACCCGTTTTTCTTTTTCGTTTTTGGTTATTGAGAAGAAGATTCAAACTGAATTTAATGCGAATTGGGGGATAAAACATGATATTCTTCTTTTGAACATGTATTTATTTGAGCCGTTCCTCATTTCCAAGGCATATTAATTTGTTGCAGCAAATATTTGTTGATTGGATTTTTTTCTTCTTCCCCTTGGAATTGTGATCTTTCCCACGAGTAGCTATGGTAGTGCTTCTCCATCCACGATTCTATGCCACTACCAGACCAAAATGCAGTCACAAAAAAACAATGGGTTCAAGTGAGGCCACAATTTAACAAGTAGAGTAAACACGCACACAGTGATTTTCAATCACAGAAAACGCTGATGGATCTTACCAAAAACCTACAGAATCTTAAGTGAACCATGATGGGGAGAAGCTAGCCCTGTTTTTTTAATTGTTTGCTTAGAAAGAAAAAGGTAGGCTCAACTCAAAGGCCCACAATTAGCTCTGTGGGCTAGGTTTGGTGCTGTACCGAATGCCCATGGCTATGGAATGGCAATTTAGCACCAAGCTAAATGGTATAGATCGAGTACCATCCTCCATTTCTTCATATCAAACCAAGAAAATGAAACTCTCTACGTATCCCTAAGCATCAGATTTTATTACAACATGATGTTGTACACCAGGAAACCGGGTAGATTCAATAATGACGAAATGAATAAAGTAGTATGTGCTTCATTCTACAGCAACATTTTATTCTTTATTTGAAAGGTTCCAGACCAGATTTGATCGTTGGATGCTTAAGACTCCCATGCTTAAATCCTACTTCATTATGATGATGCTCTGGTTTCTACCTCTCTGCTGATTAATTAAAAAATCTGCTTCCCAAAAAAGGCTTAAAGGATACTGGGGTGAAGGGAAGCTAGAAAAGGACTCGTTAATTCTTTGGTAATCAGGTCTCCTGCTTTTCTGTACCTTGCTGGCTCCAGCCATACATACACCCACCTCACTCCTTCATCAGGAAATCTCTGTTGCAGTAAATTTTTGTTGTTGGAATTTGGATGGCAACATGCAAGTCATCGAGCTTGTTATTATACAAGGGATGCCCTAGAAGCCAATAATGTTCTCTAGACCGAACCTCCCACTACGCCACCGTGAAGTTCTCATGTCTCAGTGAGCCATCAAACTCTTTTTTCTTTTTTCGAAATGACTATCGTCAAAGGCTAGCTTCCCTGCAGCCAATGTGGAGAGTTAGCTTACATTGCTTGCCAATGGTACCTGTCAAGTTTAACCAGAATATTTACACTTTAGTAGCCATCAAGACTAAAGCCTTAACGTTAATTTGTCCTTTTGGTTAAATCTTCTTGTAATGTTTTTATTTTATGTGTCAATTATAAGCAACGAAGTGAAAGTAGTGTTAGAGAAAATAATAAAGGAATTGCTTACTCTCCCACCTAACTTCAATATAAAACCAAATAATTAACTAAAAATTAAAGCAAAGAGTCAGAAAGCGATTTCCGAATCCATCTCAATGTGGAAGAAACAATCATGAATCATGTAATTAGAAGTTTCTTTGTTCATATATTAAGAAATAGGCAATCAATAGGGACATGAAAAAACTTGTTCCTTTTTTATTAGACTTTGCCATTAGGTAGGTTATCTTTGATGAGAAGTTACAAGAGAAGCTTTGAACTTAAGAAATCACTTGATGTTCTTTATTGAAATCTTAAGCTTCGCGGCCAAAGTTTCGTGTTTGAGGCCATCATTATACTGTTAAGCCTAACAAAAAGCACAGATCATGAGAATCTGTCATCTTCTTTACGATACTTGCAGAGCTGGAAGCATTCTGAATTCTGATTATCTTGTATACAAGCGTATCGTAAGTATCAAGTCGTGCTGAATACCAGCACAGGTTGGTAGTTTGAGCCTGGGGTTTGATTCATTTTAAGAAAATGGGAACAATATTAGTCAGCTATGGCATTGAAAAAGAATTAATGCCATCGATGAAATCGGTTTCCTTTTCCTTGAAACCCTTTTTGAGTCTTGAACAAGCAATCTCCAGGAAGTTGAAAGGGGTTATCTTAGCTGACATTGATATGCTTGATCAGCTTGAAATCCAGGCCTCTGTGTTTTTCATAGCTAGAAGACGTCCTTGAATATATATATATATATATATATATATATATATATATATATATATATATATATATATATATATATATATATATATATATATATATATATATATATATATATATATATATATATATAGATTTCATCCAAGAATATCATCTCCATCACATGACCATCATTCTCTTTCCCCTCGTAATATTTTGCTATATACGTGGACTTGGCAAACGCGCTGCTCCATTATTATTTTTTTTTCAACAAATTGAACTTTGAACAATGATCTATATTAATAGAAGCAAAGGAGATCAATATTTGATTGTGCATCTCCAATTTTAAATTAATAATTAACCAATTTTACAAAATTATTGTTAAAAAAATTAAAACAACAACGAACAAAATTTACATAAATAAAAAAACAAAGCCTTTTCCAGCTACACTATGTAAAAGACATGAAAAACTTCACTTTAATCCCTCAATATTTCTATTTGCTTATTTGATCTCAAATATTTTAGATTATTTTTATTATGTTTTATGTCTTTGACGTTGAAAGATTAGATTGGAAGTTGCTAGAAAGAAAAAGAGAGAAGAGAGAGACATAGTTTGAATGGTCACATTATGGGCATAAAATAAAACCTATTATGGTGTAAAAAGATATATCTTGAAGAGGAAAATTCAATAGAGATGTTGTTGCTATTTGAACATTCTTGAAAAAATAGATTAAGCTCCTTAAAGTATTTTTAATTAATTGAGTTGGATTTTTTATTTTTAGAGTAATTATAAAGGGTGTTTTGGCATTAGAAATGAATTTACCGAGATTCTTACAATATTTTGAGAATGTTTTTAGGTAAAAATAAATTAAAAATTAAGATTTTAGAGTACAAAAATTTAAATTCTAATTTTACAATTAACAAGATAATTATAAAAGATAATAATTGATATCATGTCATTTATTAAGATGAATAACTTATTATTCACTTCGTTAAAAGTACAATATATTAACCACCTTTTTTTTTTTTAGGGCTAAAGCCTTGGGCATTTTTTTAATTGGATTTTAAAATAATATCCTCTTTCTCACAATTTTTTTTATCTATTTAGTTTAACTATTTTTAAATGATAATAAATTGTTTGGACTGTTTTTATACATCTAAAAGATAATTGTAATTTATCTTCTTTTTCTTCTTTTTAATATATTTTTAAAATAGATTAGTTGTATTTGTATTATACATTTATATAAACAAAAATAATATGTACGCAGCAAAAACTATAGTAAATATTCAAGATAAATATATATATATTTGCATTTTTATATTTGTTTGATTTCTTGTTAGGAAAATTAACTTTTCACTTTAGTTTTTAAATTAATATTAATGATTTTTTTATTTATTTACAAGTCAATGTATTTCTTAACTCACTGTATTAAAAATACACATCATCTTTCTATTATTCATTTAAAAAATTTCATGATTTAGAAAAACACATTTAGAATTATCTTGGAGTATATATAGTGGGGATATATTAGCTAAGTATGTCGATAAAACAGCAACCTCGATTTTAAGTTACAAGTTTAGGTACAAATTAATATTTCAGTATTTCAATAAATAAAATATTTATTTATTCTCCTCGATCGTCTCTATAATCGTTCATTCGTTTGATTATTTAATTAATCATTTTGTGTTAGTCAATTTCTATCTTCCATGCCTCCCAGGTGGTGCTGATTGGTTAAGAGGATGCGATTTTCAAGAGCTTAATCTCCCTAAAATTAAGAATGAAAGCAGCTCGCATAAAGCCTGAAATCAGGCAAAAGCTGCCTTTTAACTCATCCAGTTGATGCACAAAGTTCATGATGGCTGTGCTAGCAGTCATCATTGCGAGCTTGGGACTTGCAAAGGCATGAACTTTCTTCTATGTCAATGGCATTATCAATAAAACAAATGAGTATTAAGATATCGGATCTTCCCCTTTAAAAAAAACTATAGTATATACCTCAGCATGTTATTAGATTTCTTCACAATTAATACCTTTATAAATTATAATATATAATGCTCATATACACCGTAAAAAATCATTTCAATCTAAAAGTTTAATCTATTATATAAGATTTCAAAATATAATTTATATTATTTTTTGACACATTTCTTTACATAAAAGTCTTTTGAACTTGAAATTTATATAGATATATGCTATTTTGTGTTTAATTTTTATCAAATAAATAGAAATGATATGATTCGAATTCATGATCACTTGGTTATTATATAAAACTCTAATCATATCATTTTAAAGAACTAATTCAATCAAATAACTTAAGCTGATAGGTGGTATAAAAAAAATGTACATATATTTGAACCCTAACTCAGAGCCCGATATCATTCTAGCAACTCAAGCTCTAGCAGCAAGCTGTTTTACTAGAAGCTTGGAAAGGAATTCCTCGAGGAGGATAGGTGCCCTAAGCCCAAGAATTTTCTGGTTGCCAGCCTGTATTGTGTGATCGTCAAAACGATAGAAGATACATGTAAATCTCATGAATAAAGCAAAGCAGCTAAGGTGATCTCCATGATGATAGCTCTTCTAATTAGATTCATGAACATTACGCAGCCCTTCCATTGACTAGATATAAAGTTACCAAGACCCCTCCAATATTATTCATGTCGGTGTAGTTAATTTTACCCATCGGATTAAGGTCTCAACGAGCTATCATTACCTAAAGCACATCACTAGAACTTGTCGGGACACCGTTATTTGACCAAGATAGAGACACCATAATCCGACCAACCAATCTTAAAAAGGTACATCCTTTTAGTACTTCCAATGTTTTTACCCCTTCCATTTTTTTTCATTTTCATGGTTATGATCTTTTAATTGTTTCGATTAGATTGTAATTAGAACATGTTAATTTGTAGTGCTTTCTTAATTATCTCCTATGCAACAGGCTTACATTTTTGGACCCTTCCTTTCCCTAAACTCAGATTTGTTTTAAGAAAAATCAAATTAATTATATATTATAGTTTAAAATACAGGGCTTCAAGAGATGGTTTTTATAATCATTATCACTCATCACATGCGAAAACATAGGGATAATTGATATATTTTTTTTTATTAATAGTTTTATTTAATCCCATGAGATTTAAAATGACGTCAAGTAACTTTGCAGACTAAACACCCGTTAAACTAATTATTATAGCTAGTTGATATGGAAAGTTTAATTTTACTGACTGTTGCTGCTGCTTTTCCCTTTTATCCTTTAATAATGACCTTGTTTGACTTGCCCTTCTTGTTCATGTAAAACAATCAGTAGTTGGGGAACAAAATGTGATGTTTATATATCGTTTGAGATTGGTCAACTGATCACTGGCATCATGGCTAGCTATTTACAAACTACAATCCCATAATTAATTTTTAATCTGGATTAATTTGCAGTAATCTTGGGTCGAGCCAGGTTTTCTATAATTAACTACGATGTGAAAGTTTAACTGTGTTAATGATTATTTATGGTGATATGATCACAGATTCGTGGGAGTTGAACGTTGCATTAATGATTATTTATGATATGTATCTTGCAAATGTTGAGAAACACACTTTTTATACAAACTTTTTCAGTGCATGCATTAAAGTCCAACACCGATCATCCTGATGAACCTCAACTTCATCAATAAACATCAATACGGGGTATTAAGCCACTTGGTGTCAAATATTTTGAAACAAACCATGGGCTTCGAGCATTTTATGGAATAGCTATCACTATATTTGTTTTTACACTAAGGATATGTTTTTTCTTTTGGTAATCGTGAGTGTCTGGAAGAGCTTATATGCACTTCAATTAATCTCTTGAGATTCTAAAGTTAACGACTAAATAAACCTCCAATAACTCTGAGATTTGTAATACTCTCATTAGTGATTTTTAAAGAATAAATATAGGGTCTAATCAATTAAGTTACACTCCTCATTATTCTGAGAATACATTTCTTAATACTATTCATGAGTGAGTAATTATTTTCAAGATTCAAATTATATAAAAAAAATCTGTCAATTTAAAGTTTAACAGCAATCGCATACTTAGCTTAGTTATCCACACTAGCTATCGCCATCTATCACTCTCCTAGTTAAGTAATGCAGAAATTTATCTTGAAAAAATACGTTGTTTCCTAGGGTAAGCATTAATTAATTCAATCCAATTCAATGTCACGTAGAAGAAGATCACAATTCGCAAGTTGGTCTAATTTCTTACGTGTAGTTCATAATAAATGCCCCAAGTCATGAATTGAAACCTAGCTAATATATATGATTTGATGATGACCTTAGGTTACTTCCGAAGAACCTCTTGGGAATTGATAGCATGGAAAGATTGGCTCCAAAAATATATAGCAATGCATTAGTTGGCCCTGACCACGTCATCTTCCAAGACTAGTGGATATCCAGACGCAGACATTTTTGGTTGTCTTAATTAGGTTAAAAAAATATATATTAGAGAGCAGCTTTGTTACCATTACATTCATCCACCACCTCTACCCAAGACTTGTTATACTCATGTGGTGATTTCGTGTGCATGAGTGTAGTATTTTGTTAAAACTATTTTTGTATGAAAATAATTTTTTTTATTCTTGATATTATTACATTAAAATCATAAAAAATATATATGGTGCCGTAGCATGATCTTGTGATGAAAAAATTAAAATGATGAAAGATTTGATTCCGGGCCTCTTTGGATTTAGGCATGTTTCGGGCATATACATGGAAATGTATAGCACAGAGGACTGGCAAGGAAATGCACTGAAATGGCACTTTCCTAGCTATACATCGATGTCTCTCTTTTTCGAAGAAAGCACACCAAGGCCATGTTTTCAAGTTATGGCTTTCACTGCAACATTGAGTTCTGGGGTTGGTGGCAGCCCTTAATTTGTATATTAGTTTGCACATATCCACGAAAAGCACCGGAAACCAAGATGATTGATCGGACCTTTTATGTACGTTACTCTAGTTGACCCTTGCCAATTGCTTGCCCTTCTTCAATCTCCTTCAAGATATCTATATCTCCATGACAATATCTCTCTCCAATAATGGAGATAAGCTACGACAGACAGCCAATTTAAGCCTTTTGGAGGGACTCGCTACACCAATGCATGGAAATGGAGGGGCCTGGAATAGCAGCTGGATTATATGCTAGGAAATCAGCATCTCAGATACGACTATAGGCCCCTGGATAATTTTGTTATTAAGACTCTGCCAGAGCTTCAAAAATATCACAATCAAAACCTACCACACCACCCCTCTGATTATAAATTAAGTATACATTTATACATATACACCACGATTCATGCACATTCAATACATTATATACTGATTTATTTATGATGGTGATGGAGTCCAACTTGGTCTGCTGTTAAAAGTTCCTGCAAGGGAAATTGATTTAAAAATTGGCGAGGTTTTTGCTATATAAACGGTGTGTGTAGATAGCTTAAGCCGGCAAAAAGACAGACATGAAAATAGCATTATAGCTAATATATAATAATGATGGTTAGTTAGACACCAACTAATTAAAGATTATGACCACAAAATTAGTTTTCACTCTTGAACTTGTAAGTAAGTACATTATTTTGAACTGTCCTGAAAACAAATACAGAAAGAAAAAGAGAAGTACACAGAAAACAAGAAGGAACATTGCAGATTAAAATTCAGAGAAGCAATATCAGCTTAGTTTTTTTTTTTTTTAAATCTGGTTAACCAAAAAGAAAAAAGACAATCTCAAACATTCCTGTACTATCAACATCTCACGTATTTGTTTGGAGAGAGAGAGAGAGCGGGGGGTAAATTAATGAATTTACAGTTCATATCTGGTGGAAGACATCAAAATTTGCTCCTGTTATATCTTCTGACAGCGACGTTAACGGATAGCTATTGAAATCTACTGAATTCTGATGAGTATGGAGCCGTCCAGCTTCATGCCATGGGCTCGGCTTCAATTCTTCTGTCTTGATCCCATTGACTTGGTGATATTGAAACACCGACTCTAACTTATGATCATCAGAATCCCATGATGAGAAAGCTGCTGCATTCTCCACCATATTGTTCATCTGGTATCCTGCATAATTGCTGATGTTTGAACTGTTACTGGAACTTTCCTTTGCCTCGTTCAGGAACATTGAACTCATTCTTGAAGCCGAGTTATCGGAGAAATCTGTCCCACTCATACTTCCATGGTCAAAACTTGTTAAACTTGGCATTGAAGTGAATCCAAAGTTTGAACTTGTTTCAAATTGGTTTTGATCAAGAGATCTAACAGTTGGATGATACACACTTGAAAGGCTTGAATTATACCCAGTTAGATCAATACCGGCAGGGAATTCAAAGTAGGATAAAGGATCATAGGCTTGCTTGTTGAGAAATTTCTCTCTTGAAACTTCTGGTAATCCACTGCTATTGTAAGTAGTATCATTAATGAGAAATGCTGGCTCTTGTGCAGTGAAGTTTGATACGATTGGCAACCCTTTAGACTGTGGTATTTGGAAAGATGCCTTCTCTGTACAATCCTTCTCCTCTTTCACCCCCACTTGACATAGAGGCTTGTGGGTTGTTGGGTCAATACCTTGCTTCATAAGCTTCTTCTTCAGATAGGAATTCCATAAGTTCTTAATCTCATTGTCTGTTCTTCCCGGTAACTGTGCAGCAATTTGAGCCCACCTGCAATTAAGAATTCAAAAGAAGTGAGTTCCCATTTCCATTTGTGTATCGAAAGTTGAAGTTTTAGATTTCTTTAGTTGATATAATTATTGGATCAATACACACCTGTTACCCAAAACTTCATGAAGACTGATTATGAGATCCTCCTCTTGCTGAGAGAACATTCCTCTCTTAAGATCAGGTCTCAGGTAGTTTATCCATCTCAACCTGCAACTCTTTCCACACCTTTGCAAACCTGGAAGAATCAAATCAAACAGTACTTAATGTTAAGACTTTACGAAAACCAAGACAAATGAAACTCGAATATTAAGGGACAAAAATGCCAATAGTATTTGAGGAGTTGTTACCAGCTAGCTTAGGAACAGAACTCCAGCAACCAACACCAAATCTAGTTATATAATTGAGCAGTTTCTCATCTTCTTCAGGTGACCACAAACCTTTCCTTAATTTTTGCTTTAAACAACAAGAATGTCGTCCCATTTCTGCTCAAAAGATTACAGCGATATGACAGTATGTTATCAATGAAAACTCTAAGCAGCTGCAGCAGCCGCTATATAACAAGATGGAAAGGTATAAACGAGGAGTTGGTATACATTTATGCCTAAGTTGTATGAGTGAAAAAGTCAAGAGTTTGTTCAGGTGATTTAAAGAGAATAAGAGGAGCAAGCCATACTTAGGATTGACGTTAAAATAGAGAGAGGGGAGGGAGGGAGGGAGGGAAGGAAGATGCAGAGAGAGAAGGGGCTGAGGAAGGTGAAGCAATCAAGTGGTTTTTACGCAAAATCTGGTGCTGCTTTTGCATTGGACCATGGATTGGTTTTTAAGAAATCTCTGTCTCTAAAAATATAGAAAGTGGAAGGGAGAGAATTAAATGAGAACAACTCCATAAACGTGTACATTTTTAATAAGAATACACAGTTACACATTTATGCTCTGTAACAAAGATATTATTAGTCTGAATTACGTGGGTGTCTCGTTCTTCAAACCTCATGCGGCGACACTAATTACGTCATGTAACAATTTAATTTTATATCTTTAATTACTATCTTGTAATAGAAAGGACATAATTAAATATATAGTAGAGAAAAAAAAACCTGTGTTTTTCGTATTTTTTATTTGAAAGAATTGAAAATCTTTATAAAACTATATATCTTGGATATATTTATTTATCTATCTTTACTTTTGTTTCACCAATGAAAAGGGTTTTTATCTGTTTTTTTTTTATATATTCTTGAGTACTATGGTGAAGCTATCTCGAATGATATTAATTTGGTGGCTTTTTGGACGTTTTAAGAAGTAATTAATTAGATCCAATTATATTTAATAGATTATACAATCCAATCAAACTTAATTAATCATCTAGAAAAGATGTATATATAAATATTTACAAAATTTAATGAAAGACACTTGAAATTAAAAGCTTAAGTCATATGGAGACAAAGTTATTTTTTTTTTTTTAAGTAAAGACTATCCATAATATCCATGCATGAGTTATTTGAAAATATGATAAATATTACTTTTTAAATTGTTTTTTTATTTAAAAATGTATTAAGATAATTTTTTAAAAAATTTATTTTTAACATAAAGACATCAAAACAATCCAAAAACACTAAAAAAAATCAATTTAAAACAAAAAAATCAATTTTTAATAAAAAAAAATTTTAAACTCAATATTAAACAAACAATTACTCTTCAAGAAATTATGAATAACATGTTAAAAAAGAAAGAAATAAGGTACAAAGAAAAGGCAGGGATCATTTAGAAAATCATACCATTTTAGTACTCCAAATCTTCTTCTTCTTCGCTGTTCAAAACCAAAAAGAAAATAAAATAAAATAAAAACAGAACTTCTTCTTTTTCTTTCCTTTTTTTTTTTAATTTTTAAACTTTTGATCCAACAAAAAGATTAGAAAGACGGCCGACAACAGTGCATCAAGTGTTGTGGGCTCCACGAATAACATGTTTGACTCTTAAGGAAGGAGCTACTTCCTAGCTAGTGCCAAAGATTTCGGCAAAGAAAATCATCTAGAAAGAAGGAGCAACGTTAGGAAGAAGACGGAGGCAAATGGAAAACATTATTTTCGTTTTTCTTTTTTGGGTGCCGTAAATATTAATTAAACGTATTAACAAAGAAAATTTTAAAAAAAATAACATTCACTATTCATCTAACCTATTTTTACCGTTCATTCACGGTACAAATGATGTTGTAGAAATTGTTTTCATATATACACTCTTGTTGCTCAGGAATTGTGTAATTTTTTTGAACATCTATCTTTTTTTTTTTTATTTGCGTGGAGTGTCCGGGCCAGCTTGCGAGCACCACGACTATTCCCCACGGCCCACTGGACATCCTGCAAGCCCAGGAGCAGCTAAGGCACCGCGGGGGTGACAGACGTGCACATAGAGGATCGAACCCGAGACGGGGGCGAAACAAGTCACACGATTGACCACAACGGCTAGACCCTCAATTGCAATTGAACATCAATCTTTTATTAATATAGTGTGTGTCTGATATAGTATTTTTTAAAAATAATTTTGAATTAAAAATATATTAAAATAATGTTTTTATATGTATTTTTTTATATTAGCACATCATAATTATAAAAAACTTTAAAAATATTATTTTAATATTCTTTTAAATAAAAAAAATTATAAAATATTTTGAAAAACAGGTTGAATAGGTTGAAACTCAGAAATAAACCATAGGCTTCTTTCATGTTAGCTCAAGAGAGTTCTTGAATGTTATGATGTGATTTGTCTCCCTTTTTTAATTATTATTTATCTTCTCCAATAGCAATCAAACCAATATTTTCATTTCCCATGCCTTTTTCTTCTACATTTCTTCATTTCTTTTTCTTCTTCAGTAGCCATCAATGGACGTATCAGCCACCGACAGGCACACGTAGGAGAATAGTGGAAAATACGTAGCCAGCCAGACACCTAACCACTACATTTCATGCCCTAACTTTTTCGTTTGTCTTTTATCCAATTTCACCGTATTTTATTTTATTTTCTATGGGAAAAAAATAAAAAAAGCATACCATACATTCGCAATTAATAATGGGCCATGAGGATCTTCGGTCACACGTGAAAAACAACTTGTCGAGATGTGGAAGAAAACATCATGTCTTAATATATTAGTTTTATAAATCCAAATAAATAATAATGTTAGTTAACGAGTTGTTTACGAAAAGAAGGTATCCATCAGAAGATCAACTCCTAATTAATTACTCTTAATCAAGAGTGTTTAAGCGTCTAATGTAAACCGCTAATTGTTCTAAGTAAATGTGATAATCAATTTTCGACATTTATTTGCGACAAATACTATCTATCTTTATGTTTATGGCATGGCAATGTAGAGTTTCTAAAATTGGCATTTCTTTTTACATTTTTAGGCTGTGGAAATGATTACTATCTACAATATTATATTAATGGTTGCTTCTCTAATTACCAATTATTGCTTCATTAAATTTGCTTCAATATCAATAGCCTTATGATTCAATATTTGTTTATTTATTCAATATATAGCTAGTAAATTACTTGTACAATATTTGTTTATTTATTTAGATTAAAAGGAGGAAGCTTTAATTAAGATAGGTTGAAAGGAGCGAAAAAAAGTGCTCTCAACTTGTTCTCTTTAAGCACATATATGTTATGTAGCACTTGGGAAGGAAGGGAGGCAAGCAGGTATTCCATGATTATTTCACAATGGACATGGACCTTCACCACCAGATTTAAGAGTTTTATCAACAAAAATTTTTATTTGTATTTATACTAATAATTCGTTTGTGATTATTTTATCAATGGGATCACAGATAAAAAATGTCCGTAAAAAAACACTTGTTGGTAATTTTTGGTCTATCGGTAAGTCCATCGTTAATAAATGTACCGATGGCTTTACAGACGGAACATGCATGCAAAAAAAAAAAAGTAAAGATAAAGTCCTTGAGATAAAATTATTTGCAATTATAAAGTGGTTGTAATTACAAGATTCTTATTGCATTAAAGCTTTGTTCTTAAATGTTTCTAGTCAATGCTATATTAAAACCATCTATTATTAAATTGACTAGAAGTGTTGAGAACAAACATGATTTGATAGAGCAGACACACTTCATGCTATAATGTTAAAATCATAACGTTCTTGATGAGAGGATAATAATTACACCAAAAAACTGCTTATTAAAAGGTTAAATCAAACCATATATATATGACTTTTCTAATATTTAAGGGATCATAAAACGTTTCTAGACGGTGCATTTGATCTTCAAATATAAATCAATTAATTATTAAATTGATAATAGATTAAATTATTTAATTTATTTAATCCTATTTTGATTAGGATTATAATTTATATTTGGGTCAACATATTCGAAACCTAATAGGTCACTAATAATAAGAACTATTGATAAAAAATTAAATCATGATGATTAATCAAGTGAGTCTTGATCGAATAAATTTTTAAAATTATATTGAAATAATATATGTGATATTATTCAAGGAGTAAATTGATATTTTATCACTTATAGGGTTATTTAGAGGTGTTCATGGTTCGGTTCGGTTCGGTTTAGACTCAAAAAACCAACCAAATCGAATTACATTAATTTTGTGAAATATTAACCGAACCGGACCGAAAACCGGTTCAAACCGAACCGTTCCGGTTCGGTTAAATTCGGTTTTTTTGGCAAAAAATCGGGAAACCTAATCCCATCATCCAGAATTTTCATATGGCAAGGAAAACACAGGCACAGAAAGAAGATGAATTTTACAGCACCTTTTGCATGAAAAGCACAGAAATTCAAGACATAAACTTTTTTAATGGAGCTAGATGAAGGATAATTATCTTTAATATCTAAAAATAACTCCTCCATGGTTTCCATTGCCATTAGTGTCATCGATCTCAACCATTACCACCAATATTTACCACAAGAAAGACAGCTAAGAATGAAAAAGGAGGAAAGATAAAAACAAGAAAAAGAGGAAGATTATGGTTTCCATTGCCCTTTGCCATCAATTTTCGTATGTGAAGTTGAAAAAATGTGACCTTTGCATTGAAAGCTCTTTCAACAAACCCACTGGAAAGTGGGAACGAAGATTGAGAAATGGGAAAGGAAGATTAGAGAGAAAGATTGGGAAACCGGGAAAGGAAAATTAAAAATTAATTGACAGGGGGCGGCGACTTTTTGTGAGAGACAGAAATGTTATATTAACTGTTAGGGTTAGGTTACAATTTAACTATTTATATGTTAGAGATTTGTGTAACTTTTGGTTTTTAATGGGTCTGGTTCGGTTTGTTCCGGTTTTCGGTTCAAAACCGAAACCGAACTGGACCTGTTAAAATTTATGGTTTTGACAATCGATTTAATCGGTTTTTCATTTCGGTTTGGTTTTTTCGGTTAATTTTTCTTCAATTTTATTGGTTTTCTCGGTTAATCGGTTATTTTGAACACCCCTAGGGTTATTAGAATTTCTCTATAAATAGAATCATATGCCTTATAGTTTTTAGTAGAGAAAAAAACTAGGTAAGTTATAAGACATGCGTACATAAAAATACCAAAAATAAATATAGAGAGTTAGTACTTAAAGGTATATCGATCCATCTCTTTTAAAATAGGTCTTAAGAGATTTTTCATTGGTGGTTCGTGTGGATTATAGTTAGAGATCGAACACTTGGATGACTTGTGGTTTGCGACAACTCAACCTTAAAGAAAATGATCAAATTTTAGAAAGAAGATTTGATCTTCATATAATCTTTGTATAAATTCTAAACGACTCTAGATTGTCTAAAGGGGTTCTTAGAACATAAAAAATAAATTAAATTACTGTTTTTATTGCATTCATATACTTTCATGAAACCCAATAGACCACCCAACTAAACATCATGTTTTACAAGTTGATTGTATGGTCATCTATAATGAAGATAATTGTTCTATTTGATTAACCCTAAAAGTAGACTACACGGTATGCTTGCATGCTTACTCTTCACGCCATGCAAATTTATGTGATTTGTGAGTTTATTAAAGATCCATGAATGATCAAGTGTAACTCTAAACTAATCAATTCACTCACAAATATATGGAGATAGAAGGAGCTCACATTCTTTCCTTTGAATCTCTCACCATCTTTTACATTTTTCGTGCAAACACACACACTATTTCAAAGGTTTCCTTTAACCTATACTAATACTAATTTAAGTATCAGAGGATCCTCTGAACCTATCATGAGATATTTTTTGAAGATGCTCGTGAAGCCCAATTTTAATAATTATCTTCAACAATTAATTTTCAAAATTCATCAACTAACTATATAAAGTTATAGAATTCTTTAAAGTTTGCTCAGAATTTATCAAATTTGAGTCAAATAGTATTGAAAAAATGATGGATTTATAGGACTAATTTTCCTATTTGGATTACTTATCTTCTATCGTCCCATTAGGGTTTGAAGCGACTAAGGTAATTGGTTTAAAAAAGCTTCAAAACTCTTTTATCATTCTACACCACTCTTTTAATTTTACCCTTCCAAGACTCTAGCAAAAGAATAAGTGCTTAAAAGTGAGTGGTGTGAAGCAAAATAGATTGGAAAATTGCAAGTGTAGATTGTAGAGGTTCTAGGAACCAAAAACAAAAGGGAAGTTTTAAAATTAAAATTTCTCAATATGAAGAAAATACATGTGCCTGTTCTTTACATATTTTATTTAAAGATAATCTCCATGCCCATCACTATTTCAATATTATTTTTATTCACCATTTATTGTTAGAAAGAGTAATATTAAAATCATTTTTAAAATCCCATTTAATAATTTAATCTTTTTTTAGCTGAATTTTATTAGTCAAACGATAAAAAATCCAAGTAGTACTACTTTCACTTATTTCTCGTGCAATGAGGTGAGAAGTCTAATTCACACTTTAACTCAGAGCACAGAATTTCCTTGCAATTACCAAAGAAAGATGCCTTTTTTTTCACTTAAATTTAAGTTGCTTCTATTAAAATTTTGTTTCCAAGTGGAACGAGCTTTGATGGGTTGTTTGTTTCACAAAGCTTCTATTTCTATTTTTAAGTGTTTTTTTAAAATATTTTTTTTTATGTTTTATAATATTTTTGATGTACTAAAATTAAAAATAAAAAAATCTAAAAACATTTATTACAATAAATTTTAAAACAAAAAACTATTTTAAAATATATTTTATACCACAATATCAAATACTTCACTAATCAACTTTGAGGGTTAAAAGTCTTCCCCTATGTTTTTCTTTGTCGAGAAGCTATTCTTCTCATTCTAAAATGACAACTTCAATTATAAATAAATTTCTCAAATGGAATCATATGACTTTGTCAATCAATAATTTTATATATGCTTTAAATTGGTAGTCTGTCTATTCCTTCTGCAAACGTATCTCTCTTTTAGAATTATTTTTCCTGATATTTTATGCATTATTCATGAAAAATGAACATAAGATTCTGATTTATAAAAAATAAACAAAAAATCATAAAATTAAATTCTAAATCAACTAAATATTGAATGTCAAAACTTAAAAAAAAATTAATAAAAAAACAAAAGATAATTTGATTCATCCTTGGCTAACTCCCTAAACTCGTGACTCGGGTCATAAGACTAGATTAATTTTGTAGAATAAAAGGTGAAAAAGAATTACGAAACTTAATTTCCAAACCAATCCAATGCTAAAAGGGGAAATTGAAAAAAAATCTAATTGAAAAAATTGAAAAAAACCTAGTCAATCTAAGTTAACTTATCAAACCCGCAACTCAAGTTAAAAGATAGGGATAACTCTAAAGAAAAGAAAGCAAAAAAAAAATATTAAACTCAATCCTCAACTAATACAATGTTAAAAAATTAAATTAAAAAAAAAGATTCCAAACAAAAAAAATAAAAAAAAAGGTTCATAGTTGACAAAAGAATATAATGAAAGGACTATTGCTATTTTGAAGAGAATGACCACATAAATCAAGAAGAGAGAAAGAAAGAGGGAAAAAAAAAAGGATGCTAATTGCCTCTAGCAGCTACACATGTTACATCATTAGGACGGCCTCATTGGCCTTATTGAGACATTTCGGTTCTGTTTGTGTTTGCGTTTTAAAAGTGTTTTTAAAAAAATTTAAATTTTTTTTATTTTTTTCTGTACTTCAAATTAATATTATTTTGGTATTTTTAGATCATTTTGATGCTCTGATATTAAAAATAATTTTTAAAAAGTAAAAAAATATTATTTTAATACATTTTCGAGTAAAAAACAACCATAACTACACTCTCAAACGTGCTTTTATAAAACCATCAAAGAAGCAACATTGAAAGAAGCCACACATGTGCTGATAGAAAACAGTTCCTGCACACGAGATACGCATTTCTAAACAATCAAAACACATTGTGAAATCCAAATCTAATTAAACTCGGTTTGAAAGGATTAAATTGAGAAATAAAAATTTAGAAACTTAAGAAAATAAGGGGCTGATCATTCTTCTACTAGTGCAATTTAGTCCCTGAATCTTTAAATAAAAAAAATAATAATCAAAACGGAAAATTTATCACAGCAAAAGAAGAAGAAAAATAGAAGTAAAACACGAATCCAGCGAGAGCACAGTGATTCAACAGTATTTTTGCCCTGTGATCTAAGTTTTGTTAATTAATTAATAATTAATAGGCAATATGAGATTCCTATGTCAGCATGTGGGCCCATTAGAGTTCAGACAAAAACTAGGCCGTAGCATGACGATGATGTTGAGGCTCGCAAACACCGTATAGTCAAAATCAGAGGCAATCAAAATCAAGGCTGTAAGTAATTGCGTCAACGATCATCAGTCTGTCTTGGAATTTGTTGCCATGACAGTAGAGTAGACTACACATCGTCTATTCAGTAATTGTCGTCGAGGTTGACGTGTCCTCGTAAGGTAATGTCATCTTGTTACGTAAGGGATTACCCCAATTCTTGGTAAATCTTGATTTGCCTTGTGAGTTTAATTTTATCTTCATTGATTTCTCAGTTTAACCTCAAAACTTAAAAGCTTGCTTTGTATTAATAAAAATAGTAAATCTTTTTTGTTTTTTTAAATTTTCATTCGGTCTAAAACACAAAATGTATGTAAATTTCTATTTTCTTTTAAAAGTTTATAAATCATCTCAATATCATCTTAAAAATAATAATTATATTGATTAATGATAATATTAAGAATAATAATAATAATAATAATAAAACACTAAATTATTTTTTGTTCATTTTTTTATATCATAAGATATAGTTAAATTTTGAACTGCTATAACACAATTTAGCCTCTTTTTTAAGTCTTTGACGATTTTAAGCATAATAACTTATTTTGATTCACAAGCTAATTTTATAGATTAATCAACATTGACACAATGAGGATTAAATTTCACACATAAAAAATTATTTTTCTTTATCATTTTTACTGTTCACACAATAATAATAAATCTTTTTTGTGATTTAAATTTAACTCAAGAGTAGTATGTTAACAGAATAGGTTCTGTGTCTGTGTGTGTGTGTGTGTGTGTGTGTGAGTGAGAGAGAGAGAGAGAGAGAGAGAGAAAGTTGAAAGGTTCCTTTTTTATTCACTTTTCTTTCATACAAGAAATTTTTATTCTGCTAACGAAGTCACTCTTGTGGTGACAATATTAATTTTTTAAAAAATAAATTTTACTTTTGCTTATTAAATGTTTCTCTTATCATCATCATCATCATCAATGTGTGTCAATTGTTTTTTTAAAAAAATTCATGCTTTAGGAGATAGCTCCATCATTGTTAGTGAAGTTAGGCTAGGACCACTTGACCTGAAAAGATCTATTAAGTGTGAGAGGTGGCATTTAGGCCCATTTTAAGCATAGCATGAGAAAGGCTATAAGCCTAATTTGACATTCACTATTATTTTAGGTCCAACATTTGTAACATTTATATCTTGAAGGGGAGTATTAGGCCTTATTATTTGGCTAAAGTCTCTAATCACTGTTTTAGGTTTAATAATATTTTTTTTTATGAGAATACACATATCGGTTTAGCCCAACTTTAGCACGAGCATACTTGGTATTTTTATCATTAAACAAGCACAATGCCTTATAAGTTGCTTGAAACCAAATCATATGTTGAATTAAATTCAATTCATAAGTAAATTCGAATTCAATTGATAGCATATTATAATTTTTATGTTTGGAATAAAATACTAAACTATAAAATCAAATTGAATTATACTATTTAGAATACATGTGGAAATAAATTAAATTAACAATATTGATTATTTTGCCTTTAATTTCAAAAATTGTTTTGTTACTTAAATTATTTCTTTTTGTTAAGATAAGCAGAAACTTTAGCTCTAATTAATATCTTCATCATCATATGTAACCTTTCATGGAGTACTCACTTTAAGCCCTCAACTCCTCTCCTTGTAACACCCTTTTAAAAACTTATCCCAAGGGAGTCTTTTTTAATATGTAAGTATATTATTGGAGTATAAAAATCTTGCCTTTGAAGGATTATTTGGGAGATGATTTCATTTCTTGGTCTAGGTAAAATTTAAGGGAGAGGCTTTATGCCACATTCTAGCTATACCAAGCTAGCCATTGAAAATCAAATTGAGTCTCTTTTTGGTTTTAGAGAAAGAGAGACATAAAGAAAATAAGTGAAGCAAGAAATTAGTTAAATATAATAAATAATACTCAATTTGGAATTGATGAGATAAAGTTATTTTGTAAAGTTATTTTGTAGGGTTTTTTTTTTTGGGAGGAAAGAAGAAGTGAGTATTTTTGGAATATTATTTTAAATGTTAATTTTAGGAGGAATTATTATAGCAAATCAGAGGTTCCTTCTCTAATTTGCAATTACACTTTTTTTATGAACTGAATTCCATTTGGAATTAACAACAATATTCTTAAAAGAATTTCAAACACAAAAATTAATTTAACACTATGACTTTAATTCAATTCACAGGGTTCCAAACAGTCTACTAGGCAAGATATTTTAGGGTGATGTATATTTTTCTTTTAGCATAATTATTATTTACGTAGAACTTTAAAGACCAATTGTAGCTTTTAGTTAAAATAAAACTAGGTGGTGAATCCTTATTTTTCATTTTTACCCTTTATTTTTTTTTGATATCGTATGTGATCTACTTTATATATCTTATTTATATTTAAATAAAGGGTAATAACATAAAGTAATTTGAAAAAAAAATGAAATGACACTTTGCACTTTTTTAATTTATATGAAATGTCAACTACAACTAAAACTTTGGGGAAAATAGAGCAATAAATTATATATAAAAAATACATTATAGAAAGATCACAACAAAAATATTTAAACTACAAAGTTTATGATCCGTGTTAGACTCTTCCACTTGAAAACAATCTACTCTTAAACTTACTATAAAAATTTTAAGTCTTTCATGCCACTAATAAGTACTTCAAATCTACTTTAATCTCTTTCCAAAACCACAACTTAATCAAATTGGTTATACCAACAAAATATACTTATTAACATCAAATTTTGAAACATTAAGACCTTATACGTTTGTGAAACTCATATCAAACTGCTCAAAATGAAAATTGTGCTTTTGTTCTACTTATATTGAAACTACTTCATGGACCGGTACATTACCTAAATGGTCTACATCCCTTGATTTATATCATTAGAATGGTTTCTATCACTTTATCCATAAGCTAGGCTAAATTTGCTTGAATATCACTTGATACAGTGAATAGACTAAGTTTACATAAAACCCTTATCAAAACCTCAAAAATAAATATAACAAACTTTTATATATGAAAAAAAAGTCAATTACCTTAATTTTTATTAATCAATTGTGTTATTGTAAAAAAACCCGACCTTTTAAATAGAAAACTAAAGAACATTAATGATTAATGAGCATATTTTATGTCAAATTTAAAGTGAGGTTCACTCATTTTTTTAAGGTTGAAATTGTGTTAAAAGTCTTTCTCTCATAAAAGTTCATTAACATGAAATATTAATATGATTAAAACAAATTGTTAGAGAAATAAAAATGGATTTAAAAAAACACTTGGTTGACATGTTTTTGTGTAACCTAATACCTTTTATCTCATATAAAAATAAAATGAGATTTTCTTGTAGTTTATACAATAAAAAATTAAAGAGTCATAATTGAACTTTAACAAAGTAGTATGAGTTTAATTATCATGTGTGTATTTATCTTGGACTCAAGCACATAAAAAAATAACGAGAATTAATTCTTCACCATTTTGGTTTCAAAATGAGTATAAATAGGGATTGAATGTGAGATACTTTGAAGACTTTTACAGCTCTCTCGCCATCTCTCCTTTTTCTTTATCTATTACCCTTTTCTTTCTCTAATATAATGCTTAGGTTCTAGTTTTTTTAGATAGTTTTTAGTTTTAAATTCCTTTGGTTCATTATTGTTTGGTAATGTATCTAAACAAGAAGAAGTTATTAGAATCTTAGGAGACTCATTGCATAAGAGTCTTGTTTGCACTATATAAAGTGTAATAAAACCTTAATGAAAGAGGATTGATCCTTGACAACAACAAGTAAGTACCATATATCTATACTTATTTAAAATTAACCTAAAATAGTTTTTATATGTGATAGTATGCATGCTAAGATCTATCATTATTTAAGTTAAATTTTATGTTTTGGATAGATGCTAGGTTTCTATTTTCATCTTGATTGCAACTTTCTTCGATTATATAAATTATTAAAGTAAAAGAATTAATTATTAGCAATAACAAATTATTTTTTACTTTTATTTTTTCTTAATGTCTTCAACAAGTAATAAGCATCTTACATCTACACTTGTATTAAAGTAATCTAAAATAGTCTTTATATATGATGGCATGCGATATAAGATTTATTATTATTTAAATTAAATTTTATATACTCTTTGATATACTTATAGTGTATGTTATAGTGCATGTTAGGCTTTTGTTTTTATCCTTATTACATGTTTGTTTCTTTGATTATATAAATTGCATACTATATAAACTAAATAATTGTGATCTTTAGTCGATCACATTTAATAATTAGGTTGTTGTAATCTCTTTGCTATATTAATTTAAAAATAACAAGGCAATGGGCACGATTATATTTTCAAGCTTATGTGAGCTATACTACTGCAGCAGTTGGTGCCACTTAATTATTCGCTCAACTAAAAGCATGTTGTGTAAAAAACCAACATGGGTTCATATTCAAGTGCTTTATGTCTTTGATTAATAATTAGTTTACATCATCATAATAAAAAAAAAACAAAAAAAAAACAGGCCCAGGGAATAATGTAGGCTGCCTTCATATAAATCCGATCAATGACCCTTTGGGATAATTTGGTGGTTTCCAACGTATAAAGACTACTCATATTTGAAAGTAAAATTTTTTAAAAAGGTTTAACGGTATTAATTTGATCTTTCATATTTTTTTGGAATAGTATAAAGAATTGTATACCCTTAAAAGAAAAAAAAACAAGTAGGGGTATTTGTTTATTTTCATGTTAGTTATTTAAAAAATTAATAAGTTGTTCGAGATCAATACGGTCTTTTAACATATTTATGAACATTATAAATATATCCATACCCTTTGAAGCAAAATATTTAAACCTTGCAACCTAGCGTATTGACGTCATTTCAGGTTGGCTTTTTTGTTGTTAACAAGTTGGGTCGGCCTGATTTGATCTTTTAATTAATAATTTAAATATTGATTTAAAAAAAAAAGATTATTGGTGCATTCCATGGACGTGCTAGCATGAGGATAACACCCACTCTCTTTAAGTGGTGTGTGCGCATCGTCCATTGTCCGAACACCACATTTTAGGTCAGAGTTGGAAGTGTCTCACTGGATCTTTCTAACAACACCATGCGTGCGGTGGTCAAATTAGTGGTTGGGCTTCGGTTGACTTTTTTCTTCTTCTCTCTCTTTTTTCTCTCTTCTTCTTGCCAAAGAATACATATTGAACTCTTATTCTTTTAATTGTTATTTGGATTGCTTTTTATTATTATTAATTTGTTTTTTCATTGCTTTATTGATTTATAATTTTCTTCTCCTAGCATTTTATTGATTTATAATTTTTCTTTGTTGTTTTTAAGGTTTGTTGTCTATGGTGTTGGTCCATGCTTATGACCGGGGTCACGGATTTTTAAGGTTAACATGGGTTGACTTTAGGTTTTTTTAGGTTCTTTATTTAAATTTTTTTTTCAATTTCATCATTGAATATTTAATTTATTGGAAATTGATCTTCATGATTTTTTTCGCTTTCCTTTTTATATAATTAGCAAGTTAACATGGGTTGACATAAATTTATTTTTTCATTGTTTTTTTATTTTATTTTATATTTTTTTAATTTCATCATTGAATATTATATTATTTTATAACTGAGCTTCATGAGTTTATTTAGTTTACTTTCAATAAGGTTACCCTGATATCATGACTAGGTCAAAGATTTGACATTCTAATCTAGATGAACTTGATTTTTTTTTACCTTTTTTTCGTTGTTAATTTTTTTTATTTATTGTCGTTATATTTTTATTTATATTAATTAAATTAGCTTAATTTATTAAACCCATTTGAGTTAATTACCTAAATTTCAGATTTGTTTTACTTTTTTTAACACTTGTATTGCTTTAACTCTTTTTTTTATATACATATTAAAAAAAAAGGGGGCCAGTCCAGCGCGGAGCAACCTGCTTGTCGACTAAAATAATCCAATAAATCCTTTTTTCATCATACTCTTTGTCTCTCTCCCTATTTACCCTCGGGGAAATAGAATTTATTTCGTATGTATACTGTCTTATCCCTAATTTTGACTTTCATAGTGACAGTTAAGCATCCTCATGATCATAACTTTTTATTTACTACTATTACTTCCAGGTTCCCTTGGATATCTACCATCCATATGATGCAGGAGATCGTGCATTCTTCCAATACATAGTCTAGAAGAATAAAATAGTCTGTCTCTCTCTTTTATTTTATTTTTACTTGTTTATTTTATGAATTAGAAGCCAATTCAAAGTATACATATTTATCCAGCTTTTGATGAATTTAGTTCTCAGTTTGATCGACGATTATCCATCCTTCAGATCATTGAAATGTATTTGATAGTCATCTATGGAAGTGGGGTCATTTCTATAATATTCGTAAATCATTTGTCTCAGACTTTCAGGCTCTATGTGCTTTTAATTTTCTCAGGGACTTTATTGTCTGCTTGTACTTCCCTGCTTTTCACCTAGCTGCAATATTTTAGCAGCATATATGGTGCTTTATTTCAAATTCAAGATCAATATCCATATCCATATATATATATAAAAGGTTATCACAGACATCTATGCTTAATTGTACAGCAATGTTCAAACGAAAAAAGCAGCACTCTTACTCAAAGAGTCAATGATTCACGAACGGCAATGAAGAATTACTTTCTCCATAACTAGGTAAACAATGCGGTGAGTTTGTCTTAAATTATATGATGAGAAAATAAATATTCATTAACTTAGTCTATAAAAAAAATTCTGAAGTTATCATATTTTAGGGTTAAAGCTTATTTATGAGTGCTCATTTTCTATATTTTGAAAGCTAGAAAAAAAAAAGAAAAAAATATAAGTTTTGAGTTTTTAAAAATTTTGAATCAGAATAATTTTGTATGATATCATATACTTTTCTATTTTTCCATAATGAACTTCTCTTATTATTTTTGCCGTAGAGTATGTCTAAGTTACCGAACCATGTAAATTACTTGTATGTTTTTGTGTGATTGGTTGTGCTTGCTATTTTATATTTATCAACTTGTCAAATGATTTGATATTCTAGAGTTGTTTTCATAATAAACTTGTATTAAAACTTCCTTGGTAATTAGTTGGCTATTGTGACGGCAAAAAAAAGTAATGTTGGTGGTGAAGTTTGATGAAGAGAAATTTAAAGAAAAAAATGACTTCAATCTATGGCGTATTAAGATGTGCGTCTTGTTTATTTAAGGCATTGAAAGGGGTAGACAATTTATCTAAGGAGATGGATGATGAGGAGAAAAAAAATCTCATAGAATTGGTACGTAATACTATTTAGCTTTGTTTGTCTGATGAGTTTCGAAGAGAGATTGTTAAGGATACTATAGCTCTTGGATTATGGACAAAGTTGAAAACTCTTTACATGACCAAATCTTTAAATAATCGATTATATTTAAAGCGTCAGTTGTATACTCTCCGAATGAAAGGATGTGAGCCTATTAAAGACCCGACTTGATGAATTCAATAGAGTAATTTTAGATTTACAAAATATTGAATTTAAAGTTGAAGATAAGAACCAGACTTTGAATTTATTATGTTTGTTACCTTCATCTTATAAATGTTTTATTGATAATTTGTTATATGGACGAGATAGTCTTAGTTCAGAAGATGTAAAAGCTTTCTTAAAGTCTATGAAGTTGAAAAAATAAGTGTTAGAGAGTCATAATGATGATCATACAAATGGTTTGGTTTTGAGTGGTAGAACAAATAATAAAGGTTCGGGTGCTAGAGGCAGGTCTATATCAAATTCAAAATCTAGACAAATTAAGTGTTTGAGATGTCATAAAGTATGACACTTTTGAAAAAATTATTCTGTGTAGAAAGATATAGGAAGGAAGGAAGAGAGCTCTGAAGTTATAAATGTTTTTAGTTAAAGGAAAATTTCTAATGATGCTAAAAGTGTTCTAGTTATATTTGTTAGTAGCTCGAGTAATGGATGGATTCTTGATTTGGCTTATACATTTCATATTTATCTTAATAAAAGCTACTTCGTATAAAGTTGTCAATAATACTATTTTATTGGGAGACAACAAATGACTTTATGTTATTGGTGTGACTACAATTTAAATTAGAATGTATGATGACATTATTAGGACATTGGATGCTCGACATATTTTAAAATTAAGAAGAACTAGGTTTTTTTTTTTTAGTCTTCTCGATTTTTAAAGTTATGGTTATTATGATAAATATGAAATTACGAGGATTTATAAAGATACTCTTGTCGTTATGAAAATAAAGTTGGTTAATAGCTTCTATCATCTTCAAAGTTTGACAATTATTGATTCAACTAGTGTATCATATGTGGTTGATTTGAATAGCATTTTTACTCAATTATGGAAAACGAACAGGTAAATTGAATTTATGTGATTATTGTGTATATAGTAAAAATGCTTTTCAACTGTTTTATTGTCTAAAAAGCTCTAAATTAGAGTTTTTTAAGTGTTTTCAATAATATATATATTATTTTAATATATTTTCAATTTAAAAGAATCATACACTACAATACTAAACCTCAAGTATTAGCTTTTCAGTGTGATGGTATGGTATAATATGTTGGCTAAACTTTGACTCCAAGTTTCTAACACATGAGCGACCAAGGTTATTTAAATATGTATAAATGTATGAACATAATATTTCTTGTTGGATATAGACAGATCAATTTATATATACAACCATATATTAAAAAAAAAAAAAAACTATGTGTACTCTATATAGATGCATCAAGTGCTACGATGGTTGCATTTCCTCACGTTAGTACATTAGAATTCATTTGCGTGGTACCAAAATAATACCGAACTATATAGTACTTAAAAAGTGATAGTCCTTTTCACCATGTCTCCATCATCCAACAATAAAGCTTTCTTTTGAAGAGACGATGATCACAAAATGATAGTGAAAGTAAAGCTTTGAAAACCCATTTCTTTCCCTTCATCCTCCCCCCCGAATGATTAGGTCCTCTGCCTGGGTCTGAGCTCTTGCTTGTCTCCATGGAAAAGAATAGAATATTTCTTTGTCCCCAAAATAATTGCTTCTTGGACAACATAGGGCATAGAAACTTCGTTCTACCTTGTCCTGCATTGAATGCCGAAGGGCTCTTGGCTCTCTGACTCCTCCAAGGCTGTTGATTTACATGCATGTAAAATTCAATTTTCAAGCTTGATCGTACGGAGAATTTATGCACCAAGAGGTTAGGTATGGCATTAAGGTTATTTTAGTGGGATAAATATAATCAAATACTTAAATTTTGGGTTATTAACTACTGTCAACCCCTCTGTGAAGGTGTATGAATTTCATGATTCCTTTGGTCCCGCATTGAGACCATCCATGCACCCAAGCCACTAGCTTTTCAAGTCAAAAGTTGCCATTAGAGTGCCCTGAGAAGAAAATCCTTCCATGTCTAATCAAAATGCTAAGAGATAACCTTGATTAAAGTTTCATGTCCCCAATTGATAGCAACTTTCTGATTTGACAACAATTAACCCTTTATCGAGCTCTAGATTATTTCCTGCGCAAGTTGCAGGATGAATCCAATTATATATATATATATATATATATATATATATATATATATATATATAAATATTTAGATATTATTAATGTATTTTTTATTAGAGAAAAATTAAAATTTTATAGGGATTGATTTGATGTGATCTATCTGACATTCAAGAACAACTTAGATAATCAATAAAAATGTAGTTTGACTAAAGAAATAAAGACGGAATCTTTTTAAAAATATTGAAACGACAACGTATTATATTTACTCGAATCAATTTAAGTTAACCTGTCAAATCCACTACACAGGTCATGAGACCCTGATAACTCTATAGAAAATAAATAAAAAAATTATTAAACTTAATTCTCAATTAATCCAATGTTTAAAGATGAAATTGAAAATAAAATTCAACTAAGAAAAATGAGTCGAGTTCATCCGGGTTAACTTATCAAACCTGTGTTATGAGACCAAGATAACTTTATAAAAAAATAAATTAAAAAAATTACGAAATTCAATTTTCAATTAACTTAATATTAAAAAAAATTAAAAGAAAAAAATCAATTAAAAAAAAAACAAAAAAAACCTACCCAAGTCAGCTAACTAAATTCATGACTTGTGTCATGACACGAGATAACCTTTTAGAATGCAAACCAAAATAAATTATGAAACTCAACTCCCAATCAATCCAATGTAAAGTTTAATTCTCAATCAACCTAATGTCGAAGGATGGAATTGAAAAAAAAAATTCAATTAAAAAAAGAACAAAAAAACTGAGTCAACCTGGTTAACCCGCAAAACTCGTGACTCGGTTCATGAGACTGTGATAATCTCATAGAAAGAAAATAAAAAAAACAATTATAAAGTTTAATTCTCAATCAACTTAATGATGAATGATGAAGTTAATAAAAAATATCAATTAAAAAAACAAAAAAATAAATCGAGTCAACACAACTAACTTGTGATTTAGATCATGAAATCAAAGTAATTTTATAGAAAGAAAGTTAAAATAAATTGTGAGGTCCAATATCCAGAAAAACTAATGTTAAAAAATAAAATTAAAATTTTTTAAAAAATAAGAATTAAAATAAAAAAAATCTTGACATTTCACTACTCAATGTGACAGTGAAATACTGTAGCTTTTTAGTATGTGTGTTATTAACCTTTGATCCACAGCTACTTAATAATCCAAAAAATAAATTACCTTGAAGTTGTTGCTAATGATTTTATAGATAGCAGTTGTTTAGTTTGCATATAATTTTGTAAATCGAAGTTATAACAAGATTTTTGTTGGCATATGAACATATAGTGGAATATTCAAAGTTATAATTATAACATATTCTAGCATATACATACACACACACAATTTAATTTTTAAATTATATATTTTCTTTGAAAGTCTTAAAAAAAAGACTCAAAATATCTCTACAAAATGCTAGAATCTAAACTATTGAATTGAGTAAAAACTAAGCCGGATCAAAGATAAAGAAAGCCAAAAAAAAAAAACTAAGGAGAAGAAGGCAAAGAGCTACTACAAGTTATAAAACATCTCTCATTAAACCTATTTTTATACTAATTTTTTAAATCAAAACTTATGCAAAATTAATTTAACCAATTATCATAATTATTTTTTGGAGTTTTTTTATTACCAGTCATAAAAAGATTTTAAAAAAAACTTCCTAGTTTTATCTTAAAAGCCAGATGTTTTTACTCAAAAAATAAAAAAGTTAAGGAGATAGAAGGTTAATTTTCATATTATTTATTCATGGGCTTGCTAGAAAAAAATAAGCTAGTAAAAAATAATTCTACAATAAACTCAAATACAGGCTTAGCCCGAGCCCAAGCCAAGCAAGCGGGTATTCGATTTAAGCTCAAAACCTACTTTACTCAAGATTTCTCCTCTTAAAAGCTTTAATGCATTTTAAAATTTACCTCCATTATTCATGTTAAACATATTCGTAAGGTAAATTTTCAATAGTTATAATGTATACAATAAAGATTTGAAAAACCAACCATATAATAGGTGGTTCAATGGTAAGAGTTTGAAACAAAGAGATTTGTTTTCCTTATAATCTCATATTTGAGTCATGTGGTTGCTAATATGATAGCCATTAGATATTTACATGGTGGTTAACTTCAGGACTCGTGAGATTAGTCGAGATACACGCAAGCTGACCCGAACACCAACATTAAAAAAAAAAAAATTAAAAAATCTCACGTTTTGAATTTAAGACATGACTAAAATGGCTGACCAACATGTTCCTTTCATGACTAACCTCTATGAATCTATTAGCTAGGCCAGACCCAGTGCCTTGTATAATTGATGTTTACACACTTTACACAGGCCGACATAGCTTTCCTCATAATTTCTCAAGAGGTGATGATTTTGCATTATTGCATTATGAAAGATGAAAGATGGAAGATGGCCAAATATTTTCTTGTCTGCAAAAAGCTTCTTTAGCTTTGACGTAGCACACCATATATTTCCATATATGTTTGTTAATTATTAAATTAAATATAACAATTTAAAATTTTTAAAATATAATTTATATTATTTAATAACACATCTTTTTAGATGAAAGTCCTTTAAATATAAAATTTATAAAGACTCATATTATTCTTGTTTAGTTTTTATCAAATAAATAAAAATAATAAGATTTAAATTCTTGATCGTTTGGTTATTAAATTTTTGATATCATATTAAAAAAATCAATCAAAGCTAAATACTTGGGTGATGTTACATTATATAATTGATATTTTTTTTTAAATGCTGTACACATATCATACATCAAAATGTCAATTTAAGCTGATATGAAAAAAAAAATCATGATTTTACACCGTCTTTGTGGAAATCTTGCCTGTGTGCTTTGTCGGTTTTCTTTTTGGATGTAGAATTTGGTGCTTAATTTGGGTGCGGAGAATATATATATATATATATATTATCAGGTTATATCAAGCACTACTGATAAAAGTAAGAGCTGCCGACGACGACTACAATCATCATTTTATTCAGAATTGACGCCTTTTTATAAATTCAAAAGATTTACATTGTCGTCTCCTTCTAAAAGAAAGAATAAGAAAGTGATGGTCAATCTTCATTAATTTGAGGAATTTATAAATTTATAGTCTCTATTATTTCTAGTGGTTTATTTACAGGAAAAATTATAAAAGAAATTTGAATAGTTGTAATTATAGAGGAATGTCGAATTTGGCTTATAACTCTTATTATAAACATTTTAGAGAAGAATTCTCTTTTATAGACCATCAATTCAAGTCTTACAAATCTCAGAGTCACTGGAGACTTACATGATCGTTAACTTCATGGCCTGTAAAATTAGTTAAAATACACGCAAGCTAGCCCGAACACCCACTTAATTAAAAAAACAATTACCTCATTACAAGTGAAAAGAATATAAATACGAGGGCTGTTTATTTTACATACAGCCTTTTCCTGAAAAAAAAATCTTTAAACTAATGCCCAAGAAACCAAAACAAAAATTCCACAGGAGCTGTTCTGAAATCTGCTGTAGAACAACAACAAAAAATGATATAATTGGGCTAGACAGAGCCTGCTAAATAGTTGAGACCCTATACTGAATTTAAAGTAGGCCTCTCCATTTATTTTTAGGATGAAAATTTACTGTGAGCATGCTCAAAGTGTTATAAATATTATATTTAAAAATATTTGTATTTAAAAATGTATTAAAATAAATTTATTTATTTTTAAAAATTTATTTTTAATATCAGCACTTTAAAATGATACAGAAAAACTAAAAAATAAATTTAAAAAAAAAAAATATAATTTTAGACAAATGACAAACACGCCACTATATAATAGTTTAATTCATTTTGGGGCTAGAAGTGTGAAGAGGGCGAGGGTCTGGGCTTTATAGTTGTAAATTATAATTGTGATAAAATAGGCTCGGAAAGGGAGGAGCCCGTGTCCGAAAAAGGTAACCAGTTGCCCTAATTGGTGATGGCTATGGGCTTACACGGGAGCCCATTTCCCTAATTGAAATGTTTTTTGTAATTAGGTTGAACCAACCTTTTCTTTAAGTAATTATTTATTTTAAGTTTTTAAGATTAGTAATTGGACTGATCCTCTTTCTCAAGTGATTTGCTTTAAGTCAAAGAATTTTTATTTTAAAAAAAAAAAGAATTTTGAGAGAAGAAATGTTTTGTTACCACAACTTCCTGATTGATTTGAATTTTGAGGTCATTTTAGATGAATTTATTTCCTTTATATTATTAGACATGAGTAAGGGTTTGATTTTAAAGTGTTTTAAAAATAATTTTTATTGACACATAAATGATCAAAATATATATTTAATCATTGAAAAAAAAATAGAGTCATTGAAGAAAAAAATTAAATGTAATCATTGTTTTTGTTAAAAAAAACAAATTGTGATTGTTAAAGAAACTTAAAAAAAAATCATGATAGTATGTACATATTTTATGTGTGAATCAAAGCTAAAAATATTATAAATATGATAAAATCATATTAAAAATAAATTCTAGAATTTAAAGAATAAAAAAGGATTTGAATTGGATTTTTATGAATAATTTATTATTAGTATCATTGTTTTTATACTAGATGTATAATAATTAAATAAAAATATTAAAATTCAAATAAAAATTTATAATAGTATTTAAAATATATATTAAAACTGAAGAGTAAGTGAATTTGATAAAAAAAATTGAAATTCCAAATAAATTCAAAGAGAAAAAAAATGGTAAAAAGGGCAAAGCCCATCACCTTGCACACAGTACCAGGCTAGAATCCAGGCTCGTGTTAGATAGGTGGTCACCTAGAAGGAAATATTGTTGCCAGCAGGCTCTGAACCTGTGACCTGCATTCACTGCCATGCGAACCTCATCTGATTATGGGAATTTAATAGTGTGTTAGCGGTTATTTTTTAAATAATTTTTTATGATTAAAATAAATATTAATTTTTTTTAAAAAAAAATTAATTTTTATATTAACACATCAAAACAATCCAAAATATATAAATTATATTAAATTTTAATAAAAAAAAAATTAAATTTTTTTAAAAACACGATTTCTACGTGACAACATATAATTATTATAAAACAATTAAAAATATATACTATGGTGCTTCAATGTTTGTATAAATAGTAAAGCATTATAAAAAAAAACCTAATTCTTTTAGATTATTTAGGTATGCGCGACCTAAAAAAACATAAAAATATCAATCAATCATCAATATTAATATATATAAAAAAAGATGTTAAGGTAAGAAATATATATTAGTTTTTTTACTTGATTAATGATACATAAGCAACCCGTTAAGAGTCTTTCTTAGTAATAACATGACATATATGTTTAGTTTTAACTAGATGTGTGGCTCATACTTTATCAAGTGCTGGTTAAAATTTATTTTAATGTAAAAACAAATGCTAAGAAAAAAATCTGAAACTCGAGTTGTTGGTTGAATTGGTAATTTAAATAATATGATTAAAAAATACAACAACAATAATAATAAATAAATTGATAAAAAAATAACAAAAAATGTTAAAAAAAAACTTGATTTGAGCCTGGATTATAAAACCAATGTTGAAGGACAAAACTAAAAAAATTTAAAAAACAAAAAAAATCAGGTAATTTAATGAGCACATGAAAACCCGAATTTCTTTTCTGATTTCTAAAAGGAATTAATATTCACCTATAAAAAGGGCATTCAACAGCAAACCAAGGGGAACAAAGAAAGAGGGGCAGGAAACATTATAGAGAAGAAAAGCAAGAGGCAGAGACACATACACCAAAAAAAAGATAAGAGAGGGAGGCAGTATTTTAGACATCAAACAGTGGGGAGAGGCAATTACAGTAATGAATCCGATACATCCTGTTCATCCTAGGAGTAATGGCCTTACTTAATCAGGTCCAAATCTTTGTATACTGATTTTGAATCATGCTTTCCGCAATATAGCCTTGTGTAAAGCCTGTTAGCAACCATTAAGTTCCCATTTGTTCTTATTATATGAACGTATGTATGAATGAATACTAGACACCATGAATCGGCAACTTCTGTTATTTGAATTCCAAGAGAATCTGGGTGTAATACTCTGTTCCAGTTATGAATCATGACTAAAATAGAAAGAACATGAATGCTTGTCAGTAATTTTAGCTTGTATTGTTAGAAAAAGTATCAAACAAGAAGGGTCAGAAGTAATGAGATTTGCAATTTAGACGGTAGAAAAGGCTTAAGCTTGTTTTTCCATTTTTTCCTTTTCTTTTGGTTGCTGCTATGATCTTTGCTGAACCAGCACCTACGTTTTTCTTCCCTCAAACAAGCTTTCCCTCGCATAGATGCATGCCTACGTGAACCTGTGAAAGAAAATAAAAGCATGCAATGGATGCTGGGCAAGCTCTTAGGGAATTAATTAGTCCGATCTTTAAAACTTGAGTGTGGGATCAATTTTCTTTGAAGCCTGGCAATGAGAGGGAGGGAGCATGAATTATTTTAGTTTAAAACTCTTCATTTTAATTATCTGGCGGCGTTCATCAAAAAGCAAAAGCTCTAGTTCTGGGTCTTAAAAACTAAATCCTGCGTTCATCAAAGTGAAGAGATGGGTCTGGCTCGGCTCATCTTAGCCCAGTAATGATGCGTTTTGGGCTAAATCCTACAGGTTTATTAGTAGGTGTAAAGGGTTTGGGCTAAGCTTCCTAAAAAAAAAAAACATTAAGGGATAAAAGAAAAAAGAATAACTTCATTTAAAAAATATATGTTTGAAACAAATAGTACCTTATAAATAAAATTGTCAACATTTCATAATTTTTGTTTATTCTCTTTTTCGACAAGTCTTTTCTTTTAGAATCGATATCAAAGTTTTCTTTATGCAATTTTTTTAAAGGAAAGATGCTAAATTCTTTTACAAATTGCTAAATCAACATGTCTTTTATTTTGGGGACCAACATAAAAAAAAATAGAAATACTCTGAAAAAAACAACAAATATTAAGACAACTAATGGAAATATAAAAAATAAATTTAAGAGAAAACACATAATAAATATAATCTTTTGTAAGAAAAGATGTTGTAAAGGTGGCGTCGTTTTTTACTTAAGCATAATTAATCTCTTATCAAAATCTTTGGAACTATTGCTTATCTTTATGATTCATATTTTTATCTAATGATTAGGTGTCAAGTCTCAATTTTTCATTATAGTTATTTAGGCTCCTGCCATGACATTCATCAAGGTGCAACAACTTGCAACAATTTCAAGAAAAATCAAGTGAAATCCTTTCAAACTTAAAATATTCTAAACTTTAAGATTTTAGATGGTATAACAATATATTTATCTCAAAAAAATTTACTAGAAAAGATTGTCAGCATCTTTTTTAGAAAAAAAAAGATTTTTGTAATCTGGAATTCCAAAACTATTTGCTGGAAAAGTAAGATCAAGAATTTAAAATTTATATAATTGAACAATACCTTATAAAAATCCATCACATGAACACCTTATAACACATATCAATAATGAAGTATTAACTCTTTGCATTGATTTTAAACTCAAAGCCAAAATAAAAAATAAACTCTTTGAAAGTATAAAGAAGTAAGGATTATTTTGTGCTTAATATGGTTATGAAACTCTTTTTGCCCTCTCAAGAAAACATTAATAGATTAGAAAAAAAAATCAAAAGTAAAATATTATAAAAAAAACCTCTATGTAAAAAACCATGGCCAAGTAAACTATATAACAAAAAAAAAAACAACTTTAAAATAACCAACTTGTTATAAGAGTGGACAAATACATCATTATAAAAGTCAATGTAAAATGATAAAAACAAAGACTCGAGGACTAGAAATTGAAGATAAAATAACAAAAAATCAACTCCTCATTATTTTCAATTAAGAAACAAATACTGATATATAAGAAACTATAGTAATGAAATTTTAATCATTCAAAATAATAAAACATTAAGTGAATCCAATAGTGAACAAGAAAACAACAATGAAATTAATTATAGTCCAACAATGTGTCCATGTCTTTATAAACAAATTAATGTAATAAATCAATAAAATTATTTGATATTAGATATCATTGATAAAATTCAAAACCTGAAATTAAATGAGAATACCTTCTCAAATTAAGAGATCTAGTTTCAAATAAGAAAAAGTCAAAAGAAATAAAATTGTACAATCTTTAACAAATCTTAAATCGAATTTTCCAAATAATAAAGCCTAACTTCTATTATAGATTTACAAAAAAAAAAATTAGAGAAATCAAAGATGAATTAAGATAACTTTAACATGATCATAACAAAATTCAATTAAAACTATTGCTACTAGAAAAACAAGATCATTTTTCATCTCAAGAGGATTATATAAATCAAGAATTACCTTTAACCTATTAAGAAAATGAAATTACATAAATCTCACATCAAATATTAATAAATACGATAACAAAAATAAAATTTTAAAAATAGTACATAGAAATAACCTTGGTTATCAATAACGAACATGAGATTAAAACAATTGTTCTTGTGGATTCTGGAGAAGATCAAAATTGCATTCAAGAATGATTAGCACCAATGAAATATTATGCAAAAAATACAATGATGCTAATGGTAAAAACCTTCAAATTAATTACAAATTATCAGAAGTTCATATATGCAATCAAGAAATTTGTTTTAAGAATATATTTATACTTGTCAAAGATATGATCCAACAAATCATTCTCTGAACTCCCTTTCTAACTCAAATATATCATTTTATAGTAAATAATCCAAGAATCAAAACCAAAATATTTGATCAAGAAATAATTTTTAGATTCATCTTATCACCAAGATCCATTGAAACAAACACTTTTGAAAACAAGTCAATCTACAAATCAAATTTTGTAATTCAAAATAAGAAACATTTGCACTCACTAAATCAAGAAGTATATTATAAAAAAATAGAAAAAGATATTAAACTCCCTCAAAATCAAGAGAAAATCAAACAATTTTAAGAATTAGTTAAAAAGAAAGTTTGTTCCAACTTACCAAATGCTTTTTGGAATATAGAATGACATATGATTTATTTAGCTTTTGAAAAAGGTTATGATGAAAATAAAACCCTACAAAGGCAATAAAAATGTAAATGAATCAAGAACTGTTCAAATATTGTAAAACAAAAATCAATGAATTACTCAGAAAAGCTCTTATAAGGCCTGATAAATCATATTAGATCTTATTAATAGACTCTATAATTCTTTAATATTTTCAACATTTGATATAAAGTTAGGATTTTGGCAAGTTCAAATTGATGAAAAAAATCATTACAAAATGATATTCATAGTTTCATTCAGTTATTACGAATGGAATTAATGCCTTTTAGACTAAAAAAACCCCTTTAAAATTTTAGAAAATAATGAATGACATCTTTAACACATATTCAAAATTTATAATCAATAACCAAACATCCCAAGACTCAACCTCATAGATGAATTTATGTTAAGGATCAATAACCATATGAAATCAAACATCTTTAACATATATTAAAAAACAAGATTTTTAGGATATAACAAATACCAAAGATTAATAACCTAAATCAATAAAATTTACAAATAAATTTCCAAATAAAATCAAAGATAAAACTTAGCTTCAAAGGTTTCTAGGATGCCTCAATTATGTTTTTTATTTCTTTTTTCAAATTTTATACCCATATTTTAACATTTATACAAAATACTTAAGAAAAATCCTCTTGCTTGTAATCACCAAATGATAAAAATTATCAAAACCCTTAAAAGTTGGGTAAAGAGACTTTCATGTTTAAGGATTATTGTAATATCCCACATCGACGGGTGAGGACTTGGGGGGGCCTTATATGAGCATGCTCACCTTGACTAGTAAGACGTATTTTGAGGCCATACGTGGCTGCCAAGAACAAATCCGTGAAGCCCGTTGGCCAAAGCAAACAATATCTTACTAGTAAGGTGGGGTGTTACATTGGTATCAGAGCTCGGCTCACTGGCTGTCCGGTGGTGCCAACAGGGTCGTCAGGCTCCTTAAGGGGGGTGGATTGTAATATCCCATATCGGCGAGTAAGAACTTGGGGAGAACTTTATATGAGCATGCTCACCTTGGCCATCAAGATATGTTTTGGGGCCATGCGTAGCTGCTAAGAACAAATCCGTAAGGCCCGTGGGCTAAAACGGACAATATCGTACTAATGAGGTGGGGTGTTACAAATCTTGATCTAGAGGCTTCTCTTATAGTTGAGATCGATGTCTCTAACATTAGCTATTGTGATGTTCTCAAAACAATAGGTTCAAAGTCAAGAATAGGTAAAACGATATCATTTTGGTATCGGGTTGGGTGCTCAAGAAAATTATTTAACTATTAAAAAGAAAAACATTTTCAATTGTTTTATACATCTCATTTTTTAGGATGATTTATTTCTCAAAATAAGATTTTTTAGAAATAGATTGTTAATCAACAAAATCTATGATTGAAAAGGATGTTCTAAATATTGTGTCAAAACAAATATTTTTGTAGATGACAAACAATTCTATCAAATTTTGATTTTCAAGATTGAATTCATAAAAGAAGAAGCTACCTCTTTCCCATACTTTCTATCCAAAGAATTTTTACAAGGTTAAAATGAACATTCTACTTAATAAATAAAAATAATCATAAGCTTAATTAAAATAAAATGTGTTAATATGTGAAGTTTATTAATGATGCAAATAGTGTTTTATGATAGTATAAATGTTTTTATTTATATAAGGAAGCATTAGTAATAATAAAATGTAAAAAATCAATAATCCATTTTGTAATGAAATGACAATTTACATAAAAACAAATCAACAACACCATTGATATGCAACTATTTATGTGACTTGTTCTCCTCTGCGGGTCGGATAAAATGTTTTTTAACAAAAAAATGATGTTAAGCTGACATAAGAGCATTTTAAAGAAATAAAAAAAAAGATTGTTGAATGATAAAAATAAAAAAGAAAATAATCAAAAAACAAAAGAGTTGTCAATTCGTTTTAATCCATTAAACTTGTGATCTAGGTCATTTGACCAAAAATAACAAATTTAAGAAAAACCTCAAAACTCAATCCTTAACAAACCAAATATTAAAGGTTAGAATTGAAAAAAATAAAATCTAACATACAAAAAGATAAAAAAAAATAGCAGTTATAAGCCATAAAAAAAACTTGAGTATGCTCAAGTCAACCCGCTAAACCTAAAAGTCAAGTTATGATATTAAGACAATCCAATAGAAAGAAAAATGAAAAAAGTCATGAAACCTAATTTTTTTAAAAAACTAATGTCAAATTATGAGGTGAGAAAGAAAATAAATCAAAAAATTGATGCCAACCAACCATTGATTGCTTATAAAACTCGTGATTGGGTGTAATGAGATAAAAACAAAATATGACATAAGAGCTTGGGTGTAATGAGATACCCTATAAAAATAAGGTATTTTTATATTCGAGCATTTTTATACAACTTCTTGATTTGACATAAGAGCTTGGGTGTAATGAGATACCCTATAAAAATAAAGACGAAGAACACCATGAAAAGAAAAAAAAATCAACATTGAGACATTGAGTAATGAGATAAAAAAAATAAGTCTATAAAAAGATGGAACCTATGTTAGCTCATAAAACTTATGATTCGAGCAATTTAATTAGAAACATCAAACTTGAAAAAACTATGAAGTTGAAGCCTTAAAAAATCAAATGTAAAAAATGAAATTAAAAAAAAATCAATCATAAACTATCAATAAGAACAAGGATAAATTTTGATTAAAAAAAAGGTGAATAATTTTGGATTGAAGGGCTAAATTGAAAAGAAAAATCAATATTACAAAAGAAGTAAAAGAAGAAACCACTTAAAAAATAAGGATCAAATTTAAAAAACATTAAAAAACTAAATATTTTGATTAAAATATGGAATTGAAAACAACTGAAAATTTATAAAAGAGATGAGAGGAAAAGAAAAGGAAAAAAAACAAGGACCAAATTTGAAAAAAAACAAAAAAAATTGATTGAAAAATGAAATTGAAAAACAAAACAAAAACCTACAAAAGGACCAAGGATAAAAATAAAAAATAAAAAAATAAGGATTGATACTCCATAAATACTAAACATGCGCCACCAATAAAGAAAGTGGATGTTGTATGGAATCTAATGACATTATGAAAGATAATTGTTTACCTCCGAATGATATCATATGCGCAGTTGAAGCGTGATAAAACCCTTTCATGCACACTGTGTGCATGACACTCACTTGATAGTTTTAAAATTTTAATTATTTTTAATTAATACAAAATACCAATTTTCCCTCTATTAATATAGTTATAATGTAAAAGCCATGTGAAGATCTAGAAATGCTCCCAAAGCAGGCGTAGGTTAGATTTCATTCTAAAGGTAAGTTAGTGATTTTACTATACTAAAAAAGTGAAATATATATAAAAAAACCCTAGCAGCCAATTATCTGATTTTTTTTTAAGAGCAATGAAAGTATTTTACTTTTCTAAAAAATGTGAAAATACCTTTGTACCCCCATTGAAAACAAAAATGACAAATTAGTCACATGGAAAAGACCATTTTACCCTTGAGCCTAGTCTTGTATGTTGATTTGGTTAAGGGAAAAATCATCAATTCACTATTACAATTAACTATAATATGTGTCTAGAGGTACAATATATTATACATGCCTGATTTATTTTGTTGATTTTAAATTTTAGATCTAACTAGTTTATTGACCGACGCTCTACCGTGGGCTGAATCATTTTTTTAAAAACACAAAAAAGAACACTATGAGCTCAAAGATGTTTTTGCAATGCTATTAAACCCGGGAAAGAAGATAAATCTTGAAATTCCTTGACTTGGATCTTTGTCTAGCTCAAGTTTCCAATAAAACTATATAGGAGCTAACTTGATATGAATTGATTTATTTAATAAATTCAAAGGAAACCTAGATGACTAGCTTTTATTTTTAAAAACTATTGTCGAATGATGAAAATGAGGAAAAAAACAAAAAAACAAAAAATAATAAAAGATGTCGAGCCATGTAAATTTTTCAAACTCATAACCCAGGTTATTAAAATAAAAATATCATAAAGGAAAAAACAATAAAACTTAATTCCTATCAAATATAACATTGATTGATGAAATATTATTATTATTATTATTATTATTATTACTATTATTATCTTTATTATTTTTATCATTGCTACTTTTATTATTATCATTAAAAGTATCACTATTATTAATATTATTAATAAGTATGATAATCATCATCATCATCATCATTATTGTTAATATAATTATTATTATTATTATTATCATTATTAATACCATCATTTGAAAGAAAAGAAAATTCAAGAAATGAATTAAAACAAAATAAATAGATATTAAAAAATCAGGAACAAAATCAAAAGAAAAGAAACTTGAAGGGCTGACATGAAAATGTGAAGGGTCAGATATGATTTTTTAGGAGAAAAGAGAGAGAAAAAAAGATGTTGGTGATTTATTGAAGGTCTAATGAATACACATGTCACATAAAAAGAAAAAATAAATCAAAATAAATCTACAAGAAGAAATCAATTTTTTAACCATTGAACACAACCAAATGCTTATTTACTTTTAAAGATAATAAAATCATTAAACTTTGCAAATAATTACTAAAAAAATCAAGACACCTCTTATCAATTAAAAAATGATAAATAAAAAGAATATTTTATTCTAAAAAAGACACTCAAATTAGTGTTTTTTAAAGGATAAAATTCTCAATTTACTATTACAATTCTAAACAAAAGTACATGTAAAGTAAAAAAACACACACGTTTTAAATTTTCTTTTAATTTTTTTTATTCTATGTTAGAAAGTCTTTTATATATATTTAATCCTAAACTTCAATTTTATATATATATATAGAGTCGGGTTTTAAACGGATTTGGAAAAATCGGTACTCTAAACGGGTTTGTCTTCACACATAAGCTTACAAGAAGGTATTTCACACCCCATTTTTCAACTCCTCTTACGAAGCAGTCCCTCCCTCCTCCTCCTCCTCCTCCTCTATTCCTCCTCCTCTTCAGTGATTTTCATTTTTTTTTGTTTGAAAAAAATGGAGGACATCACCGGAGGCGCATCTTTACCATCAACAGGAACAGACGCAAAAAAACGCCGAGTCACCTACTTCTACGAACCCACAATCGGCGACTACTACTACGGTCAAGGCCATCCAATGAAACCCCATAGAATCCGTATGGCCCACAACTTGATAGTCCACTACGCTCTCCACCGTCGGATGGAAATCAACCGTCCATTCCCAGCAGGTCCTACAGACATACGAAAGTTCCATTCTGATGAGTACGTGGAATTCTTGTCTTCAGTGTCGCCACAATCTGTGGGTGATCCAGCATTTGGGAGGCAGTTGAAGAGGTTTAATGTTGGCGAAGATTGCCCAGTTTTTGATGGGTTATTTGGGTTTTGCCAAGCCTCTGCTGGTGGCTCTATTGGTGCTGCTGTTAAGCTTAATAGAGGGGATGCTGATATTGCTTTGAATTGGGCTGGTGGCTTACATCATGCTAAGAAGAGTGAGGCTTCTGGGTTTTGTTATGTTAATGATATTGTTCTTGGCATTCTTGAGTTGCTCAAAGTTCACAGGGTAAATTACTAATGCCTCCTTTTCTTTCCTTTATTTTTATTTTTCATGTATTTTGGCTATTGTTTGTTTGCTTTGCTTTGGGTTATTATTATTTTTTTATACTTGTTTATTGATCTGGGTTTTATTTTGTAAATCATAAGTTGTGCTCGATATTTTTTTTTCCCATCTTAGTTGAGTCTTTTTTTCCTCTCTCTCCAGTAAGCTATGTATTTTAAGCAATGTTTTGGTTGGTAATATTTTATTTGTGTGCTTAATTTTTTAGAAAATGTAATGGTTGTTATTTGAGACTCGAAATTCGGGTTAGGTGGTATCGAAATATCAACTTGCTTAATGAGATGCAAACGACAGCACAAATTTTATGCGTTCTAGTTATTCAGATTGGGAGTAAAAATGATGGTTTTTATATATGCCTTTCCTGAAGTACAGTAGTTTCTTTGTATTCGAGCATTTTTGTACAAATGATGTCAGTGCTTTTGATATCTGCTCATTTCCAATTTTAGTTGCGATATGATCAATTTTGAATGGCCATGTGCCTCTTCTTTTTACATGTGATCTTATTCAGTTTTAATTGAAGAAATTTTGTTTATCGTTCAAGATTTGCGAATCAACATGGTTGCATGTTCTGATTTCTCAATGTTTTTCTGAATGCCATATTTGAATGTATTTGGGCAGCGTGTACTGTATGTAGATATTGATGTCCACCACGGAGATGGTGTTGAGGAGGCATTCTACACTACTGACAGGGTTATGACAGTGTCCTTCCATAAATATGGAGATTTCTTTCCAGGGACTGGGCACATTAAAGACACTGGTGCTGGGCAGGGGAAAAACTATGCCCTGAATATTCCATTAAATGATGGGATGGATGATGAAAATTTCCGTGGTCTGTTTCGGCCTCTAATCCAAAAAGTGATGGAGGTTTATCAACCTGATGCCGTTGTTCTCCAATGTGGTGCAGATTCGTTGTCTGGTGATAGGTTGGGGTGTTTCAATTTGTCTGTTAAGGGCCATGCAGACTGTCTTCGTTTTCTTAGATCTTACAATGTTCCTCTGATGGTCTTGGGTGGGGGTGGCTATACTATCAGGAATGTTGCCCGTTGCTGGTGCTATGAGGTCTCTCTCTCTCTCTTTCACACGTGTGTGTGCATGCACACACAGGCATATCAATTCCATTAAAATGCTAATAAGTTACTAATGCACCTGTTACTTTGTCTCAGACAGCTGTTGCAGTTGGGGTGGAACCAGATAATAAATTGCCTTACAATGAGTACTTTGAGTACTTTGGTCCTGATTATACACTTCATGTTGAGCCATCCAACGTGGAGAACCTAAACTCACCCAAAGATATGGAGAGAATAAGGTGAATTTCAGACTTCATTACTTCTTTATGACTGAAGTTGTTATTAGTGCCATGTTAACTCTTAGAATTACATTTCAAAATTGAGGATACAACTTTTAGAGATTGGAACCTACAAGAAAAAAAAACATTTTGCATTTGTCATTGTGGTAAATACCAACTCTGTAATCTATAAACAGGGCATAACTACTTCTTGTTGATCTGCCCCTTCTAATGCTCATATCAAATAAAGGTTTCTCTTATACTTCTTTGGAACTTAGAGTCAGAATTCCAATTTTGAAATTCCTATGCTTTAAAGCATGGTGCAATCCTATGCTAAATATTCTCGTTCTTACTTTGAATTTAGTAGCTGATTGCCTCTTTGATAAGTTTCCTGTTTGAAATTCCTCCTATATTCTTCAATAGTTACAAGAATGAAGTCAATTGTTTTATTTGAATTGAAGCTTATGAATGGAACTGACAATCAGATTGACAACCATTTAGCTGAGAACCCATGCATTATGACTAAAATGTCTGTTTGGAGGTCTGTTATTTCATGAGGCCTAAAAATTAGCTTCTGTTACCTGGCATTCTGTTTTTCTTGTTGAATGACCACTGCTTTATGCATCTGTTCTAATATTCTTTACTTCTGCTATTTGTACATGCTGTGGTTAAATTTTCTAAGAAAATGTCTGTGTGCTTAAACTTAATTCAGTTTGCTGCTACTCTCACACACTTGCATGAATAATCTCTCCCTGTCTCTCTCTCATGCATAGAACTTAAGTATGCATCTAAATTTGGTTGTAGATAAAAATAGCTTTACCAATGTTTTGTACATGCATTCGTTATGTGTCCTTCCATCTTTGTTGTAATTATGTTGCTTGTACAATTGTGTGACTTGCAACTTGTTCAGGAACATACTGCTAGAGCAACTTTCTCGACTGCCCAATGCTCCCAGTGTACCTTTTCAAACAACACCACCCACAACTGAAGTTCCGGAAGAGGTCAGTAGGCAGTGGAAAAATTTTCTTGACATGGTTGGATTGTCATTACTTCTTGGATTACATCTCTTTTCTTTATGAACTCGTTGGATGCAGGCTGAAGAGGACATGGATCAAAGACCAAAGCGTCGAATATGGAATGGTGAGGATTTTGAGTCTGATCATGATGAAGATGAGAAACCTGGGCCTAGATTTTTCGATGCTGATGCACAGCCAAATAATAAGATAAGGTAAGAACTTTTAATTGTCTGCTGAACTGAACTGAACTTGTCAAATGACTTCTGGAAGACGGTTCTGGTGCTCTTCCCCTCAGACTATATCTGCAGATAGCTGAAGCTGCTCAAAGCTTCACACTCACCCATTTGTACCTTGGTGGTAGAATATGGGAGGAAGTTCATTAGTTGTTCTTATGCAAGTTTCTTTCATTCTTCTGTCTCTCATTGTCTTTCACTGAGAGTTTGCGAGAGTCATGCATACGATGTGACTGCAACTGAATCCAAGAGTGGGATTATATGACACCTGCTTGTCATGTTTGTTAAATTAGTCTCTGTTGCTTTTAGATGCTTTGATTACTTGAGATAAAGGGAGACCCTGAGAGACATCACTCGTAGTATTTCCAAAGTGAATTGGTACATGCGTGCCCCTTCATCTGATATGGAAATTTCTGAATCTTAACGCAGGGATGGTGTGGATGCGATGGAAGAAGACAAGAAAGAGCATCCAGGGTTGTGATGCACGGAGATCAGTTATCTTCTAGTTTCAGTCCTATCCCCCAACACGTAGCGAAGGATTTTATGTTTGGACCACCAACCATATAGATACCTTTGACAAATTATCATTAGAATAGGCAGTTGCAAATGGTAATATTTCCTAGTTTTGCAAAGTCTTTTTGTTAAATTACTGTGTTGTACAATTAGTTGTGGTTGATAAGCTTTGGACCGACCTAGGCCATGTCGCATGCCTATTGTAACATACACATGATGCAGTAAAGTTGAATTGGTCGCAACTGATAGTGGTGAAGCAATGGTGGCTAAGCATTCTCCTTGAATATGTTTAGTTTCTTAGGTCATGTCATGTAATGAAGGAATTGTAGTAAATTATGCGAGCAACTTGGGCAACATGTTTCCTTTGTATTGGTGGCTCGCTCACTGTAAGTGGTGAGCCATGATTTATTCGGAGCTTTTTACTGCGATGCTAAAGAGCCTCTAGGTTCTGTTCTTTCGCCAGTTCATGTCATTACCAACCCCAATGAACAGGTCAAGTGGTCAAGGATGTCTGTGTTTTTTTCTCTCCTCTGATCTTCATTTCCCATGATCTCGGTTGAAGAACTAGTTAATTATACCCTCAGTATAGAATTCCAAAAAAGGAAAAGGTCAGCAAGGCCCTCCATAATTGTTTTTCTGGGCTTAGCAATAACGTTTTTACGGTGGGTGTGCGGTGTGGCAAGGTGGTCAAGCAAGCATACCAGTAACAAACAGCCTTGTTCCAAATTTCTCACGAACAAACAAGCCATGTTATTGTTATTATTCAGTGGAGCATCTATGTGCATGAAACGACACCGTTGTCCGTATCCTTTTGTTCTCCTGTCATGGCCTTGTAATAAATCTTCGCTTCGCTGCCACTTGCCACTAAGAGCCATTAACCAGAAAGAAAGCGAAGAGACAGAGCAAATGTCTCTAACAGCTCTTCAAATTCGACCGTTTACCCCCTTCCCAATTCAAATATCTCACCATACCTACCGTACAATCATCAAGCTCTCCTCCAAAACCCTTTCAAAACCTCTCCAAATAAAATCCAAATCTCAAGAAACCCACCACGATTTCACCCCCCAAACCAGGACTCAAGAGGATGGCATCCCCATTGAAGATGTCAAAATCATAGCCAAATTCAAGTCTAGACACAACTACATTCGGGTCCTCGAAATCTCTCGAAAAGCTGATCACCCTTTTGCAGGTTCTAGACTCCTCCTCTTAGATGCTCCTGGAAACATTCACAGCATTTCCTTCCTCTTCAAATCACTAACCAACACTTATTTCGACGTTTTCGCTGCTTTGCCCCCCATCATACCCCCTGGACCCATTGCCATTCTCGGATTCGGAGCGGGTTCCGCAGCTCGTTTACTGCTAGAATTGTATCCAGGAGTGGTGGTCCATGGATGGGAGCTTGACTCATCGGTGATTGATGTTGGGAGAGAGTTTTTTGGTCTCAAAAAGCTCGAAAAACAATACCCAGATAGGCTTTTTATTTACGTTGGAAATGCATTATCTGCTAAAGTTAAAGATGGGTTCTCAGGGATTCTTGTTGATTTGTTTTGTAAAGGAAGCTTGATACCTGAACTTCAAGATCCGAACACTTGGGAGAAATTAAGGAAGAGTTTGAGGAAAGGCGGGCGAATCATGGTGAATGTTGGGGGTAGTTGTGTGGAGGCTGAGGATAAAAGAAGGGATGGCAAGGTGGTTATGGAAGATACTTTGAAGGCAATGCACCAGGTTTTCGGTGATAGGCTTTTTGTGTTGAATCTAGGGAATCGAAAGGACGATAGCTCGCTCGCTCTCACCGGTAAATTGCCGGATGTTGATGCTTGGAAGAAGGTGCTTCCCAGATCTTTGAGCTGCTATGTTGATATGTGGAGACCCCTTAGTCTTTAGTGCGCATGCCGGACAGTGCTTGAATGCTGTTATGGTATTTGTGTTTATTCCTGTACGAATCAATACTTATATTTCTCCATGTGCTTTGCCTTCTGTCCTTGCATTTGTTCCGTGGAAAATTGGAGAAGAAATGACAGTATCGTTTTGTAGGGGGGAAAAATCCAAAAATGCTTAAGATCATTTGAGTGTTTGTCCGAACTTTCTTATGAAGGAGCACTCCTTAGGCATCTTGCTATAGACATGATACTGATAACCCAGAACTAAGCCAAAGCTTTAAGGCCAACTCCATGATCTTTAATTTATCTCTTAACAAGTTTCCCCATCCATGTTCAGTGATCACCGTAGTATGTCTTGTGATGGGGAGCATTTGTCCAAGGACCGATACCTTCAGGACATTTCATTAGCATTAACCTTCAGGGAAAAGAGTCTTGTTTGAATTATCAGACAACATTATCTAATTCTGGAAAACAATAGATTGTGAGAAGTGACTAACGTGTTAGAGTGAAATTGTCTCCAGCATTATCATCTCTTTTTAAGATCAAAGAATGTGCGAAAAATATTTTTCATCGACTATAAGGATTATCTACTTAAAAGATCATCAAATTGATAAATCGGATAACTTGAGTGTTTGTTAGTCCAGGTGAAATTGACAACCCTATGATCGGATCAACTTCTCTCTCTCAATTTCTGTCCTAGAACACAAAGGAATGATACTTGCAGGACAAACATATGTCTGTTAAGGGAGATTCGAAAGAATTTCTTTTAATTGATTTCCTGTTAGCAGCCAAGGATTGATGAGAGAGTCAGCTGATCATTGTGCAGAAAGAAGGAAGCAACAACAGAAGGTTAGGCAATACGAGAAACAAGAGTAGTTATTCAGCTGTATTGATGTATAAAACGATTGTTGTATAGGAAGCTGATCATTCAAGAAATGATACAAGAGAGAAATTGCAGAAATTGTATAACTCTTCTTCTCTCTAATTTCTTCTTTTCTCCCTCGAATTTCTTTCTAAACAGCTGTTCAAGTCCTTAACCATTAGTATCAAAGCAACTTTCCAAGGTCAAAGGAGATTGTCACTACACAAAAGAAGCTATTTCGAACTTCGGTGATTCTTTCACCCATTAAATCAGTACATACAAAAGCTAATCATCCGAGTTCAACTTCTTCCAAGAATGATTGTTCGAACTTTTCATTGGGGTATGAATTTGTTAAAATAACTTAATTCAGTTATTCGGCCATTAGAATTATAATAAAAAGTTATTATGTTTCATGATAAAAATTAGATTTTTCTCCTAATACAATAAGTTATTTCAGTTATCAATGCGCTCTAATATTATATAGACATTTATCCAATCATAAAAAAATAATATTTATGTTCAATTCTCTCATAACATCAACATCAAGAACTTTGCTACAATGAATCGAAATACAAGCTTATCATTGAATAAATAATACGAGAAAAGTTATAGACATTGCATAACCCTCTCTTCTCTCTGATTTCCTTTTCTCCCTCGAATTTCTTTCTAAACAACTGTTTGTTAAGTTGAGTCCTTAACATTTCTGGCACTGTTGAAAGGAGGGACCCATGACACAAAGATTTTTTAAAATTTAATTTTTTTTTTGGTAGACGACAGTTAATGTGGGCAACGACTCTAACTACCTTGAAATTTCGAAAAATAGTGGCAGTCACACGAAGCAGTCAATCCTGTTCAGTTCAATGTTACACTCACAAGTCACAAGATATACTAGAACATCTTCCTTTTTGTTTTCCTGTCGATTTTCGGCAAAAATGGGGACTTGACCACACAAAAGTTTCATAAATGTTGATTAAATTTCAGTCACTTTTCTTACAACTTTCAAAAACCCATCAAACACTATCAAGAACCAAACAATTACATGCTGTAGTAACCAAAACCCACCTCTTACAAGACCCATTTTATGCAACAAAACTTGTAAGATTCTATGCTTTAAACAATGACCTCTCCTCTGCTCGTAACCTGTTTGATAAAACTCCTCAACGCAGTGTTTTCTTATGGAATTCCATCATCAGAGCTTATGCCCAAGCTCATAAATTTGATGATGCATTCTTGCTGTACACAAAGATGATTGGATTTGATGTAATACCAGATAAGTATACGTATGCGTGTCTTATACGTGCATGTTGTGAGGATTTTTATGTGGATGGGTTGAGAATTGTTCACGGAGGAGTGATTGTTTCCGGTCTGGGATTGGATTCGGTTACTTGCAGTGCATTAGTTACAGGTTACTCAAAAATGGGTCTTGTTGGTGAAGCAAGCAAGGTGTTTTGTGGGGTTTTTGAACCAGATTTGGTTCTGTGGAATGCTATGATTTCTGGCTGTGGTTATTGTGGATTTGGTGATAAAGGGTTGCTTTTTTTTAATGAAATGAGAGACAACGGGAATAGAAGGCCAGATGGTTATACCTTTGTTGCGTTAATCTCGGGTTTAGCAAATTCTAGCTCGCTTGAGCTTGGCCAAGGAATTCATGGGTTATGCTTGAAAAGTGGTTTTGATTGTAATGATCATGTAGGCAGCTCACTTGTCAGCATGTATTCGAGATTTAGTTGCATCAATCTGGCATATAGTGTATTTAGAAGTTTATGCCAGCCCGATTTAGTAACATGGTCTGCTTTGATAACTGGATTTTCTCAGGCTGGAGAACATGAGAAGGCATTGCTTTTCTACAAGAATCTGAATTTGGCGGGTAAAAAACCAGATTCCGTTTTGATTGCTAGTGTTTTGGTGGCAACTGCTCAATTGGCAAATGTAGGGCCTGGTGCTCAGATACATGGTTATATAGTTCGATATGGATTTGAATCACATGTCATGGTTTCTTCTGCTCTAATAGATATGTATTCAAAGTGCGGTTTTGTGGGATTGGGGCTTCGTGTCTTTGAGAATATGCCAAACAGGAATATTGTTTCATACAATTCTATAATATCAGGTCTTGGCTTGCATGGACTTGCTTCCCAAGCTTTTGACATGTTTACGGAGATACTAGAGAAAGGATTGAAACCTGATGAGTCTACTTTCTCTGCTCTCCTTTGTGCTTGCTGCCATGCTGGCCTTGTTAAAGATGGAAGGGAAATTTTCAGGAGGATGAAAGATGAGTTTTGGATCCAAGCTGGAACAGAGCATTATGTTCACATTGTAAAGCTTCTTGGGATGGCAGGAGAGCTGGACGAGGCATATAATTTTATCCTGTCCTTGAAGCAACCAGTAGATTCTGGCATTTGGGGAGCATTGTTGTCATGCTGCGATGCTCATGGGGATTCTGAGTTGGCAGAAATTGTGGCCCAGCAGCTTTTTGACGGCGAGCCCAAAAAGGGTGCCTACAGAGTCATGCTTTCTAACGTATATGCTGGCGATGGGAGATGGGTTGATGTTGAGAAGATGAGAGATTATATAACCATTGCTGGAGCAGAGAAGATGCCTGGTCTTAGTAGGATTGGAAGTTATTGAATTTAAGTCAGGAAAAAGGTAACTTCATGCTCCAGAGAATATTCTTCCAACCAGGTTCATCCTCCATCACTGGCAGTCTTGCATTATCCAGGAATAAACTCAGAGCTAACTACCATGTTGTCATCAAATCGAAAAGTCTGAATTTCAAAATCATGTATATTACCAGAGGAGGCTCAAACTGAAAGCTACTTTCTTATTTTTTTTTTTATTAAAAAATTCTGATATTTCGTCTTAGTGCTGGTATGAGGCAGCAGAGGAAGATGGTCAATATATTTGGTATTGGGTTATTTCAGTTCTCCATGAATCTCAAAATAGCCAGGCCTAAATTTCTCCTCAACAATAAGAGGCAGCGGAGAAAGGACATTAACCTGTGAATACATTGGAGGTCACTTAAAATTGGAGTGACCGGATGACTTATTATGCAATGCTCTAATGATCAAAACATCCATGTAAATCAGAACCTCCTGCATCGAAATGTATTTTCTGGGATTACAGAAAATGTTGCTGTGCTGCTTGACATTATTCTCGGTGTCACCAAGGTTTTGGAGGTGGGCTAACTGCTCATTGGAAAGAAGCCACCACTAGTTTAGGATTGAATTATATGCTTGGAATGTGCCTAATTTTGTAATTTTCTTCACTACCATTAGGTTTCAATCTTTCTGCATGTCCATCAAGCAAAGGCAGCAAACCAATTGCTTGAATGTGGGGACGAATTGTAAATCATCCAGAAGAATATTTAGACTCGAGCAGCTATGGAAGCGAAGGTACTGTAATCTTTGCAGGCTCCCTCCTCAAGCTCTGTCAGTCGACTCAATTCCTCAAGCACAGGAGAAGCATCGATGAGAGCCTCGAGCTTGGGAAATCCACCTAGCCTTAACTTATTTGCATCGTAATCATGCCACAAGGTTGGATTTTTGGATCAGGTAGGAGCTGAAGAACTAACGCTGGATTCTCAGTAGATGAGAAAAACCCAGTCTTAGTTTTGGTATTATATATATACCACTCCTTTATAAGAAAGTGATTCAAGACTGTGGTTTGCATACATGTTGTATAACTCAAAGTAATTAATATAAATATATCTTTGTGAATTATCATGAATGATGGATATTTGCATTTATAAAATTATTTGAAATTGGTATCATCTGATAATGTATCCGTGGTGTGCAAATAATGTATTTGATGTGTGCATGTGGAGGCGTGCAAATGATGTATTTGCCGTGCCCTCCTTGCAATGTCAGGACGGTATTTCCTGGTCTAAGAGAATTGCTAACTGATACTTTTACTTTAGACTCGAGGGAGGTTGTGTTATTTATTTATTTATTTTTGTTTGTTATGGTTTGATGATATTTTTATTTCTATCAGTCTAGGGAATGTTTGCTAAATACATCCTTAAACTCAAAAAAACCTTCAATAAAAACATTACAAGTCAAACAGGGTCTTAACCTTTTGGCTTGATTTTGACCTGGCTGTGTTAACCTAAAAATTTTTGTTCGACTATAAATCAAACAAAAAGCACTGGTATAACCTAAAAACCAAACCAAAATTGAAATTAAAACTTAAAACGAATCAAACTTAAAAAAAAAACACAAAAACACAAAATAAAACCTTAACCAATAACGGATCAAACATAGAAAACTCAAGAACATGAAGAATATCCAAGGCAAATCTAGCAACGTGGATCCCAAATCAGACCAGATACAAACAAGGCAATAAACATATTGAAAATCATACAAGGATCAATAATCTATCATTCATTCTCTTCGATTATCAAAGAATCAATACTATTTTGTCAAATGAGTTTCAGTTTTGAACTGAAACCCTATGATTAAAACTAAATTTTTTTAATTATTATTGATACAAATAAAGCCTAAATTATTAATTAATAAAGTCCAACAAAGTGTTTAATGCAAGGGAATGGACCAAAACTGGTCCAAACCATAGAACTAAGGCAATGTTTTTTTCAAGAACATGAAGAATATTGCCTTAGAAAACCTAGCCATTGTCAAGCCTTCAAAATTGGCATTTTAGGCCTCTAAACACATTGCTTTTAGTCCTTACAAACCACATTACCATAATCAAACATGTTTGAATAAAATAAAAAAAACTAACAAATAATATCAAAACATCAAAATTATGCAAGAAGTTTTAAACTTCAAAACTGCTAACTTGAAATAGCCTACATATTCAACAATATGGGATTCATAATTGATATCTTAATACTCAAAAGAACTTAACCAAAACTCAGGAACCCATAACATGCATTAGTAAGCCCTAAAAAGACTTCACACATCTATTGTCATATTTGACAGAATACAAAAACCATTTTATTTTATCAAAATCAGTCACAAACATAGTGTCTTGGCATCCAGTAACATCATCAACAACTCTAAGCAAGATTTAAACAATAATGACTACATTTTATGTACTAATCAAAACCAAAACCAAAACCAAAACCACAATCAATGTGATACAAAAAATGCTTGGAAACATCATTAAACATGCATGAACAAGCTATAAATGTGTCTCATGGACATCATCTACTAGACTTAATTAATGTCTTATACCCTCCAAGATCTAACAATGGTTGTTGCCTTTTGTTTTTCAAGATTGTTACTTTCTCTTAAAGTTGAGGAAACTTGGTGCTAGGTTCTTGAACCTTCATATTTAGGGTTTCATTATCAATATTTTCTTTTTATTTTTGTTCCTATTTTTCCTCCTTCTCTTTTTCTCCTCCTTTTTTGGTTGATTTTTAAGGGCTATTTATAAGGTTTCAAGCTAGGATTTTTATGAATTTAATCAAAGATTGATTCTTATTCATTAAAGCTTGGCCCTTTGATCAAAATGAAAGAGTTATGGGTACATTTTATGACTGCGAGCTTTGTACATATGTTGGTTTTACAATGATGGTTTTGCAACAAACTTGGTTTTTGAAGATTTTGGTGGTTTTTCCAAATTTGAAGACCAAGAAGCTTGTTTTTTGCCTTTTGATCTTGAGAGAAACGTTGTCAATCTTTGATATGAACCCATTGAGAAGGCTTGAAATGTAAATACATGAAAAAGATTAGTGGTTTTGTGAAATAGGTATCACAACCATTGACGACTGAGTTACCCACTTTCAAGGCTTCATAAGAAAAACTCCGATGTAAACATCATCGGAAACCACCTGATCTTGGTAGAGAAGAAACATGCCTTTGTTTGGATTCATTCTTGCTTATTTTTAAGGACTATAACTCTATATTCATTCATTAAAAAGTGTCAACCCAATCAACCTAGAATATAAAAATACGGTGATAGTTGATCGGGGACAAGATGTTATTAAGTTTGGTTAAGAAAATGGGATGTAAATGTTTGATGAGAGTAACTGATTTTTGTAGAGGAGGTGTTTCTCAATTGAATGGTGGTAAATCAGCTAATCTTTTTCAAGAGAGAACCAAAGGTTAAAAGTTAGTAAAAAACTTTTACAAGAAATTAAAGTGGAAGGTTAAGAAAATAAACCAATTAAAGAGAACAATGATGAGGAGTAAGAAGCAAACTCTAGTGGTTGTATTTCGATAAATGTTTTAATTTAAGGACTATATAGAGTAATTCTAGTGGTGGTATTATAATAAATGTTTTAGTTGAAGGACTATATAGGGTAACTCAAGTAGTGTAAAAATAGTTGATATTGTTGTTGAATAGAAAAGATAAAGAAACCAGATAGCACATCTGATTCCTCAACAAATTTAGAACAATGAATTGATCAATTTTCTCAAATTAAAACCTCTAACTTTTAATGGTGTCGATTTGTTAGAGGATTTTTAATGATTTTTGGATGGGATACAGAAAAGGTGTGACACTTTGGAATTTACAAACTTTGTGTTGTTCTTTAAACATTTTTATAGTTGAAAAGAGAAGTGGTTGTATCATGATATGAGCCTAAGAAGAATGATAAGGTTGCAGAGACACATGCATGAACATACGAAGAATTTAATAATATGTTTCTTGATCAATTTCTCAATGAAAGTGTAAAGATTATATGGGTTACTAAAAAACTTACCATTTTATTGATTATAAAATTCAGATCAAATTTTATTGGTTAAGAAATTTCTTGATTTTTTTTATAAATTATATAGGTTACCACCATATAAAAATAAGACTTTGTATTGCTTTGGTGTCGAAACCGAGCCTATATATTGCTTTGGTGCCGAAACCGAGCCTATATCTATGACGTCTTATAAAATGGTGTCTGTAGAGTTAAAATAACTAAATAAACAATTTGCTAGATAAGAGTTTCATTTATCTTAGTGTTTCACCTTAAGATACATCAATATTGTTTATGAAGAAAAATGATTGCTTTATGCAACTTTGTATTAATTATAAAAATGTTGAATCAGATGACTATTCATAATAAATATTACTCTTTATCCAAAATATAATTTTATATGAATAGTGACCCAATTAAACCTTTTATAATCAATATAAATTTTAATTTACTTGATGGTTTAAATATTATCGTTTTACTCTAATAATCTAAAGAAACATAATAAGAAGACAATTAATATATTCCCAATATTACATCAAAATCCAACAATAGTAAGTTTATTGGCATGAGTCATATACAAATTCTATATCTATTTTTTCATCAAGTTTAGTGTTAATAGATAAGAGGATTCTAACAAATAAGGTTTATTAAATAGGATAGCAAAGTATTGTGACATAATAAATGTATAGAACTGGTATCAACTTGTTTATGAAGAATACCTGACATCACTGCATTTGATGATTGAGCATCCTGTTTAGTAATTGCAAAAACTTTAACTTGTTCATGCCTAATTGATATTTAAACTCTACCACCAAAATTTATACTTCCACAACCTCTTCTTTATTGGCCTCACCTACTAATAATTTCTTACTATGTTTCTCTTATAAACATAATTAAAAACATGCATGTGACAAGTATAAACCATATGGTTTTCCCCTAAAATGTTGCTAATTATGCCAGTATCGAACTCAATAATGCTAGCACCGAACTCTATGATACTAACTATAACTCTATTGACCAAAACTTGTAGATCTACCAGAATTACCACTTGGTTGAGACCTCTAATGTCCCTGATGACCTTAAAAGTGTTAACTTGTCAAACCTGTAATTGGAAGTTATGAGATGAAGATAATTTCATAAAAGAAAAATTAAAACAGATTATAAAGCTCAATTTCCAATCAACATAGTGTTGAAAGATGAAATTGAAAAAAAAAAGAACATAAAAAATGACTCGAGTCAACTTAAGTTAACCTGCCAAACCCGTAATCGGGAGTCATGAGATGATGATAACCTCATAAAAAGCAAAATGAAATAAATAGCAAAGCCTATTTCTCAATCAACCCAATGTTGAAGGATGAAATTGAAAAAAAAAAATCAATTAGAAATAGAGAAAAAACTCGAGTCAACCGAGTTAACTCATTAAACTTGCGGTTTGGATTATGAGACTGGAATAACCTCATAAAAAATAAATTAAAAAAATTATGAAGTCCAATCTCCAATACAACTAATGTTAAAAGATAGAATTAAAATTTAAAAAAAAACATAGATTGAGAAAAAAAGAAAGCAAGATACTATTCTAATAAATAATATTTTATGAGAAGGGTTATAATAAAAACCGCTCATCTTTTAGTTTTTTTTTGTTAATGATTATATGTCAAATAATAACTCACTCTAGGAGTGGGTGTCATAGTAAAGGTGGGGTGAGAAGTTATTAGGCCTTGTTTATTTCATAGAAAATAATTTTTTAAAAACTACTTTTTAAATTTTTCAGTATTTATTTATCATCGTAAAAGTAGGTGAATGAAAAATATTTTTTAGAAAATAAAAAATTTAGCTTGATTTATAGGAAAATATTTTTTATTTTAGACAGAAAATACTTTTAAGAAGTTATAAGAAAATAAAAATTATCTTATTATTTGTTGATTATCTTATTATTTGTTAATTATATCGAATTTAATCCTTAATTTTTTTATTGCTATATATTTTATTTTGAATATTTTATTTTTCAATTTCTTTCTTTAAAATTTGATTTTTATATCAATTTTAGTTTTTATTCTTTTGATTGTTATTTTTTTTCTTATGTGTTTTCTTTAATTGAAATTTTTTATCTATTAGATTTGGTTAATATTTTTTTTAATTTCTATTTATTTTATTTAAATTAATTTTTTTAAATTTTTAAATTTATCAGATTTGATCTTAATTTTTTAAATAAATTTATTTTTTTAAAATTAAATGTTAATAAATCATTTTCAACAATACCGGTGTTAGCGACGAAGGGATTGTTTGCAAGAGAAGGTTGCCCAAAAGCATGCCATTTCACTTTCTGTTGGGAATACCTAATTAAGAGTAGAGCGACCGCCAAGATTTTTCATAATATAATAAATATTTTGCAAGTTATCTTTTTTGGGGAATGGGGATTCTCATTCTCTGCAAAATTGCGTTTGCCGGGAGTCGAACCCGGGTCTATTGCTTGGAAGCATAGTTTTGAAACCCGGCCCGGCCCGGCGGGTCAACCCGGGACCCGGCCGACCCGGGGCCGGAACCGGGCCGGGTTGATGAAAAAACAGGGGAAGGAAAAACCCGGTGTGACCCGGTGACAAACCCGTTGACTTTTGTTTTTTTTTACTAAAACGACGTCGTTTTGATTTTTTTTTAAAAAAAAAAATTGACCCGGAACCCGGGCCTTAAAACTTTGCTTGGAAGGCAATTATCCTAACCGTTGGACTACAAACGCGATTGTTGCTATTTTTTTCTATTTTAATTCTATAATTCTGTGAAGAATCATGGCAACTTGAGCATACCAAAGTAACTTGTAAATGACCTTACAATCTCACTCTTCGCTTACATCTCTCAATTACCCATCCACCTCTGCCCTACACAATACTCCTAAGATGTTCGATAAAACTCCTCAAAGTAGCTTTTGCTATGGAAATTCCATGATCAGAGCTTGTGCACAGGCTCACATATTTGAAGATGCATTATTAATAAAGATAAAGATTGTTGATGGTGAAATCAAGCCTGATAGTTTACTTTTACGTCGCTAATTATATGAATGTCTATGAGGATGTATTCAGAATTGTTCATGGAGGAGCAGCAATAGTTTCTAGGTTGGAATGGGACTCTGTGTTTCGTAGTGCCATCTTTTTGAAAAATGGGTTTTGTTGGTGAAGCAATTTAGTATAGTGGAATTCTATGAGGATGTTGTATAAAGGGTTGCAATTTTTTAACGAAGTGAGATGCAATGGAAAGCATAAACCAGTTGGGAATACTTTTGTTGGGTTAATCTCAGGGACTATTGGATTCTAGCTTGCTGTAAGTTGGCCAAGGAATTTGTACTTCAAAAGTGGTTTGTTGATTGTAATGATAATGTAGGCACTGCGTTTTGTGAGTGAGCATGTATTCAAGATTTAGGTGCATGAATTCTGCACATATGGTGCATTTAGAAGTTTAGTTTATCTGATTTAGTAATATGGTCTACTTTGATAACTGATTTTAGTCTAGAGAATACAAGAAGCCATTGCTTTTCTACAGGAGTCAGAATTTGGAAGGTAAGTAGCCAGATTCTGTGTTGATTTCTAGTGTATTGGTGGTAGCCACTCAGTTGGAAAATGTAGGGTCTGCTACTGAGATGCATGGTTATGTACCATGGACATGGATTTGAATAAAATATTATGGTTTCTCCTGCTCTTATAGATATGTATTCTTAGCGTGGTTTTGTGGGTTTGGGGCTTCGTGTCTTTAAGAACATCCCAAACAGAAATATAATTTCCTACAAATTCAGTAATCTTAGCTTAGGTCTTGGCTTCCACGTCCTTGCTTCCCAAGCTTTTGAAATGTTTTAGGAGATACGATAAATCGGGTTTAAACCATATCAGGCTACTTTCTCTCTTTCTGCCTGTTGTCATATTGGCCTGGTTAAAGATGGCTGGGAGATTTTTAGGAGGATGACAGGATGAGTTTTGCTCCCACTATAGAATTGAGCATTATTTTTACATTGCAAAGCTTCTCCGGATGGAGGGGGATGTGGAACATATGTTATTGTCTTTGAAGCAACCATTGGATTGTGGCATGCAGGTAGCATTGATGCCATGGTGTAAATGGTAATGGGAATTCTGAGTTGGGAGAAATTGTAACCCAGAAGCTTTTCAATTATGAGCTGAATGTGGCGCTTACAAATTTATGCTTTCGAACATTTATAATGGGGATAGGAGGTTGGATGGTGAGTCATATATAACAAATGCTGAAGGAAAATGCCCGGTATTAGTTGGGTTGGAGCTGAAAAGATAAATACGTGTTACTGAGAATTCCTTTTAAAATCGGTCCAGATTCTCACTCCTGATGCCTTTGTTTATTTCCACCATCTAGCAATCTATGATAAAGGTCAGAGCTAACTACCACATTCTCATTCAAAAGCTCATTATGATTTTCAAAAAACAATATGAATATTAGCAAAGTTGGCTCAAACTGGAATGTAGATTTTTCTTTCCTTTACATTTCTGTTACTTGTCTAGATGGATGTATTTTGAATTGGAATAGTTGGTTTGAAATAAAGAGTCTCTCTGTGCGCATGCCTTTCAGAGCATCCTTTATATTTTCTTAAGAGTAACATGTGTTGTGTATATTTTCAACTAACGCCTTTACAGGGTGGGGGGGGGGGGGGGGGTAGTTTCAATAATTTGTGCTCAGTCTCTTGTTTCCACATTCTCATAAACAATGGTAACAATGACAAAAACAAGAAACAACAACAACGATGATGACAGCAATGATATCACAAAAAACTCTTTTGCTAACACTTTTATGGGGACCGAGTCATGCAAAACAACTGTCATGATGTAAAATGCAACTTAGTGCTCTTTTTCTGCTGGTTCATGCATTAGGATCTGATTGGTTTTGGATATATGGTATAATGTTTAGTATCAAGTTGTGTAATTCACCATGAATCTCAAAATAGCACTTGCCAAAATTTCCCCTTAACTATAATAGGTATCAGATAGATGACATTAACACATGAATACATTAATGAAAGGAGGTTACTGAAAATAGTGGCCTGTTCTGAATACACTAGTGTTTAATATGTAAATTAGAACCAACCTGCATAAAACTGTATATTCATCTGTCACCGGGGGGTGGAGGGTGGGGGAAAGTGCTGAATTGCTCATTGAACATAAAAGCTACCATTGATGTGGGGATGAATGTTTTCTTTGGAATGTGCCTAATCTTGTAACAGCTACCATTGCTGTAGGATTCAATCTTCTTCATGCTCATCAAGCAAAGGCAGTAAAACCAATTGCTCTAATGCGGTGACAAATTGCAAACCTTCAGGGAGCATCCTCATATGTGAGCAGCTATGGAAGTGAAGGTACTGTAATCTTGGTAGTGCTCCCTCCTGAAGCTAGGTCCATTCCTCAAGAACATGAAAAGCGATGATGAGAACCTCAAGCTTGGGAAATCCGCCAGCCTTGCAGAAGTCTTTCCCCAACTACCTTCCATCATAAGCATAGGACCTGAAGAACTGATGTTGGATTCTCAGATAAATGTGAATAACCTAGCCTTGGCTTTGTAAGACTATTGATTGACCAGGCCAGTTTGGTATTTTCTCTAGAGGTCCTTCTAGCCAAAATTTTTGAAGAAGAGGCGGTGGTGTCAATGAATCCCAGAGGACAAGTTGCCCTTGTTCAAAATTATATTTTGCTTCTAGAGACAAGGAAAGAAGACCCTGCATCTCCATTATGGAAGCTTATAGTTTCCTTGCATTCTCTTCAGCAACATCCATCACTCCCAGCCTTCTGAGCTGCGTCAGCTTACCTAGTTCTCCTTCAATGTCACCACCAGCATGTACACCAGTGAGGATGAGGAGACTTCCAAATCTACTTATTCCCTCTGGTAGCTTCATCCCACTAATTTTTTTTGTTCTTTAACATTTAGAAGTGCCTCAGTCTTACAAGCTTTAGGATCTCAATTTATATTTCTTTCAAGTCCCCACACCTTCTGATATCCAAAGTCTCATAGTGCTCGCAAATTACCAAGTTCGCCTGGAAGCTTGTTTATGTCATTGTTTTTCAATCCAAGAATGTCAGGTGAATCAAGTCTCCTTCTTCAACTTGTAGTCTCTTGATCTTGGCATCTTCTATATCTAGCACCTGCATAAATTTTGCCCCTTTGAAATTCAAGCCATCTTCAGAAAGTTCTTGCTTCCCGAACAAGAATATAGACCAGGGTCAGATATTGTGTAAGCTCTGTGCAACTTTTGTCATACCTGGAGTTAAAATACAGCGTGCTTTATGTGGGATGGCAAAATCGGAATTGGGGTGAGCTGTTATGTAGCTATTGCAAAGGAACACACATTAAGGAGACGAAACAGTGACTTTAGTTCCATTCTCTTGGTGTTCATCATCTACTTGAACCATTCCCTGGCTCACCAGTTCATTAATATTTTATTCTGCAACCTCCTATATTTGACCAGCTTTTTCTTGTATCAGACCTTTGGCTACCCAACAACCGAATCAATCTCCCCTTAGCTATCTAGTAATTCTCAGGGAAGATGCAACAATACATCAGGCAAGATCTAAGGTAATAAGGTAAGCTATTTTATTTTAATCTGAATGAGACAGAGGAAAACTCAGCAGATGTTTTGATGAGATTGTTATTTGTTACCTTTATTCTCTTGCTTCTCTCCTTCACCAGCCATTGAATCAAGTTCTGTCTGAACTTCTACTTTTTCATGAGACTGTTCTTTGTTATCTTTTCTTTTTATTTTTTTACCCGTCCCAACTTCAATGGTGCTTGAATTCATGAATTCTCCCATTCCGTGAATGGTTTCAGCAAGTCTAGATTTTACCTTATGCAATTCAGTTCTGAAGCAATCTGTCAATGTCTACCCATATTGCTGAACTATCTGAATAACAAACTAATTGATGTGATCATCCAAGTCATCATGTAAATTCTTAAGTTCAGTTTCCTAGCTAGAAAAAGCAGCATTGCCTTCTGTATTTCCTCTATCTCTGTAGAAACATCTGATCTCCATGATTGTTCCTTTTATCCTCTCCATTTGATCTTCAAGTTCGGCAAAGGTTTCAGTCTCTCGAAGTAATAGAGACTCCAGACTCTTCCGTTTCTTTGAATTCTATAGAACATTGGGTTTTCTCAAAGTTAAGAAGATATTAAAACATAGGTTACTGATTTATAAATTATAGGTCATTCTCCTTTTCACTGTTTCTTAGTCTACAATGATAGCGAAAGGCATCAATGAAAGATGAGAAATTCTTGACTTTTATGCCTTTGTGATCGAAATTCCGTTGGCATATTGCCAAATAAACTTTGTAGGATCCGTCAATCTCATACGAAAATTGGATAACGAAGATTTTAACAAGAGTAGAATTGTGGGTGCATGAAATGGCGGGAACGCAAAACCTGAAGGATGGAACCCTAACCACTATCACCATGAAAGAGCAATGGCAGATACATTACTCTCTCTTCTTCATCTTCCCTTCTCTCCCATCATCAACATGTCACACTCTCCAGCCTTAGCCTCTTTATTCAAGATGGGTGCATGAAAGACAATCCTTTTGGTGTTTGGGTCTCTGCTTCTTCAATGGCCTCTGTGCAACTCATCTTTGATAAAAAAAAAAATAATAATACTGTCACTTTTAAAGGCAAAATTTATGTGGGTTTTAGTGTATTCGCCTATTCTTTCTATTTTTTAGTTGCTAATGTTTCTTCTCTCTGAAATGGTCTAATAATGCTAGTTAATAAAATTAATTTATGGTTTTTGGGATTTCTGTGTTTTGATTATAGATAATCCAAAATTACATTAGAATTCACGTTGTAAGATTGAAATTGATGCTTATAATCTTTATTCAGAACTGCTGAGAAATTAAGCAATGCAAGTCCTGTTGGCATTTGTGATCGTCCAATACAGTCTTTATCCAGTATTGAAAGTTTGCAGTGCACTTTCCTCGGGCCAACGGCACCTGCTCATCACTCAGAAGCTGCATGTGTGACCTTGCCTCCCAGCTTTTCTGCTCTCCTATCAGACTCTTGCACGGAGGCAAAACAAGGTACGGGGATTAATATGGTCATGACCTTTGCTTCACCATATAAAACATGTATTATTGATAGATTCTTTCTTAACTATGAGCGACCTGTTTGCTTATTGAAAGTCCCAATGTTAAAATGGCAGAACTACCAACATTACGTATAAAGCATGACTTCCAAATGACAGTACTTTCTCAACTCTGATCCATTTCACTGGTAGCTGCTTGTATTACCATATAACTCCTCTTCGAATATGAACCTCCAATACAGCCTTCATCAAACTATGGAAGCATGCAATACACATATCCTAAGGTAGCCACTCTCAGCACCTTTGAATACTATCTGTATTATATTCAGTCTTTGCTAACATTACTTGTCTGAATCATTTTGTGTTCTTTCATCTACTTGCAGGGTTGCATGACAGGTTCTTCTTTCAATAGTTAGTGACTTTCTTCTATTTTCAAATTGCACTCTTGGAGCTTAAGCATGCACCACTTATGATTTCACTTGTGTGCAAGGAGTCCATGTCCTAAAAATTTCAGACCTATGTGTGGCTCTGAGAAACTTTGGACAATAAAGATGTAAGGACATACAGTTCATAGCTCATGAACTTTTTTATGTCCGACTCATTGCTGCTGCATTCGAAATTTCTTTAATGTGTTAGTTCTTCCTAACTTTTTTTTATGAGCTTATGATCTTAAATGCTTCTTGTTTTTCTATTTATCTTTGCCAACTGCTGGAGAGAGTCAATTGCCAAAATTAAGTTAATGGCCAGAAGAGCCCTTTTAGTTTTTCTATAGTCTGCATGCAGTAATGAAAAGTACCTGTGTAAATCAAACTCAAAAGAACTCAGGCATGCCAATGATTGAAGTGCTGTTATAAAGGTCATATTCAGTTCTGAAGTTTCCTATTCTTAATGCTGATTTTATTTTTATTTTCATATTATCAACAGATAAGTTGAGCAAACTTGAGATGGTCATGTGGAACTGGGAGGAGACTTATCATAGTGAGTGCTACTGGTTTTGCCACAACTAAAAGTTTTGAGGTTATTTAGCTTGGCATTTTATGTGAACATCAAAATCAGATTAACTGTCAGACCTGCCTAGGATTGTATACATGATTTAAGCTCACTAAAGCATGTAAACAGTATACGAAACAGCAATGGTGCTGAAAATCTTCACTGCATACGCTCAAGTAACGTATACTGCACTCTGTTTGCTATACATGGAATGTTGAATTTGGCTTCTTGACCTGTTAATTGTGGTATGCCGGTCATTCTGCCATGAAACTGCTTGTTGATTCTAATTTCTGTGCTATCTATTTGCTGAAAGTCTTGCCTTTTCTTCCTCTCATTTTTTTTTTAATAAAAAACTTGCTGCATTAAGTTTCTGTTAAATTTTCACGGCTGAGAATAGAACTTTAGAAGTACAAGTTGGGAAGCTTTCAGGGCTAGCTGCCTCATTTAATAAGATGGGTTTGGTTTGAGTCTCTCGCGTCTGAAAACTTGTTGAGGCGAAGCTCCTCTCTTGTCCATTGTCAGTCTCATTGAAAATTCGTTGTGCTTTACCAAGACTGACTTACGGGCGGGCCTTTCATCTTGTGCACATTCTGAAAGGGTTTAAACTGCAAACTAGAATTTAGCTGGTACATTAAATCTCCTTTTCCTGTACTAATCTGTATGTTGTTTATAGAAAAAAGAATCAGAATCTTGTTTACTGAATATAAAAGGGGTTAAGATTATAGGTCGTCAGCTTATTAGAAACCCCTTCAGGTAGCTTGAGAGGCTCATTAATTAGAGAGCATTATAGCAGAATGATGGGTTTTTTAATGCACTATCAAAGTAAGGACTTGGAAGCGAGAATATATTGTTTAGGACAGCCCATAAACGTTAACTAAGCTGTGTTTAGCTCAGTGTAAGACCATATAATAACCAATGAGCTCAAGCTCATCCCCACTTTGAGCCCAGCTAGCTAGGAAGAAAATCAAGTATTTCATCAATTCTATGGCGATTTCTTTTTCTTTCTTCTTTTTAACTTGAAACCGAGTCTCTGCTTTTGTTTCCGAGGATATCATTGGAATACCATATGCTAAATGATTACTTGATAAGTTCAATTGCTTTTGGAACATAATCTATCTAGTGCTGCTACTCTGCATGCAATGTACCAGATAATCTATGGACTATAGATAATTATCATATCATTAAAGCCATCAACAAGTTTTTTTAAAAGAAGTTGGCACAATATTATTTTATTTCTTGTCAAGAATAACCATAATTTTGGTTCAAAATCAAAGGGGCCACTACTACTACTACTAGGTTTGTATTTGCCGTTAGAAAGCATTTTTTAAAAATTTTGAGTTTTATTTTTGTTTTAATTTTGTTTTAATATTTTTATATTGTTTTGATGTGTTGATATTAAAAATAATATTTTAATATATTTTTAAATAAAAAATATTTTAAAAAACAACTCCAAAACATTATTAAAGTTTCTTGTATTGCAACCAGACACAAGATGATACATGGGCCATGTCATCTACAAACGAAGCATGTAATCAAGCACGCAGTATGGGGTATGAACATTCTCAAACATTCTCTTTTTGGTATGTATTCATTAAAATTATCTTCAATAAAGTGTTTCTTGTTAATTAACCACATCTGACCCACATTTAACAAGGATAGCAAGTCGGCAGGCGTGCAAAAATGGCAGTCTCTTTAGTCTTGACGCTCTCGCCACAAAACCAAACAAGTTGAATGAATAAAAGGGAAGTAGAGGTGAAGAATTTAAAAATAATAATAATAAAAAAAGTATTCGGGTATGTGGTACATGTAGTTGAATGAGAAGAGTGAGTGAAGAGGAGGCAGTAGGGCACGCTAATGCTACAACAGTTCGTAGCTTTTTTGGGTCTAAATCTTAGCTAAGGACTAGAATAAGACAATATTATAATGGGAGGAGAGGGATTGGTGTTATATGACATGATATGATATAACAATATAGTCTTCTTGCAATATTAAATGTAAATATTAATCATTAGTTTGGTAGATTATAATCTCTTAGGGCCCCATATTTGTTAACAAGTCGGTGCAAATCAAGAAAAACAGAGCCTTGACAATTTCTATTATATATAATTCCTTCCGTGGGAATTAACTTATTTGAATAATTAGTGACACTGATAGTACCATTCACATAAAAAATTAACAACCAAATAAGAAAAATACTTTATAGAAATCTTGATAGATAGCTTAATTGGTCAAGTTTTAAGTTTGCTTTCTAATGATCACGAGTTTAAATCCTCTTAGAGCCATTGAAAACTTATATTGTCGTTAACTTTAGGGCCCGTGAGATTAGTTGAGGTGCGCGCAAATTAGTCCGAACACCCATGTTAATAAAAAAGACTTTATAGGAAAAAAAGAAAACAAAAGAAAGAAAGGACCAAGAGACTAACTATATTAAATTAAAATTGACCCAAATAATAAATTTTTAAAAAATCTATTTTTTTTACATTTATAATTTTTTTATACATTTATAATTTTTTTAATACAAGGACAACATTGAGGATAACCTCGTAGAAGAATGTGATCTAAAAAATTCGATTGCAAAAGGAACCTAAAAACACTCAAGTATGCTCGTGCTAACATTTCAAACTCGTGACTCGGATTCTGAAACAAAAATCACCTTATAGAAGGCAAACCTAAAAATATCATAAAGCCAAGTTTCCGATCAACAAAATACCGATGAATAAAATTAAAAAAGAAAGTTTGAATATGAAAGGATATAAAACAAAAAAAAATATCAATTAAAAGAATAAGAACCAAATTTAATTAAGAAAATGAAAAAAAATAACAATCGAAATAATAGGGACCAAATCTAATAGATATAAAAAATAAGAGGATGGAATTGAAAGAAAATTTCAATTCCATTAATTATTTTAAATAAAACAAATTATAATAAAAAAAACAGAGATCAACTCTGAAAAAATAACAAATTGAAGAGCTGCTTTGAAACTTTTCACAAGGCATGGAAATCAATTAAGGAAAAGAGAGAGAAAAAGGAAAAATACAAAAAAACTACTGACGCCTAACCAGAAAGAAGTTAGACATATGTGCCGCTCGATTATTTTTAGGGGCCACTATGAAGATTCATAAAGTCACTACGAAGACGACGCTGCATGTATCGCTTGAATAACATGAACATACCTATGAGCGACCACGTGAATAGAATTCACCAACAACTTTTTAATATTAAATAATATTTAATGCCTACTAAAATACCAAATTTCTCATGATCTAACTCGAAAATAATAATAAAAAATCATAATAAAACTACCAAAGAGCCCCTGGATGCAAGCTTATGATAAATTAATTTTAAGAGAAATTAAGTTATTTTACTTACGCTATAAAAAGGAAAAGCCATTAATGCCTATTCATGCCAATTCATTTTTTTTGCTTAAAATGACATTCCGGTTATTTCATTGCACTAAAAACAATAAAAAACCCTTATTACCCTCACTGCTAAGACCAATTCTTTTATTGAAAAGGGTAAAATTATAATTTTATTGTTTCATTAATCTACAGTGATAATAAGTCTAAAGCTACAATAAAAATACTACAATAAATGTTCATTCTCTTTTAGTTTTTTTGTTAATGTGGAAATATGATATGAAAAGAAGGCATAAGCTTTGGGGAAAAAAATCTAAATTGAGAATCATCATCATTGGTCCTTTTAAAGAGAGTATATTTAACTAGGTTTGATACTACTAAGTATAGTTGTAAAATCTGGATTGGCCTGATGAATCAACTTTGGACTCTGTTGACCGAGGCTTGGACTAGTCTAAATTGAAGAGAAAATAAAAGAAGAAGAAAACCATTTTGACTTGGTTTTTGAAAATTTTTTTTATCAAGATGACATCATTTTGGTTGTTTTATTTAAAATATAATAAAATTAAGGGACGACCCTTCCAACTTATGACTTGTGCCTTGTCTCGGGTTGACACTCGAGGTGAGTTTTACAACTATGTTATATATATAGACTAATCGATACTTCTTGATGAATTAAAGGGAACATGTGATTTATTTTATGATAACTTTCATTTATTTTAAAATCCAACTATAATATATTATTATGATGTAGCGATACATAAAATCTAAAATTAAATTCACAATAAAAAAATAACAAAAATGACTCAAACAATATTTTACAATTCTAATTTAAAAGTTTTTTTGGACCTCAGCTAGTTATAACCATCATGAAACCCTTAAAAAAAACTAATTTTATAAAAATTGATTGAATTTGAGATTGATCCCACGATTTAATTGAAAATGATGGTGTTTGTTTTATATAAGACTGTTTATCTAGGACGGATACGTGTCTTCTTAATGTTAGCCTTGTTCCACTAGCTAGTTTATAATCAAGTTTTATATGTTTCATGATGTATAATCTAATTATGAGAGATGGGTGGCCGATAAGAACTATCAAATCCTTCAATCTCTCTCGTATCACCCGCTCATTTTTATGTTTATTTGAATATGATTTGCATAAGAAAAGAGGGAAAGATAAGAAGAAAGAGGGACATGTTGATTGATAAGTAGGAATTAATTGGAGGGGTAGTTGACAGTTGAATAGGAGGAGGATCGAGTGACTGAGAAAATTTGGTGATGGAGGGGCCATGGCCCCCAGCCCTTTGTAATTTATGCTAGCTTTCTCTCTCATATGATTAGCTTACACATTACACATGGAGACATGGGGATTGAAAAACGAAAACTCTTATCCCTGGAGGGAGGAGGGTGGGGGTAGAGGGCACTAATTCCGAACAGGAACCGACGAAGAATGGTCGGAGAAGTGAAAGAGACCAAGAACAACAATAGTTATAAGAGGCAACAACATCTATCCTTCTCATGAATGCCCCACTCCCTGGAAGACTCTAGTACTGTCCCTTGTTATTCTTTTTCATGCTCAAATTAACAGCTACTTTGCCCCTTCTTCTATTTTTAGTATACCTCACCATTATTATATATATTCTATGATCACTGCAGCTAATTAATAATGAAAGACAACAATTTATTTACGAATTTTAATGCTGTTTCTTATACTATATATTCTTAGTTATAACCCTAGTTTTCATACAGAACTAAAATCTACTAGGTTATCATATTTATTTGCTTTGGTGTGTGTATATAAATAAGTACATTAATAATAATAATAATAAAAACCTAGCTAGGTATTTAATTATTGAGGTTCTTTTAATTTGTTTCCACGAAAGCCTTCTTTTGGTTCGTGCGTGCATCTCTAAATTTAGACAATTGAATTATTGAAAAAAAGTAAAGATTTTTTTTTTAAAAAAAGATTGGATGTGTTTGTATAATGAAATAGTTTAATTGTTATCAGCATATGCTTCTAAAAAATGTAATCAGCTGGCCTATGCTTCGATCAACCACAACAGTACTGAACATAATTTAATACGACAATTCCATTTTTAGACACACTAAATTCTTCGACTAAGTCAGCAAGCACTTATCTTTCTTTTTCTAGCATGCAGCAAGGCTCACTTTGATGAATTATGTTCTACAAAATCCACTGCTTATCTTCACAAGAACTCTCTGATGAAGCCATTAATTATAGATGCTACTTTACCGAATTACCTCTACAAAAGAACCATCATAACCTAGAAATATATAGCCATGCCATGACACTTTCAAGGGGGACCTTAACTTTAAATTTGTAACAAAAACTCAGAGTCACAGTCTCTGGATGTAAGAATCATGTCATTTCCATGGCTCTATCATCAGAATTCCGGCCGATTCGTGTCGGGAGCCCTAAAAACCATTGGACCACTATACTACACCTACCACCTAGATAGCTAGTGGTTTGAAAAAGAGCTCGCAGAAACATGGATGTTGATGAAGCGCACAGTTGATAGGGAATTCTCCTACAATAACTTAAGGCATCACATCCTCACTGAAGTTCATCTATGTTCCAAGAAATCTAAGTAGATTCACTCATTTTTGGTCAATAATAAAAATAAAAATGTCCTCAAATATGGCTTGAAGTGCTTAATTATGATATCATCACAAATCTCTTCTTCAAGAACATGAGGGGGTTGACTTGATGGTTTCTTCTTTAACCACCAGGACTCAATCTGAAGTCACTGTGAAAATAACGTAGTCCGAAGAAAGACTTGTGGCCATTTAGTCTCCTAAAAAAGACTGCTTGTGTGAATGGAAGTAAAACCAAAATAACGTCTACTCTCCAAAACCTTTAGTATTGTGAAAAGACTGATGTTAAGGTTATGCATAGAATCTACATAAATATACCTAAATCATTAATAATCTCAATTTTTATTGTGTCATAATCACCCATAAATTCTCTTGTACATCTAATCTTAATAAACTAGTTAATCAATTGATTTAGAGATTAATATATATATATATATATATATATATATATAGAATGATTATTTTTAATTAATACATTCGATTATTATATAAAAAAAATGGTCTTAATAAATTTAGTATAAGACGGCTACTCTTCAAATCCTTCAAACACTTGAATTTTAAAAACATTTCATCATAGAATAATATCTCTTTTTTTACTTTACTTCTTGTGAGTTCCAAAGTACAATCTTCAGCAAAAAAGAAAAAGAAAAAAGAAGTCATATATAAACTTTGGTCTTGTTTTTGACATTGTTTATTTAATTACAGCATTTGATTCATTTGATAAAAAAAATCAAAACGCGGGAGTGTTATTTATAGATTAAATGACTCCATCTTATAATAATTAAAATATTTAAGTTATTTAGATATTCAGAGTCCATTTTTTCCAAAAGCAGAAACTGCATTTAGCATTGTCATGATCCCTCTGGTTTCATAATTCTCCAAAGTCTGGCTAGTTGACAAAAACTGTAAGCGTCAATTAATTAGATGTTTTTCTCATGAAGAACACACAGAAAACTCGGAAGATATGGTTTGCTTCCATGTTCATCAATTACAACCAGTTTGAATGTTAACCACATGAAAACGTACTGTGACAACATACCAAGGCATTACTGATCACAGATTCTGTAAATTATTGACTGGCGTGCTATGAGTTATAAAGGTAATTTGTTGGGACTGGACGGATCAAAACTAAATGGATAGTGATGGTTGTGGAGTTTTTTTACAGGACTCCACCGTACTGCATATAAAGAATCATATATACGGCACTCATTTTGCTTATTCAGCTGTTGATTCTTTGTGTTAATCCATTGCAAAGTGGCTCGCACATATGAATAAAGATCGAAGACAAGCCAACTGTACACTATTACCGAGTTTGTACAGGTATATAAAATGTACAGACTGCACGTCCAGTCCTTGCTAGGGCATATATATATATATATATATATATATATATATATAGTGAAAGAATTACCCAGTGAAGAGGAACAACATTGACACAAATAAGAGTATATAGACATTAACCACAATAATAATATCAATAACAGGTTCTACCATTCTGGTATATGATCAAGTTCTGCAGGAGTAGTATCTGATTAGGAAATCTTCATTTGGATTGTTCTTTCCCAATTGGCACACCAATTAAAATCTTTTAAATGAAAATGGGTGGCAATTATAAAAAATTTAGGGTTCATCTTCCATTAGTCTCATATATTCTGAATGTTATAAGAAGACAAAAGAATGATTAATCTCGAAGAATATATAGCAGCTCGTTAAATATTGAAATCCTATTTTAGGCCTTCACCTAACACTCGGTGTATGAGCTCCCGAGTAAGTTGCAAAGGTTCCTTTTTAACTAAAATGCTCGCTTTCATGTTGTATTCGAAATCTCATCAACCAAGTAGTTTAATTTGACTTAAAATTCCACTATTCTTATTCTCTTTTAAGCTTTTGCGGTAAGTGGTTCTTAGACACTATATTAATACCTTTTGGATTGGTGTTTTATATAATTATCAACGAACAATGGGGCTTAAAACAAAGAAAAAATTATTTATAGAAAAACCTTATTGTATTAGGGTTTGGATTAGGGTATCCAAACGAGATATAAATCATAATCGTGTAATTATAGTTAATCCTGTACATATACTGTTTGTGGATCTGATATGAGAGAAAAAAATCAGAAGGTTCTTTCTCCTTCCAGGTTAATAATTTAAGAAAAAAACCTGAAGTCATAACATTTATGATTATTAGTTCGATCTATTCAACCATACGCAATCAGTATTCTTGTCCACTTTACTAATAACACCTTATGTTGCAGCCAAAAGAGGGATCTAATTAGTTAATGTTCTTGATTAGATTGTCAATTGTTCTTCCTTTTTATAATAAAAATACGTATTACCGTAGTGCATGAGAAAGGGATATATGATGGAATGAAAATGGGAGACATCCCCACATCCTCGATATTATTATTAGATGCAGGGTCATAGTCCTTCTTTTATAGTGTACCTCTCATTTATCACCTTTGTCTTTTGCTTCCATTCCTTCTCCATTCACTAAATGTTCTTTGCTCTCTTCCTCTTACTTAATTTCCTACATTCTCCCTCTCTTTCTCTCAACACCCAGTACTTAGGGTTTTGCTCTCTATGAGGGATCACCTGCCATAAATCTGTGTTGTTTCTCCCTTTCATTGGCTAAGGTACTTTATCTTGGGAGGGAACAAAGAACATACATCTAGCTCCTCCACGGGGAAAACAGAAAGGTACTTCTCTTTTTATTCACATGATCAAAGAAACCTAGCTAGATCACAAACAGGTAAGCATTTGTAGCTCCTTTAACCCTTCACTATGCTAATAGTTCTCTCCTGTTTTTGTTGTTTTTGGAAAGCTAAAGGCTAAAAGATACTAGAGTGCTTTGGGTTAAAGCCTCTGGTTTAGGGCTTTGCTATGTTCATATGTACTATAAAAAAGACATGAATATACAATTATGATGAATTCACTATTCAGATCCCATTTTCAGAAAATTTCACAAGGATATTATGGCTTTAAAATTGTCATGCAACTGAATTCTTCTAAATTAAGTAGCAGCCTGGATTATGTGTGAGGAAGTAAGAAGAAGAAAGAGAGTTAATGTTAATGGCATGGAAATCTAAATAGAAAAGACAAATTCTGAAACAAATTTTAAATTAGGAGACGCAGAAAGCTTGCTTTGGTGGTTTTGAGGGCGAGGTGAAGAAAATAATGTTTTTTTTTCTTTTCAGAATTTAAATAGGAGGAATTAAACAGAAAATCAAATAAAGAAAGAAAGGCAGGGAGGCATAATTAGAAGGGGCTGAAAGAGAAAAAAAGAAGAAGAAAACGAGTGTGAGGTAGTTAAGTATATATAGTTACCAAAGAAAGGGAAGTGTCAGTAAATTCTCAGATTTCAGTTGCTGTGCATGCATAGATCAAAGATTTTGTTTTCTTCCCTCTCTTTATGGGAGAAGAACAAGGGATTTCTGTGTCTGCCAGATGGAGAGAAAGTGAGATGTGGGATGGGATGCACAGACATAAACACACATAAATTTGAGATTTTCTCAAATTTGAGTTTGATAGGAGAGAGCCTAGGTAAAGTAATTTAGGATGATTCTACTTAATTTTCGGACCTAACAGAATCCTCATATTAAACCTAGTATACAAGTCCTTTATGAATTGAAGAGGGAAATCAAGGAAAGAAAAAGAGAGGAAAAATTAAAGAGAACATCTATATGAAAAGGAAAAAGTGCTGCAAATAAATTATACCTGGCATAACATTCTAGATGAATCTGAAAATCGGTGGTGGGAAAATAAGATCAAAGAGCTTCAATTATGTAAAATCACAAAAAATTCCTGATGGAGTTCATGTATACTCTCCTTGTGCAGAGAGAATGGCTTCATCCAGCTCTTACAACTCTCCCTGTGCTGCCTGCAAGTTCTTGAGGAGGAAATGCATGCCAGGCTGCATTTTTGCACCTTACTTCCCACCAGAGGAACCTCAAAAATTTGCCAATGTTCACAAGATCTTTGGAGCAAGCAATGTGACCAAGCTCCTCAATGAGCTTCTCCCTCACCAAAGAGAGGATGCAGTGAACTCCCTTGCATACGAAGCCGAGGCAAGAGTAAGGGACCCGGTTTATGGCTGTGTTGGTGCTATCTCCTTTCTCCAGAGACAAGTTCATAGGCTCCAGAAGGAACTTGATTCTGCCAATGCTGATCTGATTCGCTATGCCTGCAATGAAATCCCAACTGCATTGCCTGCACCACCAGGGGCAAGCTCAATTCAATCAATGGCTCCTCGTCAAAGGCCGGTTGAATATAATAATAGAAGGATGGGCAATGAAGGGGGTTACTATCAAGCTCCAGGCATGCCAATACCTTACACTCTTCCTTGGAATGATAACCCTTCAGGGGATTCCAATGAAGGAGGAGGAGAAGGGAACATGTGATCAATTGAGAGAGAGAAACCCCATGTAGGGTTTATAGCTACCTTGAGGGCGCATGGCCTGCAGGGAGTCATCTTGGTGTGTGGTATTATAAGGTTTCTAGCTAGCTAGCCTCACATGGACTCTTTAGCTAGAATACTTCATTAAGTACTTCTTCTAGTTGTTACATAGTAATTTATTTGCTCGGTTTGGTAATTAATTATACACATGGCCTGCTAAAACCAAGAACTTAAGTAACCTGCTTGTGGTCTTAGCATGGTTATTTGGGACCTAAATAAGGCTGTAGAGCATGGTGTGTGTGAAACCTTTGTTGAGTCATTAGTGCAACTCTAGGCATGTGCATGTGGAGCTGCTGCTTCTCTGTCATTGTTTATGTTTGAGAATAAATGATATCAAACTTAAATAAGTTTAAAGAGGATTCTCTAGCCTAAGTCTACGGCTTAGTCCTCCTTTGCACTTAAATATTCTTACTTCTAGCTTTCTGCGTTTTTCCAGTGGACCACTGAGTTAACTTTTTCTGCTAATTTTATTCAACAAATTCTTAGCCATAGGTTTCGAAAACACCCATACGTATAAAAGATGTCCAAATTGATCCTCCGGCTTGCATCTAACTACAGAAACGTGTTTGTTTGTTTTTATGTTTTTATTTTTTTAGTTTAATGTAGGTGTCCGGGTCAGTTTGTGTGTATTTCAACTAATCTCATGATACCTGAAATTAATGACCATATAAACCTCCAATAACCATTATATAAACAATTAAATAGTTCGAACATGAAACAAGAGTGTTGTTCAAAGAGAAAGTTGCACCTAACTGCTCAAAGTTTCTCTTTTGCATAACTATCATTCATGTTTTTCTAATCGAGGCCTGTATATATATTATCATAATGGCGACTCGCAACAGTACATGAAGCAGTTCTGAAGAAATGTTAAAGCGTAATCGCACTTTCAATATATGTAATGCAAACTCAATTAACATTTAGCAGAACAAGTCGAGTTTGATGAGCAGCTGTAACTTTTTCTGCTTCTTTTGAAAAATTCAATTTCCAGCGTGTGAAGGTACATGTTTCGCTACCAGTTGAAGCAAAGGAGGGTACGGTGTGTGAATATATGTGTGGACTCTAATTTCTATAGTATATTTCTCCTTTTCAGCTCGTGAAGGCACCCACCTCTTGTTTCTATGGTTTTTCTTTTTCAAATATCTAAAACAGTAACTCACAGTTTTTTTTTGGTTTCATTGGATCCGTTTCATAAAGTGATCGTTCTCCCATGTAATGGCTTTCAGCTTTTGCTTCACCATTAACTGTTCTCATCCCCTATATTTGTAGACAAAACAGTATACCCCGGGAAGCTAAAAGATATTAACAGTACCCTAGCAGCCTACTCTCTCTGTTCTCTCTCTCTCTCACACGCACACACAATCGTGTGCTTAATCATGCATGAAGAATGAAAACAGCCATTTCTTATAGAAAAAAGAAATCCCAAAGAACAGTCTAAGAAAAAGAAAACCCTAAATTAAACCCATAAAATTATAGAAGTTATTAGGGTTTCACATTGCACGTCATTATTGATCTGACCAGCAGCATGTTCTCTAGAGTACTCTGAATTATTTTTTTCCAAGAAAAAAAGAAATAATTAAGGCACAAGCTGGGCATGTCTCCATATTTGGTTTTTGATCAGTACTCTACTATACATAAAGTTCGAAGCTAAAGAAACAGTGTTACTTTATTGATCACACACGCATGTATGAATGTATGTATGTATGTATGCATGCAAGCATGTATGTATGTGTGTGTGCGTATGAGTGTGGAGAAACAAATGGAATTTTCATTACTTATTTTATATGTTTTTTGTGGTGGAGGAGAGTGAGAGATGACTATGAATTTCCTTATTTTCTTCGACTGACTAATGCTTTTCATTCCATTCTCTCTCTCTCATACATTTATATGTGGTTATGTAGCAGTACAAAGCTTTGATCAGTAAAACGTCCATCTCTTCTGTTTCTAACTTCACTTTTTGTCAGACTCGTCTCTCTCTCTCTCTCTCTCTCACACACACACAAACTGATGTGCTCTAGATGACATACTATATGCTTACTTTCTTTCGCTGTTGCAGGCACACAGATAAACACTGTAACATTCATAATCATCAGGGGGGAAAAAAAAAAGATTAATGTCCCCCCTCTCTCTCTGTCTCAATCGTATGATCTGGATTTGGGTCAGGCAGCTTCATGGTGTGAGGGAGAGATTAAGTCACCACTTTTGTCCTCCAATTCATCGCCTCCACAGCCACCTTTCTCGAGATCACCAAAACCTTACCTCTATCCTCCTTGGAATTTTTGGTGAACAAAATCTAGTGTCTGACCCCCTCCTGATTTCTTCACCATAAGTAATTATATTCATAAAATATGTAGTAAATATTATGGAATGTACACACAGACAAAAACCAATATTGAAAAGAGTTTATCATGTATATGAATTGTGATGTATGTACTGTAGGATCAGAAGGGAAGTCAGAATGGAAGGAAAGTAAGGCTTTTTCTGGACTCAATGCTGTATTCTTTAATATATGGAAAGAAAAGAAAACTGTAACAGTTAGTGATTCAGAATCTATCAAACCCATCATCAATCTTTCTCTGATATATATATATATGTATGTATATAATCAGAAACAAAAACTTCAAAGACGTGAGAAAGAAGCAAGGAACTGGTGAAACATGGTAGCTGCAGGGAGGCATAGATAGGACAATCTAACCTAACAGCAAGTGGGCCGGGGTCTATGCCTGTGCCCACACACCATTTGTTTCTTTCTTGTGTGTACGTGTGTGTATCTATGAATCCCCCTCGTTGTAGGGTTTTGGGAGAGACATCAAGTGAGTTGCTCAGGTGGGATGTCTTCGTCGTTCTATCACTTTCATTCCCACACATGTCCTCAACAAATTTGGAATTATAAGAGTTATAAAAATCCTTATTTCTCACTGTTTATTTTCCTGGAGCTGAAAAAATATATTATCTACTCGTATCTTTATTTTCTTAATTCTTGCAAGAATATAACATGGTCTCCAAATCATCTAACCTAACTAGTTTTGGATACATGTGATTTAAAGGACCTGTTTGGGGTCAAGATCGCATCAGAAGCACCAAATGATTGCGGCTACATTAATTTAATAATTTTTATTTAAATATATTCTTACATAAACACATTTACGCATTACAAAATCGCAGAGAGTTATCTCCATACCTCAAATATGAAATTGCTCACACCTAATAATTAACGATGCATTGAAAAGGAAAATGAGAGTCAAACACCAAATGATCCACATGACTTGAAACCAACCACTTGGTTAAGCGTGCGTAGTTAACTGAGTGATCATGAAATTAACCAAGTTTTGATTAAGCTATCGCTAATCATGAGGTGGTAATAGCACAGTCACTTGAGTCAATCTGGGAGGAAAATCTGCCCTCATCAATGGTAAAACCCCTCCGTGATGGCCGACCCCGCGTAAACATATAGGGAAGGTAAGCAATCACTCATGATCCAACACTTCCTCTCCGCAAGATTTTCTCTACAGAGTATTGAAGTGACTTCCCTAGAGACCACCCACGGGCCATTTTAAGGGAACAACCCAGACCCGGAGAAGGGTCCATCTGCGCAATCCAAACACAGTAAGGTCTGCTATTATAATATTGGATGTCTGGGAATATGATATTTTAAATAATTTTTTTCTGAAAATATATTAAAATAATATTGTATTATTTTTTTTTTAAATCATTTTTCCATTTTTAATTTTGTTGCACCACAGTTTCAGTCTCTGATTAAGCTCTTGCTAGTGCTGGCGAAGGATGGATTGAATTGCTAGGTGAAGGGAGGGGTAAGCAAGATAAGAATATCAGGAGATCACTTTACTTTAGGAAGGTTATAAATTTCTTTTAGGGGTGGTGGGGGTTTGATGATAATTTTCAAGAGTCTAATATATATGAAAATATATATATACCAAAGACCCAAATACTGAAGTAATTTAGGAAAATTTGAGGGGCCATGGCCTGTCGACCTATGCCTACACGCCACCCTTACTTGATAGTGTGGTATTCAGGAGATCACTCTGGCTAATGTTAGGTTACAACTCCCAGATAAAAAAGATAAAGATAGGGAAGATAAATGAAATAAGATAAAAAAATAAGATAAATAAAATTATATTTGATAATATGGGTAAGATATATTGATTGTTTTTATATCTTGTTTGTTTAGTTATAGTAGATCAGATAGAATAAAATATTAAATAATCTAATTTACATTTTAATATGTATTATTATCAAACTTATATAATTTACAAATAATAAGATATTTTTGTTTTTTACTTTAGTTTATATTGAATGTTGAAATTAATAATATTATAATAAGTATAGTTATAAAATCTCTCAACGAGTTGATCCTAGACCTGGACAACTCCAAGTTTAAGAAAAAAAATAAAACAAATGATTGATTCGACTTGATTTGATCCAAACTCGGGTAAATTTGGGATAAAGAATGGGTCAAAAACTCATTGGGTTTTTTTTTTAAAAAAATAATCATAAATATGGGTCAAAATTAAAAAAAAAAACTGATCAAAATGATGTTGGTTTGATTTTTTTTAAAAGAAAAATTTGGGTTAACCCTCTAGATACGTGACTTAGGCTTTTTTACAGGTCGATCCTCAAATCGAGTTTTAAAATTATTATAATAATTAATCACTTTTATACATACATGGACTCGGGTGAACCTGAGTCGACACTCTTGACCCATGACTCAGTACTTGTCCTCGGTCGATCCCTGAATCGAGTTTTAAAACTATGATAATAACTATTTTTATCGTTGGCCCGGGTTGACCATCTCGACCTATGACTCAAGTTTTGCCCCGAGATGACCCCCCAGTTAGCTTTTAAAACTATGATAATAACCACTTTTACCTTTACATTGACCCGGGTTAACCCTCTTGACCAGTGATTCGAGCTTTGTCTCGGGTCGACCCTCGAGTAAGATTTTAAAACTATGATAATAATTATTTTTATTCTTACATTAATCAAAGTTAATCCGGTCAGCCCGGGTCGAGGGTCACAACCCATTACCCAGGTTTTGTCCCAAGTCAGGTTTTAAACTATAATAATTATCACTTTTATCCTTACGTTGACCCAAGTCAATGATCAACTTCACTCATGACTCATGCTTTACCCTAGGTCGACTCTCAAATCGATTTTTAAAATTATAATAATAACCTCTTTTATTTTTATGTTGACTCGGGTCAACCTGAATTAACTCTCTTGATTCGTGACCTAGGCCTTACCCGTATCAACCCTTGAGTTGAATTTTAAAACTATAATAATAACTATTTTTTCATTGTATGTCTTAATCGAACAATTTTAGACTTAAAAGTTTTTTATAATGATATTTTAAAAATAAAAAAAATATTGTTTTTGAAGAATTATCTCTTTGTACCTTCTATTTTGGAAGCACATAAACTCATTTTAAAATTGTTTGAGGACTATAATTATTTTTATTCCATTGTTTTTGTTTCTACAATCAAATATACTTTTATCTATATTGTCTACATCATTTATATTACTAAACAATAACTAAATGATACATAAAAGCTACTTCTAAAGGTATAGCATAGCATTTAGTTCTCAGAATCAACTACTACGGTAGATACTAATCCTATTTTGTCACAAACAGTAATCAAATACAAGAAATATCAACCTAAACAATCTCAACGCTTAAAAGTACAACACTAAAACTTATTTGTTTTTACATTTTAAAAGTATTTTTAAATAAATTTGAAAAAAATATTTTTTTATTTGCTTCAAATTAATTTTTTTTGTATTTTCATATCATTTAATATACTAATATCAAAAATAATTTTTTAAAAATAAAAAATATTATTTTGATACATTTTTAAATGAAAACTTTAAAAAACAACCGTCATTACACTTCCAAACAGCCTATAAATTAGTTTTGTTATCCTCATGACCCAAAATACGTTTCTATTACATATAGATATTTGATATCATACCTCAAATCTCATTCTAATTAGTTCTCAAAATCTAATATGAATTATTAGCCACCACATAACTAAACATTGCTTAAGGATCACAACACATCTAGAATTTTGAAAACTTCCAACTCAACCTCTTAAGAATATAACATTCTTTCTCTCTCTCTCTCTCTTATAGTATCTTAATTTCTATTTAATCCTTGTATATAATTTTATTTTCCAAGTTTGTTTTTTATAGTAATTGAGGGAGAATATTATTAATATTTAGTTAGTATCATTAAAATAAATGATAAACTGATTAAAGAAAATTTACAGTGTCAAAAAAATATTACTTTCCAAGTTTATTGATTTTGTTTCTTGCACCCCTCTCTGCCCACCATTATGAAAATATCCTAGCCATCAAAACCATTTCATTTTGGTGTTTTCCAAGTTCATTAGCTAGGTTCGTTGACCCCAATTATCCTTCCAAGGGCACGAGTCCAAGCCACTACATTTTTTTTTTCTTGGGAGCGGGATGGCAGAAATGATTAGATATAGTTCTAATGTTTGCAAGCGAAGCCACGGAACATTTCTTTGTTCCTAAGATAACATTCAAAGAACCTAAGAAAGGAGCAAACATTAATGAATTGGACATATATATATATATATAAAAAAAAAAGAAGGCATTTTAAGCTATCTAAAGATTTCTCAACTAATTAATCATGTTACCCATCTTCGGCTAAAATTTGTGTTGTAGCTTTAGCCCCACAAAATGCATCATGGCCCGGATCTATTGGGCATGCTTTTGAGCTTTCTGCATGAAAGAAGAAGAGAATGCTTTAATTCCAAAACTTCTGCACGCATAATTAAGCTCAATCAAGGGGGATTAAGCAATAATTAAACTCATGTTTATCCCCCATACAACAGTACTGCCTCCTGCTGGCCGCATGTATGAAGGAGTTGTAGAAAAAAGGGCTTTATAAGTGGCTAATACAACATATATATTCTTTGTATCGTGCCTTTATTTCTTACATGCACTGAATTTGAGTATTTCTTTTTCAACTCACCAATGATGATGGCCATGGTGGTTGCCATGGCGCTACAAGATTGTGGATTAAAGAAGTACGCTTTTCTTGATACGTATTTTATGTTTGACAATGGCTATATAATTAATGAAAGAGGGCGATACTATATTAATTCATACACCAAGATATTGTAGTACAGATTTAGATTTGATGAAGAGAATAAGAATATCTTCTAGTTGTTCGTAGCGGTGGCTTCTCTAAGTTTTTTACTTTGAAGGATGCGGAGAAGGAATACCTTCTCTAATCATATGCGCAGAAAGTGTCCCTCATGGAATATTTTGCCAGATTTTGACATGTCGAAAATGACAATACCAAATAAAGTTGAACTATTGTTAATTTTAGGGTATTTCAAACATATCAAGATGCCCCCTCAAAGGTCGTCCCGAGCAAGGTTTTAATTCAAATCATAAGAGGAGCCATTGTGCTAATTTCTTGATTGATTGTGTGATCCAGAATAATTATGGTGGGTTAATCTTGATTGCGAAATGGGTATTTAATTGATAGTCTAATAAGTATGAGTGATATTGTCGGGCCGGTTTTACACATATCCAAAAGAATAGTCAAAGCTTTTTTTTTTTTTTACCAGCACCTGTTTTAAACTGGTCAATATAAATGGGCAAAAGTTTAATTCAATGTTTAACTATCTTTATGAGTCCAACGTTTATTTTTTTTCAAAAAAAAAAATAGTCAATTCAACAAGTTCCTTTTTAAAAGGGATTGATGTTGAAACTTTCATGAATGACCTAAATTAATAATTTTTTTTATTTTTTTATGATCGATATTGATTAAACTAAAAATGTAAATTGCATATATATTGTAATTAAATTTATAAACACATATGGCAATTAAAAATAAATTTACAAGAAAATACATATAAAAAATAACTTTTCATTTTAAAATAATATGATAAGGGTGATGTCATTCTTTCATTAAATATAATTTAACCTCTTATCACCAATAAATTATTTAGAGATAAATAAATAATGAACATTCCTTACAAGACCTAACATTGCATATGTAGATTGAATATTGAGCAGATATTAAGGTAACCCAGGTTTAGAACATTAAAGAGTTGTAAAGAAATTCTTGTGATAGCTTTAAGGGACTAAGAATTAAAACTTATAAATAGACAACATGATTATTAAGAAGTGATTGGATTTTCAAATTCTGACTTTATTGGTTACCTTGACTTAATAAAGTCAACATCATGATATTTGTTTTATTAGCTAGAATGGTCATTTCTTAGAGAAGTGCAAAACAATCTTTGGTTGCTATTTCTATTACTAAAGCATAGTATATATCATGTTTTGAAGTGACATCACAAATTATATCGTTAAGGAGTTTTATTCGAGGCTTAAAGTTATTTATAAAATTTTCAAGTCATTGAGAATTTATAATAATAAATTAATCAACTATAGTGTTTCGTCTAAAAATAATAAGAGAGAAAGTCATAATAAATTCATTAATATTAAGTATCGAACGATTTAAAAAGATGTCAGATCAAACAAAATGGTTGTGTTGTTGAACACATCAGTAGTGGATTCATGATTATTGATTCATTAATAAAAGGTTTATCAATTATTTTTTTATAAGGGACATATTGAGTATATGAGAATCAATTCTATTATGTATTTTTTTATGTGATTGAGATATTTTTTGTGTTTTCATTGTATTTTATTGATTTAAAAGACTTCATTAACTTCATAATTGTGTTCTCTTATTTGATTATATACATAATGTTTAGAAGATAACAATACATATTTGAATTTTGTTTGGTGACCTTGAATGAATATTTAGAAATGCATTGATATAGATATGTACCATATATAGTTTTCTCATTCAAAAAAAAAGTTGCTTTTTAATTCGTGAAAGATAATAATTGCTCTAGAGAATTTATTGGCATGATTCATGCAATTTTAAACTCTTTCAATATGAGGTATATATTAAACGTTGGAAGGGCCAAGTATGAAAATATTAGTTATGTTTTAATTTTTAAATTAAAATGTTATTTGATGGGCCATTGCCCATTTAATAGTTAAATAATTAAATTCTCCATGTCAATTATTTTTTTCTTTTGAGATTGCATGGTGATAGCAAGATGTAGTTATAATCCCTTTATTTATGGGGAAAAAAAGGCTTCGGAGTGAGAAATTTCACAGAAAAACAAGAGTCTCTTGTCTAACAAAAAAAACCCTGTGATTTCTCCATTAATTTTGTAGATTATATAAGATATTGGAGAGACTAGATAAGTATTTATCAATTACGTACCTTTTCATATTTTAGGATTTGTATTGTCGTACAAATGAATAGTGGAAAATTCAGCCATAAATGAATAATTTCCAACTTCGGTCTTTTGGGTAATAAATCAACCCACTGTTTTAATCAGCCCCCCAAGCAAAATAGCCCAACAACGGAAAGCTCCAAGCTTTGGGACTGCTTGCTTGTATGAGCCCCATTCCATTTATTACAGAACACAGCACCACGCTGACTCTGCAAACACGTACTCCGAAAGACACACTCACCATGCAACTGCAAGCTTGTACATCCCACTTACCAAACATGTGTCACCCTATTATACCACGTGTCCTTTCCCCCATCTCCAAAAATATAACGCTCGTTCATGTGCTCTCCGTTTTTGCATGCCATCTCCATCTCTGCAATAATCTACAAGCTGATCTTTAGCTAGTCCCAGCAGCCTCTCCATGGCTGACTTTCGCCAACAACAGCAACAGCTGAGACCTGGTGGTCAAGGCACAGCGGGCATATTCCTCCCTGGAAAGGGTGCTTCAACTTCCCAGGTTTTAGCTGTTGTGACCTTGTTGCCTGTTGGTGGCGCCCTTCTCTTCCTTGTTAGCAGTGGCAACCCCACTTTTTGTTTTTTTTAGCCCAGTTTTGGTCCCTGCAGCTCTTGTCATAGGGCTGGGCGTGCTTGGATTCTTAACGTCTGGTGCTTTCGGGGTCACTGCACTCTCTTCGCTCTCATGGATGGCCAGCTATATTCGAAGCTTGATCAGAGGTCCCTTGCCACAGAAATTGGATCAAGCGAAAACGGAGGACACGGGAAACGGCAGGACAAGTGGGCCAGAAAGCTAGGGAGACGGGCCAGATTGTTCAGAGCAAGGCCCGAGAGGTGACAAAGGGTGGTCAAGAGGGTGGGAAGACATAAAAATGGTTTTTAAGATTGTGACATGATTGATATATTGGGCTTTGAGGCGTCCTGAAGCTTATTTCTTTATAAATAATTCAAAAGAATCTGTTAGATATTAAAAAAACAATACTGCAGAAAACTAGTCCAAGTAAAATGAGCATTAATACCTTGGTATAATTAGATTAAAAAATTAAATTGACTAATTGACAAAGCTCAAAAGAAGCTAGCTTTCACGGGCTAATAGGCCTGTTGAGCCGGACCATGACTCAATGTTGGCTGGACGTCTTGGCTGCCGGCCACCTCTTTTTTGCTGTCGTCGTATGGTTGCGCAATGATTACCAAACCACTAAACTCTAAATAATGCTGTGTGTATTTTTTATAGTGCCTTGTTTGGTGAAATGTCCTTTCAATTATCACACACAATTTTCAACAGAGCTTGACTTTCTTTTCTTCTTTTTTTCACCTCCGACAAAGTGGATATTATTGTAATTTTCAACTCCAAAATAGAAGGTTTTTGCTCAGGATCCATCATGCAAAGAAGTTGATTCTTCAAGATAAAACAATTTCTTGGAGCTTGACGGATCATGAACACTCATCTGGGATTATCATGTCTTGTGTGAGACAGCAACCAGAAACTTCTCACAATTGTACTGCTACACATCATCGTTTACTTCAAAGGGTAGGTCGAATACGTCGCTTGATGGCAAAAGGTCATGCTTAATTTTACTGTTGACCAGCCAAATAGTTCACCTGCGGAATGATACAAATACTGTAACTTCTTGCTGAAAGCGACAAGTTGTAGCTTAATCCCTTCGAATAACAGTTATAAACGATGACATAACCACGAAAAATTCTTCATAAAAATGCTTATGCTTGTAAGTACAACACAGTTGTTGGGAAAACTTGGGACAAATAACTGGATCAATTCAGCGAAATACAATTCACAATTCATAAGTCCCAATCCTTTTTCCCTCTTTGTGCAGTAAACAACAGAATCAAACAGTGAACAAATATAATGCAACAATCACACAAATCAACACCAATATTTTTACGTGAAAAACCCGATGCGGGAAAAACCACAGGACCGGAATCCACCTAAAAACTTCCACTATCACAAATAATGGATTCACAATAGTTCTTCCTCAGATTCAACTAAGGGCTACAACATATATATTATCAAGAACTACTTATTCTCGGATTACAACAAGATTAAAGGAGAATTATTTGAGAAAAACTCACAAAACTGATAGCCCCGTTTTCTGTCAAAACGGCCAGTTTTCACACTACCAATCTTCGATCCAACCGTCTAGAATGAAGAGGAACGTGTCTAGAAGCTACTGTCAAAATCTCAGCCCGATCCAACGGTGAACGAACTGGAAATCGAAGAAAGAACACAGACTACTCTGCTGCCTCTTCTTCTCTTTTCTCTTGTTTTTCTCTACTCTCTTTTCTCTCGTTTTTTTTTTTTGCTACTGCCATCTACAGTGGCAGCTCCTATATTAATTCAAAGAGATAGCTTTGCCTTGCTGTCTCTTACTAATTAATATGGTGGTCCCACCATCACATGGTGCGGGACCACACACAACAACAGGGATAGGAATGAAGTCACCAACAATTTCAATTACTAATAATTAACATATAATCCACTAATGTGGTTCCATATACATGGAGACAAAGCATGCTAGCCAGAATTGGTAAACTTTCGAATTCTGCTTAGGTCATACAGGAGGAGAAATGAGCCAAGTCAATGACTTTTGAGGTGCAACTTTGTTGCGTTCAAAAATGGCATATTTGTTGGTAAGGTGATGAGCTGATGATCCCTTATCAGGAGGCCACTGGAAATATAATAAAGGGGTGCAAGATATATGTTTATTGTGTGATCCTGCTATTCATTTTCTGTCATGAAGATGGCTGCCCAAAACAACCGTCAATTCCATCTCCACCACCTTTATTTCTTAGCAATTATCCTTACTCATGCCCTCTCCTCCAATGTCTTCATCGAGTCAAGCAGCACCATGTACCCCTTTAGTTGCTCTGACCAGGTTCAGAATTGTGATTCCTATCTATATCACATCTCCGAAGGCCTTTCCATTGAGCAAATAGCTTCTTTCTACTCAGTGAAATCATCCAATGTTGAGCCCATTACTCATGGCCTCAAACACGACTATCTTGTATCAGTTCCATGCACTTGCAAGGATGTGAATGGCACTCAAGGCTACTTCTACGATACCTTCTATAGTGTACAATCTGGTGACATATTTGCCAATGTTACATGGGTTCTCTATAGTGGGCAAGCTTGGGAGGTTCCAGGAGTGGAACGGCTATTTATTGCTGGAGATATGATTAGTGTGCATCTTGTATGTGGATGCTTAGAAGTAGAGGCTAAAGAGATTGTGACATATACAGTTCAGGAAAATGATACCCTAACAGGGATTTCAGAACTTTTATCTGCAGAACTGACTGGGATTGAGAATCTAAATGAAAGATTTACTCGAAATCCAAACTTGATTGATGTCGGATGGGTTTTATTCGTTCCCAGAGAGAAGAATGGAATTCAAGCACCAAAACAAGGTCAGCAATTAACCCTTCAAATTCTTCTTGCAGAATCTAAATGTTCTAGTTGTATGGAAAAAATAATCTTTAAATGATAGGTAACTTCTTGGTTTCTTCTTGTTCAAACCAGGAAAGCAACACCATTTGACAATAATCCTTGGTACACTGTCAGCTGTGACTTTATTTTCAGTTTGTTCATTGCTGTTGTTCCTCCACAGAAGAAACAGAAACCATAAAAACAGAAAAGAAGACCCAGAAGTTGTCAACAAAGCCCGAAGTCCCACGAGGACTTCCTTAAGGACTCTCTTTCGTGAAAAGTACATAGAAGGTCAGTCTCCTAACGTGACTCTGAAGCAACTACAGAGCAATCTGGCTTCAAGACAAATCTATAAAAAAATAACTGAATTTGAGGAAGTATCTTATAGAAATTAGCTCAATTAGTCGAAAGGTGTAACTTTCCATTGCGATTGCTCATGTGAAACTAAATTTCTTGGTGTAGATGCAACCTTTGAATCCGAAAGACCAATTGTATATAGTTCGAAGGAGATAGATGAGGCCACAAGTCAATTCGACGAAAGCAGGAAAATTGGAGCGGGAGGATATGGGATTGTGTACATTGGTACTCTGAAAGAAAGGGTATGATATGATTTCCCCTGCATGTTTATAGTTTGAACAAATATAAATCAAGTCACAAAACCTTGTTGCTAAATCGAAGTACAGGAAGTTGCAATTAAGAAAATGAAGTCTTCCAGATCAAAGGAATTCTACTCAGAGCTAAAAGTGTTGTGCAAGATACATCATATTAATGTGGTGAGGATTTCTTTTCCAGAAAAAGGGTACAGAACACTCTAAAAAACAAAGGATTATGTGATAGTTTTAATGAACAAAATGTAATTCCTTAGGTGGAGCTGCTGGGATATGCAACAGGGGATAATCACCTCTATTTAGTATACGAGTATATTCAGAATGGATCACTCAATGATCACCTTCATGACCCTTTGCTAAAAGGTATTAGTGTCATAAACGCTTTAACAGTAAGCTCATGAGAACCGATTAGAGAGTGAAGCTGTCTTTAGAAAGAATGGTAAAGCTAAAATTATGCAGCATATTGCTTCTACAAGGTTCTGACACTAAATGGTATCAGGTCACTCGCCCCTTTCATGGCTTGCAAGAGCACAAATAGCACTAGACGCTGCACGAGGAATTGAATATATTCATGATCACACAAAAGCGCGATATGTTCACCGTGATATAAAGACAAGTAACATTCTACTTGATAAGGGACTCGGAGCAAAGGTGCTTGCTACCATTTTCATTTTGAGGGTGTGAATATATGTTTGTCGTTAATTGGTTCTGTTACATATTTGCTTCGCTCGTTGTTACGCATATGTATGCAGTTGCATAAAACCGTTCCTAACTTCACCTTACTGTACTAGCTAATGCTCTTACCACAGGTTGCAGATTTTGGACTGGCAAGATTGGTAGAAAGATCAAATGAAGAAGATGCAGTAGCAACACGGCTAGTAGGCACGCCAGGTTACATTGCACCTGAGTAAGTCCTGAGCTCATAACTCCTTAGATTTGTGCCTCATTCTTGTTCACTCCATTCCAACACTTAAAAAAACAAAAGATGCTTTTTTTTCCATTGTATGGTTGTTAACTGTAATGTTCCAATCTGATTATTTTCTGCTAGATCTGTTCGTGAACTACAGATGACATCAAAAACTGATGTGTTTTCTTTCGGAGTGGTCCTGGCAGAGCTAATAACTGGTCAGCGAGCGCTCGCACGCGACAACGGGCAACCGAACAAGATGAAAGTATTGGTATCAGTTGTAAGTTCAGATTTGAATAACATAGTTGCTGTGTGGTCTACTAGTTCCCACTGACTGCTTAGATTACAAATCCTTATTTAACTAGAAAACTCACCACTACAATCTCCAGTCATTACTATCTGTAGCCTAGTGCATCCAGATCAATTTTTTTATATCCAATTCATAAATATTTTACAGAGAAGTTTATCCCCAATGAGCTGTTTTGCCTTCTTTTGGTTTTTTGTTTTTTTCTGTTTAGTGTTACATTAAGTCAGGTCTCTTATCTTTTAATCAATCCCCTGATTGTATCCAAGCTATGTAAAAAATTCTGAGGCGGCAACGTTCAATACAATGGAGTGTATGCCTTGTTACATCTGCTATGAATAATGTGATCGAAACTCAAGGAGTGTTTGATGTCTGAACATTTGCATGTAGAGGTGTACAAGCCTTTTTTCTTCTGCTTGTTCAGCTTATTCCTCCCCAGCAACATCCCAAAACCCCCTCTTCAATCTCATATTTACTTGACATTTCATGGATGAGCCATCTAACCCTTTTTGTTTTAATATCTTCTGTTAAATTGGATCAGATGACAGCAATATTCCGAGATCAAGACCCGGAGACAGCTTTGGAGGCTAATATAGATGAAAACATGAAAGGAAGCTACCCAATGGATGAAGTTTACAAGGTCAGTGTAATTGCAAGATTATCAGTCCACTTTACATTTTATGTTCACATTGAAGCCAAGAGGTCAGACAAGTAACAATCAGAAATTCTAGAGAAAGATCAAAGATGGACGAAAACTCAAAAAGGCAACTCTGTGCTTGAACCTAGCCCTAGGCAGAAACAGAGAAAAATACATTCTTCGAAGCTAAATGATCTCATCTGTTACCGAATGGAAGGGCATAGGCATCCCCTCTCTACAAAATCCATGCATATACAGTCAATTGTGCGAGCATTGCTGACAAGTCCACATGGCCAATCCGATTGCATTAAGCTTCATGTCTTACAATATCTATATGTGTATCTCACCTCCTCTTACCCTCATATTGCAGATGGCAGAACTATCTACACATTGTATGAATGAAGACCCGACAAATCGACCGGAGATGCGAGAAATTGTCCAGAAACTTTCTAAAATCTTGATGTCCTCAATTGAGTGGGAAGCTTCACTTGGAGGAAGCAGTCAAGTTTTCACTAGGTTATTTGATGGAAGATGAATCAGTTTCTTCATGGAGATGGTTGACAAGTTCCTCACTTCAAAATTCATAGTAACAATCAAAGCACTAGCTGCAACTGTAATCAAAACATGCTTGTTCTATAACTAGGATTCAAATATACGTGCATCATATATACGTGGAGTCAGGCGGCATTCCTTCAATCGATTACACTAGATTTTATTGGTCTTCAACCTTCTATTCTGAAATGAGTATCGATGAGGTGTTAAAATTAGGAGGATTAATAGGATTTGGTTTTTTGGTGGTTGAATTATAAATGGTGTAAGTGTTTATAAATTTATTTTTTTTAATATTAAAGTAAATTTTCTTGATGAACTTTTTTGGATTCCTATAAAAAAATTCTATTTTAGAATGTTTGAGAACTCTTTACTAGTAAAATTAGCAATTTAATAGAGAAAATTAGTGATAAATATACTTAAAAGAACTTTAAATTTTAAGATTTTAGTTATTCTTATATTCAATATGTATCTTTTTAATGTAAAAAAAAAATTATCTTTTACCTGGTAATTCAAGAGGTATTTATAGCCTTTAGAACTTGTTTTTTTCTTGAGTGAAGGAGAGACAATATCTTTTACATAAGTATCAATTGAAAAAAAATATTTATTACATAAGTAGTAATGAGTATTAATGGAGGAGAATATCTTTTATACAAGCATTAATAAGAAAAGAAAAAAAACACATGTTTTTTAGTTTAAAAAAAAATTAAAACATATCTTTTGAGGGTTGTGATTGGAGCTTACAAAGAGGTGTTGGAGACGCCAAACACCTAAGCCCAATGAAAGGTGTGGGCATTCCTAGCACCTGGGTTCAAGTTGGTGCTCGAGCCCGTCAGAGTTACTAGGCGTGCCCAACACCTGGGCTCGAGTTGGCGCCTGAGCTTATTAGAAGTACTGGGCGGGCCTAGCATTTGGGCTCGGGTTTTAGCTTTTTTCATAGACTCAGGTGTTTCTACCCGGAAGTAAAGAAAGAAATCTTGATATGTAAAGTATCTATCCTTAATTTATGCCTTCTTTCATTGGTTAAGAGCTAGGAACCGTTTAACCTAACATACAGGATACATCATCACAACACCTTGAGCCGGTTGATCCATCAATTATTTAACCTTTCAACTTGAGCTTACCAGCAAAAATAATAGACTCATAAATATTAAATAAATCCTAAAGTCATGATCAAAGATCATGGCCTCGTTGTTTGCTGCAAAGTGCTTTTTTAAAAGCACTGGGTTGCATTTTGGAAAACTCGTCTTTTATCTTATAAATAAATCAGGTTTGCAGCTCTCTTCTTTCCAAAGTTTTTTTTTTTTTTTCCATTTTCATAGGTGAATTTATTTCAATTATATGAAAGCTTAAATTTGACATATCATTATATGAAAGCTTAAACTTTATTTATAGATATTTTGTTCTTACAAATTTAAATGCATTCATATTTTACCTCTTATCTTGTAGATATCGCCCCAACTCATCTATAAATACTCTCAGAATATTAGGAGTATGGAATGATATAAATCTTAAGATATGTATTCTTTGTTGTAAATTATGTATTTTCATTTTTTCTCCGCTTCCAAGATTAAGTTTTTAAATGTTTTCTTTATGTTTTGTTTTTTGTATAAGCATTCTATTTTGTTTTTTGTTTTTTTAATTAACGTGGGTGTTCAAGTTAGTTTATGCACATCTCGACTAATCCCATGAGCCCTGAAGTTAACGATCATGTAAACTTTCAGTGGTCTTAATGTTTATGAAACTTGAATTGATGATCTTTAAGAAGTAAACTTAAAGTTTGACGAGTTGAGCTACACCTCTCAGTATTATTCTATTTTATATTATTAGTTGGCTTACATTTAGACTTGAGAGAGATTTACATTTAATATAATAAACATGATTAGTACTTAAATTTCAAAACAAGTCATTGACTAAAACTTTTTTCTCTTTCTCATCTATAAAATAAATCATTGATAATTTTGAAGCCCTCATTTTTTAATGAGAAGATGTTAAGAGGATTTTATTCAAAAATACGCATAAATTGTTTGTAATTGAAAGAATTTGAAAACTGTTCTAGAGATGATGATTTAGGTAGCTTGCAAATATTCATTTTATACTGTATTAAGAAATCATTTATGTTATATATATATAATCTTTGGTCGTATATTGATATATATTTTTTTACCACTAGATACCCTTTTTCATATATTTTCTTTTCTTTTCAAGTTTGATCCTAAGAGTAGATTTATATTATTCAATGGTTGTTAATGTTTAGAAAATAAAATGTTATATACAATAACATGGTGTTAAATTTATACTTGATTAAGTAGATTCTAAATTGTTTCTTTTTTAATTATATATATCAAAGTTTAATTGACGAATAAGTTCTTGCAGATGATGAGGCTGAAGATTAATTATGATGATTTCGACATCAATAAATTAATGATGAAATATTCGCAGTATTGTACAAGTTCTTCGCATTTCAATCATACAAAAACTCCATCAGAGACTACATATATATTGGTATATAAGTATTCATAAGAACTTATAGTAAATTAATGATGAAATTAGTGTCTAACCATTGATTATAATATTTACCAGGTTGAGACTTGAAGAAGTGACTCAGAAAGCTGCAGATTCCACAGGAGAATTAGCTAGGCATATACTAATTTGTCACGTTATTGCCACGATTGTCCTGGTAGGAAAATTCAAACATATATAGAACTTTTTTTTTTATTATTATTATTATTTCTTTTTGAAAATTTAAAATCACTGGAAAATACTTCAACATTCCATCTCTTTGTTGCCTGAATGCTTTAATATATTGGTTCATGCCATTGCTCGTCAAAAAATCATGTATCTGACCGTCATATAATATTCATTGTTTCTTTGTGTTTTTTTTAATTAATAATATAATTTTAATCTTAAATTATTAAATGAGATTTTAAGATATGATTTATATTATTTTTTAATATATTTTTTTCAAGTGAAAATTTTTTGAACTTGAAACTTTTATCAACTTGCCATTACTTTATGTTTAATTTTATCAAATAGAATGGTAAAAATAAAATTTATTACCGTTTTATCAATAAGACTCTAATATCATGTTAAAAAATCATTTCAATCCAAAAAATTATTAGGTGAAACTCTAAAATCTGATTTATATTATTCTCTAAATTTTTTTTTATATATGAGATTCTTTTGTGTAATTATAATCTTTTTTTAATTTCATCCTTGAACATTTGATTGGCTAATTAACAAAAAGCTAGTTAACAAAATGTAAAAATGTGTGACAAATTTATTATAGCAACATTCACAAAATATTATTCACTAGAGTAGTATTTTGTGGTTTTTTTTTTAGTTTTTTTAAGTTTCACCCTTCAACAACATAATTTTTTTTATTTAGTGTTTTTTTAATTTTATTCTTTAACATTAGATTATTTTGAAAAATATACCTCATAATTTTTTTAAATTTTTTATGTTGGATTAAATACCAATCTCGTAGATTTAGTTTTTTTTTCCTTCTCAATTTCAACTTTCAATATTTGAAAGTTAAGCTTCGTATTTTTTTTATTTACTTTTTATAGGGTTGTTCTTATCACATTACCCAGGTCATAGGTTAATTCGGGTTGGCTTAAATTATTTTTTTTATTTATTTTTCTTTAATTTTATCCTTTAACTTTATGTTTTTTAAGAATTGACATTCATGATTTATTTTGATTTGTTTTTTACAGAATTATTATAATCTCATAACATTACTTTTTCTTCTCCTCTCTTTTTTTTGGGTTTTTTTATATAAAAAAATAGTTGTTATCTTTTCAATCTTAACCTTCAACATTTAATTGATTGGGAATTAAGTTGTGATTTTTTTTATTTACTTTCTATTAAATTATTTCAGTCTCATTACCCGGGTCACAAATTTGTCAGTTTAACCGATATTGACTCTAGTTTTTTAACTTAAATATTGTAGATTTAACTACCACTATTACATCATTAAATAAATAATATTTTATATCAAATATTTTTTATTGTTCCATTAACTTATTTACAATTTTATCACGTATGAAATTCATCCGATAAGAACTACAGTTTTCATAGTTTTTTAAGCGTGCAACAAAATCAGGTAAAATATCATCAGAAACAAAATTAGAATTGCAGTCAAATTATATAAATGCTACGTCATCATGTGATCTACTTTTAATTTATATAGTGTTATTGAATACTATTAAACACTAATTTTTCAAGTAAAATACAATTAAAAAAATAAAAAAAATTTACTGGGTCGGACACGATTTAATGAACAATGCCAAATGAAAATTCAGCTGGCATTGTTCAAGTGCCAATAAATTAATTCACCTGGCACTGTTCAAGTGCCACATAAATTAATTCACTTGACACTGTCACTTTTCTCAAAACTAATACACAAACACAAAAATACTGGAGAAAAAACAGAAAAAAAAAACAAAAAGAAAAGGAGCAAGGAAAAAGTAGAACAAGATTGGAGAGAGATTGAGAGGACCTAGAGAGCATGAAAAGGACAGGAGATAAACGGAAAATAGGATAGGACATAGTCTGGCCAGATCATCACAATCATCTTCATCTCCGGTCTTCAGCACCAGGTGAGCCTTTCTTCCCCTGCTCACAATTTTAATTACACTTTTACTGCGCAGAGCGCGCATGCACAGATGCGGTAGATGCGGCAGGAAGGGAGAAGCAGATGGATATTGCTTTCGACGAATCCGTGTTTGAAACGTTAATTGTGATGGGTCCCGTACACAGTAAATAGCATTTTTCATTTTACCAAACGTTTTGTTTCCGTGGTGTTTTTTATTTGCCTACGCTATTCCGCCGTCTCATCTGCCTGCATGGATTGTCGCGGGTGGATGGTGGACAATCTCTCTACAAACATATCATAGTTTTCGTCTCGATCTAGCATGCTTATCCTAACATATTGTGGTCCAACGCCAAAATGTATACCGCTTCTTGTTAAGATGTTGTTAGATCGGAGAAAGGCTTCGCAGTCTTCTATAGGGGCTTCGCACTTCAACCATGCAAAAGCTGTGCCGAAGACCATGCATATAATGCAAGTGTAAAACTCATTTTCGCAGAAGAAAAGAAAAATTCATGAATAGTGTAATTGATGTAATTATGAACGATCTAAAATATAAGCCATGTTTACCTGGTCGAGGAGCGAAGGAGATGTTGAGAAACCTGCACGATCCAGGGGGAAACTCTGGCAAAGTGAAGAGACCACTTTGCCTGACTGCGGCCCTTAATAACTTCCACCTCTCTTCCATGAGGTGGGCAGCAAAGTCAAAGAGGGACCCTTCTTTGCTGGTAGGATATTTGCAGCCATCAGCCACTACTTGCAGCACTTTAGCTGCTCGAAGCTGCGAATCCTTTGACACGCCGATTGTGTTGAGCTCTACGTATTTCACCATCTTTTTGGCTACTTCTTCATCCTTGACAAGAGCCCATCTGAAGGAAGTTGAAGAAAAGAATTTGAAATACGTGCTTAATCATCTAGTTACAATGTTTGTCCGTATCTAAGTTAAGCTTACCCAATGCGCATCCCAGCATGTCCTGTGCTTTTCGACACAGTGAAGAGCATAATGTCATGATCAGCGGCGGCAGCTATTGGCGAGTATTGCGGCCAATAATATGCAAGATCATGAACCAAGATGCCCCCACTTTTGTTGACAACAGACTGCCTGACATACCCATCTGGATTGTTAGGGGAGGTAACGAGTTCAATATACGGTCCTTCTTTATTGAAACTCTGTGCATCACCAGCCCATTTATAAAGCCCTGACTTCAGGCAGTCAGTGATTAATGGATAAGACTGTAACAAAATATCAAGATGAAAGTTAGACTAACGCATAATAACCATCAAAGGTTGGATACTAAAATTGTTGTTAGCAGACAATTAATTCTTGCTAAATTTCTTCACAATTAAAGAATCAAAAAAATGGAAGACAGAAATTTGTTTTTATATCAAATGAAGAACCTTCTACTTTGGAATTCAATGAAGTCCTTGCATAAAGAACAAAGGGATTAAAAAGAAAATGGTTAAATAATAGCTATAGTAGGATGGAGAGACGGAGGTTCTGCTGCATTGAGCTGAAATTTTTTGGGGGGAAATTGTGCATGGAAGACGTATCTTGACAATTATAAGCAACTCAGTTTCAATTATGATTATTCATTGTTTTACAACCTATGATACAATCTTCAATAGAACATGGCACGATGTGCACCAGATACAACTCATCAAAGCATATGAAGATTATGATGCTGCATTGAATACATGCGGCGCCTAGTTGAAGGTCATCGACTTCAGAATTCATGCACAGATTTGAAACTAAAAGGAACATTTGATTAACCATTTAAAAGCTGACTTGTTCCATAAAACTCAGCACATGCATATTTGTGTGAAACTAGCAACGCAGGATATGAAAGCTTGACGTTTTAATCAAAAAGAAGCAGAGGTGAAGAACACCAAAAAATAGAGCTGAAACTACGCATCAGAAAATAAAAGCACCCACCATGTTGAGATATTACATTAAAATAATAGAATTTTGGAAAATGACAAACTACATATCAGAAAGCTAAATCAAACAATACACGAGAAGTATTAACACTCACAGAGTAGTAAGGAGCTGCAGATACAACACTAAGGGGTTCCACTGCATCTAGGGGGGAGAGTGCATATAATACAGCTTGATAAAGCTGTGTCGAACCCGTCCCGACAACAATGTAGCGGTCCTCGGTGACTGCATTGCCAACTACTTTGTGTAGTCTAATTATCTCTTTGGCAAACTCTGGCTCTAAAAACCAGCACAGGCTCCCAGCATCAGAGAAGTAGCTCATTGATTGCCAACCATGAATCAAAATGGTGGATTTGTCACCCGTCTGTTGCCAATATCTCTCATACATTGTCGGATCGCCACTACATTAAGCAACTATATAAAATTAGCACCTTATATGTCATGCAGATCATTATATCAGCATAAGAACATATTTAATACAGCAATAATTTGAAGATATTAAATTATTCCATGGAATTTCCAAATCTATTTAGTTATTCTGTAACCATCCAAATCCCACCTTCAAAATCCATCACCAGCAATGACCAGATAATTATCTCAACTGCTCGAAGAACCTCACATATTTCTAAACAGAACACTACAAGTCTACAGTGGGATTCCAGATTGGTTGGGTTTGGTATGGAGAGGGCAGAACTTGTAGGTCCCTCTCTACGAGGAAATCAATGATTAGATAATGTAGATTGCATGGCTAACATCATATCTTTGTGATGCCCTAGGTAAAGATCCGGTTATGAATGGTACATATATACAAAGGATCCACAGTGGCAGATACAGAAAAGTCCGCTTTTCGACATGGCCTAAAAGAAGACCTTAAAAGCTGATGCAAAATACAGGCGGCCGAAGTTCTCAGATGCACACCTCCCCAGAGGGGCCAGAGCCTCACACATGCACACACTATATTCCTCAGATCTCCCCAAATGCAAAAGGAAAGCTGCCTGTGCACTGTGCACAAACATCACATAAATGAATCTACTTCCAGGCCCCTATGATGCGTTGTGCTAACATGCACCTTGAGTTTTTCCGATTTGTGCATAGCTATAAGAAAGAATAACAACGGCAATCCCTTTTATTTATTTATTTATTTATTTATAAAGCCTGAGTCAAGTCCACGAGACCATAACCAAGACACATAAAAAAAGCTTAATAGAACTTGCCCATATGATAGCTACTAGACACTTACATAATCGTTAACTTTAGGACTCGTAAAACTAATTAAGATATATATAAACTGGCCGAACACCCCATATATATATATATATATATATAAAAAAAAAATCAATAGACACCACCAGCCATGTTGCTATAAGGTTGTCAAATTTGACACGACATAATTTAAACTTGATAGTAAAATTAACTACTTTAATTTTAATAATTTTCAAGTTTTTAGTTTTTCTTGAATGTTAGGAGGAGGATTTTACAGGTGTGATTTTGACAAAAACCATTATTGCGCTTACAGATTCACCCTTCAACTTGGGAACAGAAAGATGACAACAAAAAAAAACAGTCACGAAATGCGAAAAAGTCACCCCAATTGTCTAACACGCACCATAAGGAATCTAAGTAAAAAACAGAAGAGAAAAGGACCTGTCCTTTTTGGCAGATTACACCATCATTTACTTTATTTACCACACCTAGCATAGCTTGTGGTTCTGCTCCTACCGCAAATAAGGAGAGGAATCCCAGTAAGGAGTCAGCATCTAAACTGAAAAGAAAAACCTACCCCTGCTGCAAGTTTTCAGTTTTACCCCTCCAGATCAGAATACCAATAAAAGTCCATCAACAATTGTAGAAAAAAGTTAATGGTGGACCTTGCCTGAGGGATGCAATTCAACCACAGATTTGGAGGGAGGTCAGCATATAAATAAAAACATTCAGACTTGAAGCTTAACTTATACCAGAATAATTGAGTTACTTAGGCACACCTTAGTAAACAATTTTTAACGGTGAGGTGCACTCAACTTGTTTTGTTCTGTTTATGCAACAAAATAGGTGTAAATGACACTTCAAGAAAGAGACGAAAAGAAAAGAAAACAACTGCAGCACTTACTGATCAAGATTGATTACTCTGTCCCTGCCATTGCTATCCACTGTAGAAGAAGACGAAGAAGAAGAGCGCATAGACAGATGTTCCCTCTGGGTAGCATGTGCCTCACTAGGCATACTATCAGTCCTCAATGCCTCTCTCCTGTTGTCCAGAGAGAGACCGCTAATGACTCCAGACTCTTTCTCATACAGCACTCTCAAAATCAAGCTCACGTTAAGAGCTAGAGACAGCACCAGTAAGTTCCTTAATGAGAAAACACTGAAAAGCCTCGCCATTTCTCTCACAAATTTGAGAAAACAGAACTCGAGAAAACAGAAGATTTGAAGAAAACAGAGCCTGTTGTTGCTAAAGAAGAGAACTCTTTCAGTTGATGTCAGCAATGGAGAACCCAAAGAGGTTGCTGATGTCGCAAAACTCAGAGAAAAATACGAGAGCCTTGATTGACATATGGATGATGGAAAACAAGCAGTTACAAAATATAGACTTTAAAATTTAAAATCTTAAGATAAACACAGGAATCATTAGTGAAGTAATCCTGGTAAAGCTAGTAATTATCGGTGACGACTATTTAGGAAGATTTTGAAAGACAGTTTGGACACCTTTGGCAGGACTCTAAAAACCCTTATGAAACTGGTATCCAGAGAAGAAGAATCAAGGGTTTCTAGAGCCTTTTCCAGCATCAAATCTGTGAGTTTTGAAATAAAAAGGGCTCTAAGATGTCAAAGAATTAGCATAGAAATCTTCAAGTTACTTAAACATGAACTTGAAACGAGCAAGTAAAATCAATACTAAAAAGGAAACAAAATGATTAATCGACCACCACCTGCTTTTCAAGATTTTAAAAAGAAGCGCTGTTTTTTCTTGATTTTGGACAGAAGAGAAAGAAAGTGAAAGAACGAAAAGAACCCAGTAGTGTTCTGTGGCCCGTGGGGATGAGTGCTCTCATGCACTGAGACTCTGAGAGGGTCTCAGAAACCGTAGGATTCCCCTTGAAAAGAGCTCCAACAAGAAGATTTTTTTTCTCAGGTATCAAGAAATCCCACTCCTATTTTCTTATGGCAGATCTCGAAAAAACATTAATATAGACCACTTTCATTACAGTATAGATTCACTGTTCCTTTTTTTTTTCCTAGTATTAATGTTACTTAAGAAATACTAAAGTAAAGCATAAAGAAATTCCATTGTTCTAATGAAAATTGATGTATTGTTTTAAACCAAATATAAATTAATTGTTAATTTATATTATTTTGTAAAAAATGTAAAAGAAAACTTCTTGGATATATTAGGGTTCCAATATGTATTCATTAACAATCATAGTTGCTGTAATATGACAATAATATTTAAACAATCTTAAATAAGCATATAAAATAGAATCGATTCACCTTAACTTTGAGAATTACTACGTACCTTATAACGTTTGATCTTGACAACATATATATTCGACATGTGGATATGTTTAACTATCATATTTAACTAAATATAAAGATTATATACGAATTTATCTTGGTTTTTAAATATTAAAGAAAAAATATCCAAATATAATCGTTATATAATGGCTTAAAATGACTCAAGATCATTGCGAGCATGTAACATTAAGTTTGTATTATTTTATATTATTGTCATGTAAACTCCTTATGAAACAATACAAATTAACAATTATTTTTTTTATTAATGTGGATATTTAGGTTAATTTATGTGTATCTCGACTAATTTCACGAGCTTTAAAGTTAACGACCATATAAACCTCCAATGATCATCATATTAGCAACTACAAGACTCGAACCTGAAATTATAAGGAGAGCAAAACCTCTTGGTCTCAAGTTATTACCATTTGGTCACCTACTAAATGCTTCAAATTAACAACTATTTTTTGTTTGATTAAATAACGTTTGGAAACACGATGCCACCTTGCATTTCCAAAAAAATATAAATTTTTTTAGTTAAAGATTTAATTTTTATATGTTTTAAATCGTTTTAATGTGCTGATCTCAAAAATAATTTTTTTTAAAAAAATTATTTTAATACATTTTAATACTTGTACTATCCTCAATATTCATCTAATTACAATCATTTTCACTGACAAAATGAAATAGTAGTAATCAACTAATCATATTATTATTTTTACGAATTATAACCATTAACAATCTATTATTATTATTGGTTACAAAATGTTTTGTTGTATTTAACAATTATATTGGCAATAATATAATAATGGTCCTTAGTATTTTTTAAATCAATTCCTTACTTCATACTAAGTCATAATTAATTAATGAAAACCATGGTAAGTTTATATATATTAAATACAAGTTCACTCATTAATCCAATTCATATGGATTGCATCTCATCAACATCACTAAACATTCTACATTATTGTATTTAACAAAATTAATTTGTCACGAGTAAAAGAAAAGTTGACATAAATTATATATATAAAAAACATAATTTCTTCTTTAAATACAATCATTAACTAGCAAAACTTTAGAATTTATACCCTTGTTCCCACTCTTATGTCTCTAGAATTTCTTAAACCACTCAATTTCATTTTTAAATCAATAATGAGCTTTATTTATCATCTTAAGTCAACCTTTCTCATGTGATTTTCTAAGGAATTACCAAGAAATTTGAAAAAGTTTCAAGAAGAACCTTAATCCCTCTATTCTAGTAGAAAAATCTTCGAACACCTATATAGGGTTATTTTTACGTTTTAAAAATACTTTTAAAAAATTTAAACTTTTTTTATTTTTTTTATTTTCTTCAAATTAATTTTTATGTGTTTTTAGATTGTTTTAATGTGTTGATATTAAAAATTATTTTTAAAAATAAAAAATATATATTATTTTGATGTATTTCTGAGAAAAAAAACATTTTGAAAAACAACAACTACAATACTCTTAAACACCCCTTAATAAAAAGTGGTGTTTTATAGTTAAAATTCAATGTATTTGCACTTTAACCCCCATTTGTTTCTTATTTTAAATTTTATCCTTTCTTAATCTTTCTTTTCTACAATTTAATGCTTTCTTTTCATTTAATTTCCTTTATAGTTAAAATTGTACCCATTTGACTCCAGAAATCTATTTTTTTATTTATTATTTATTTTTCTTTCAAGAAATTACAATTAAATGTTAATATTTATACAGTATTAAATGTTTATATAAAAAGACATAGTCGATCAACCTTAAAAAAAAAATAAAACTACAGCACAAATAATCATATCACTATCTTAACGAACTATAATAACCTAAAAAATATGTTTATTACATAAATAGATATTTTTGGAAATATAATGTAATGAACATTTTGGATGTATTATAGACTTATTGGTACTTCATCGGTTTTATTAATTTGTCGTTTAGATAATAATCACAATATTTGTATGTATTATCTCATACGTTTATTTCAAATTATTAAAATGAAGTATTTTATTGTATAATTGAATCAAAGTGATACTATTATTGCCTTAAGGAACTATATCTATATATTGTTAAAGAATAATATAAATTATATCTTGGACCTCATCTAACAGCTTAAATTATTAGATTGAAAATATTTTTTTATAAGGTATCAGAACCTTGATGATAAAACGTTCATGAGTTCGAATCTCACTAATTCTATTATTTGATGAAAATTAAGTATAAGATAATGTGGGTTTATTCAAGTTTCAAACCCAAAGAACTTTTACTTGAGGGGATATGTTAAAGAATAATATAGTTTAAGCTATTGGGTTGAAATGATTATTTGACATATATTGTAACAAAACTTTTATTTTTTGGAATAAAACTTATATTTGACTATAATAAAAAGATTATATATGTTATCTCAAATATTTGTCTAAACTCCCACTATATTACTCATAATTCAAAAAAATAATCATGTAAATTAATGAAGAAATTATTGTTTTTATTTTTTTTCTATTTAATTGTCTGTTCTTATTTTCTTCTAGTCTGTGAAATAGAGGTTTCGTAAAAGATAGATGCTCAAAAGAAAGACTTCTTGAAGAGAGGAGGGACACTAATTCTAGTTGAGATACAACTAAATGGAAAATAATTTTTTTTAAATTTATAATGTTATTGTTGTCAAAATCAGTTGAAAATAAATGACTATGATAAATGTTCCAACAACTAGCTTCGTACAATTTTTATTTTATGTTATTTTATTAGATAGGTGAGACTGAATTTTATTTAATAAACTTACTATTATTAAAGTTTATGTTCATATCTCAACTTTATATATTGTTCGATATTTTTTTTTTACACTTATTCAATGAAAAGATATTCACTTTAATACTTCTATTCACATGTAATTTGTCTTTTAGTATTATTATAAGTGTTTTTTATTCTAAACATTATTGGGCTTCCATATTAAATATAATAGCTTAGATTGAGTTTATTGTATTAAATAATAAAATTTGGGTTATATTCAAGACATTTAAGTCTTGCAATTATAATTATTAAATTTGGATTAGGGTTAACTCAGCTGAGGAGCTGAGTCTTGGTTTCCAAGTTAGCTTGTAAAATCTTTTAAAAAATATATTTGAGATTTTAATATTTTTTATAAAAAAAAATTAAGAAATAATTTATATAAATTTAAACTATATATATTATAAACAATAAAATTTAAAAAATTATTTAAAAAAATTATTCTATATTAAAAAGATATTATCTTTTACCTTTAAGTTAAAATATTAAAAAAGAATTATTATCTCACATTTAAAAAATATAATTTTTATATTGTGAATATAATATATTTATTTAATGTGGATGTGTATTATAATATTTTTGTGCCTGCCAAAGAAGGTATAACACGAGGGCAAATGATTCCATGGCAAATGGGTTCAAAAGTTGACTCCAATTAACCTAATATAAACAAAGAATCCACGAACTTCCTTAGCTAGCATTGCAATAATTCCACGCCCCTTTTTGTTATTCTTCACTAGAGTCAATGAGTTCTCGTGTAGAGCTCAATAGCACAGCACGACAGTCAGTGATGGTGGGACTGGAAGCCCCGTCCATGTGCTGTTTCTTTCTCCAAATCCACCGCGACGAAATAAAGATGAAAGGAATCAAATAACTGAATTCTTAATGTATGAAAAGAGGCTGGATCTCTAGTTTATTTAGGGTCCACAGAATCAGGCAACTGGAAAAACAAGAGCAGCTTGCTGGGGCAGTCAAGACTCGGGACCAGATACTGTATTTTTTGAGAGCCAAGTCATGGCAATCTCTTGTATAGGATTTATGGCGAGGAAAAAAGAAAAAAAATGGTCCTCCTCCTAGGATGAACGCAAGAATTCGTGCCTTGTATGCTGCACTCATTTATGGAGATTGCCCTTCTCAATTGAGGTTGACATTTTGTCCCCTACCTGGTGATGATAAATTCAGTAGGCCAGCTATGAGTTAGACCATAGTTTCACATTTTAACTCCTGCTAAAATTGCATTTGGAACACACGTTCGTTTTCAGTGGAAGAACTAGACGCACACAGACAACCAACAGTAGGTTTCGGCTATTAATAATTTGTCAGAATGTTGTACAAATCAATGCCTGTTAACCAATCAGATCGAAGGTTTATCGTGTGCTTACAAAACAATGTTAAAAAATCTCGAGTTGAATTTGGATGATTAGACCCTTTTAGTCAAGAAGGGAAAAGGGCCAAACGCAATTCATCAAGGGCTTTGTTTTCTTTCTTTTTCAACTCGTCTTCGTGATAGTGAACTACCCCAATTTATTGCCTAAGCAAACATCATCAGTGACATGCGGAAAATACTGTTTTTACTAGTGGTATTATTCCTGTTTTGTTCAAACCAATATAGCTTGGAAGTGGAGAATTCGAGCCTGGAAATCGTTGTCTTCCACAAATTACTAGTGAATCAAAGCCTTGACACAGCTGAACTGTGAGAAAATCAGTTAAGAACCTCAAGGCAGCTACCTTCTTTGAAGTTTTTCACCAAGGGGGCCTCATAATCTTAATGCATAAGAGTGGCCTATAGAAACGAAGCTCCATAGTCCATTACAATCACTAATCCCACGAATCTTGCGCAGTTTCAAGACAAACTTTTCAGATAATTTGTACAGCAGATCGTTAAATAGGAAACATGGTGCCCAAAGAGCGGTATTATTCCTCCACTTTTTCCGAGGACGACTCATTCTCTAATCACGTTTTTCCCATTCTTGCCTAGCATGCATCATTGCATGCCTTTGGTGGAGAGAACTTTACACCTCAAGAACACCACATGATTCGGTCATTTGTCATTAAAGAAGCATTCTAAATTTGTTGACATTCGAACGAGAGACGAATACAGCCAGCACATACTTCCATATACTTCAATTCTGCGACTACCGTGGCTCAATAAGAAAGAGAAATTGTTGACCAAGGGGGAAGAAAAGGGCTGACGTGATTTTGATAATCAAGCATGCATATGGCTCAGAAACAACAGGAAGGAAAGTAAATATTTTAGTAGAAGAGACCAGAGTTTCAGGAAAACTAAGATGACACATTCCAGAACACAGCAGCAGCATGCGCATAGTCCAGGCATGGAAGACAGTATTGCATCCACAAACAACAGAACATATCAGTAACATTTAAAGTACCAGATTTACAAAGCAACTTAAGTCACCTTTTCCATTTGCAAAAAACAGAACCAGGTGTCAAAGCCATTTACAAATTACATCATTAATTTACATAGCAAGTTATACGAAAATATGAAATTGTGTAAAAACCCATCACTCAAGGAAGCATATACACAAACGGCTAGGGCATTACGCTATAACATATAAATCAAACCAATCATCTGAAAACAACATATAACTTCAATGTATGAACCCACCATATTGGGGCCAGGTTACCCATTGTTCATCAGTTTATCCAGCACTGCATTCAAGTCAACTGACTGCCCATTCTCCATCAATTTGATCACTGTTTCTCTCACCAAGTCTCTATGAAATCCCATTGCAGCAACATTGTCAATAACATCATCAACTGGTCGCCTGTTTCCACTCCCACCAGAACCTGATCCTGATCCAGCATCCACATTAGAGGCAGTTGGGATAGCACGTGGTAGTATACGGGCAGTGGGCAATTGTGTGTAATTGCTTTCACCGCCCAGGACTGTAGGAGATGGAAAGGGCTGCGATGGTTTTATAGATGAATTGCCATAGTTTCTTGGAGAAGCACCGTAACAATAGGAGTCCGCAATATTTGTTTTCCCGTGTAGTGGCAGTCCTTGTGGTAGCAAATTTGCATAATTAGACTCTACATAATTCCTGTTTGAAAGTTGAGGATAGATCTGCTGAGTAGAACCCGCATTATACTGTTGGAGAGGTGGAGACCTGCCAGGTGGCTGAAAGATGCTATGAGAAGGTGTGTAAGGAACTTCTTCAGAATGATGGCTTGGGACTTGAGGATTAACCATGGTGGAAGCTGGGTGCACTTGAGGCAGTTGGGGTAACTGCAAGTTTTGGGGAACATGAGGCATTGGTTGATAAGGTTGGTGATTATAGGGTATTAATTGCGACTGCTGAGCTAGAGGAACCTGGTATTGCTGATATGTTCTTTCTGGAGTAGGAACTAGCGCTGGATTGTGAGGTTCTTGCTGTGGAACAGAGGAGATAGCAGTCTGGTTCTGGAGCAGGTGGGTGGAAAGCTGTGATGCTGTTGCTACAGATGTTGCTGGAGGATGAATCTGAGGAGGTAGGTTTGTAACACTAGAAGAGGGAGCAAGAAGTTGTGGAGAAGCACCTGGAATGGGAAGCAGCTGGTGGGATTGCTGAGAGACTGATGACAGTGCTTCTTGACTCAAACCTGCTTTAACAGTAGCATTTAGTTTTTCCACTTGCTGGTTATTTTTGGACATTTGAAGCTTTGCCAGCCGCAGCTGAGCCTCTGCTATGTCTTGTTTATCTCTCAAATCTTGGACACCACCCTGAACCTGCAAGAAGTCACCATGTTAAAAAGCATTACACATGCATCCATCAGTGCCTGCCAAACACAACCCACCACTGTCTTCACCAAAAATTCAAAGTTTTATCACTCGTCAGGAGTGAAACATTTGAAGAAAAATACATGCCTGACATGAAAATACATATGGTCTCAGCCACCACAAATTGCCAAATTTAGTTTACATCAAAGGCAAGATATATAATCCGCACACACAGAAAAGAGAGACACGCGTACAAAGTGAGAACATGCAATGCAAATTTCAATGACCCCATGAGTATTGCCCCAAGCTAAGATTCAGATGGTGGACAAGTGGATACAGTGGCATCGTATCTGCACACAACTCAGCACAAGGAAAACTAATCTGATTGATAGATCCTGAAAGTACATGAAATTAAGATTTTAATTCTAGAACCACAAATACTGTATATTAAAGTATTATTTGAATAGCATTCCATTGACTTCAAAACAAAAAAGGAGTAAGCGAGAAGGAAAGTCAAATATCTGCCATAATATTTATGACTTAATTATTTTTCTTCAAGGACTCATTTCTACTCTTTGAATGTAGCAATTTTTATTTAATAAAAATTCATTTACTTGAAGAACTCTACATTAATTTTATTCAAATTGATTTAAAGTATTTGGGTACTGCTCCGATCTTCTAACATTGAAGACCCGGATCCAACAAAGATCACATTGTTCAACAGGGACACATGTTGATTTCACAATGCTACCAATGATCTGTATTGCAATAATGCATTTTGTACAGCAAAAGATGGCGAGAACAATCTCTCCCATGGGTAAATGTTGATCAGAGGTCTCCCTCAAAGGAATTATCAGTATTTCTTCATTGTTTCTAGGGACTTCTCTCTGCTATAACCATCTTTCGGCAGAGAGATATAGAGTAAAATTGTAAATAATATTGACAAGCATGAGTAACTTCAGAGGTAACTTCCCTCTCCCTTGGAAGAATAATGAACAACATATTTTGCTGGAAAGGAATCAGAGAATCAATTGCCAACTGTTTGTTAATTTATGAGATAAAAATGAATGACTGATTCAACCCTCACCAAAGTATATTTTCCATCTCTTCAGGCAGAAGGACCACATATGTGCTACATCTACCAAAGTTAAAAAGGCCTACACAAGTGGAATCCTACACAATGGTTATCTTTTGGATCTGTGATGCTTCTACATGGCAAGTATCTGCAACAAGATAGAAAAACTGACCCAAAAACAGAGCAAAACAAATCCCAATACAATCATAAGTCAACAGAAAAGTTAGTTTGAGACTGCAAATTCTAAGGAAGTTGTGTTACAAACCTTAACGAATCAAGGAAGAACTACACACAACTACAAGTCTTGACAATAGACAGATGATCTGTGCTTAAACGTGAAAGATGGACATTTAGTTGAGCTGGGAGTCCAACAGATCAAATAAGAATAACAATGCACATCTAAGTAAGAGAAAGGTCAAGGTACATCAAAAACTTGCAGTAATAGCTAGGATTAACAAAAGGGAAAACCAAGAAACTGCAGAACAAAAGAGTTGAAAGGAATGACCAATTCCCATACAACCCTGACGAAGTAAAACTCTTCCACTCCTACCAACCAAATTACAAATAAACGTTTTTGCAGAAAAATACCAAGTACCTAATCAAGCCCAAGACATAATTAAATGCAAAGAAAGGACTCATTCATCCAAATCCTTCCTACCATTGCTTTATGAACCTCAAGCAGCAAAAATTTTAAGACCAAGTACTGCATTTAGTAAGTTTAATGCATTTGAATTTCCAACAGTATTAATGAGGACTTGATAAAAGATAAGTTTGTGTACCCATGACTTTAAGGTGTCTAATATCATAACTGAAGCTTTCATAGGAAAATTTGTTTGGAAGCCACCTATTTGTCCCAACTCTTAAGCCTATAAAAGTTGTTTTGTTTTTCATTTTCATGCCCCTACCAAGCCTCCCAATCTCATTTAATTTTAACCTAAAGTATAATATCATGCCTTGAGGATGAACATCAAAGTAAATTAAAACTTTTAAGAAGTTAAAAGTACCTCCACAAGAATATTCTTTATTTCCCTTAGCTTTCCATCAGTTTTCCCTTGATTAAAATCCATTGATTCCTTTAAATCATCAACAACATTTTCTATTCGGCGTGTTCTACTTTCCAATTGAGACACTCGAGTGCTGAGACACTCCACAGAGTGTAGCAATATGTCAGCATGCTCCTTCATCTTTACATCAATCTCAAAAATCAATGCTGCATTGCTGAAAATCCCAACTTTCTCAGTGGAGAATTTTGCAGAATCAATGCAATCCATTGAGCTCCAACCCTGTAGGTTATAACCCAAACAGCAATGAAACCATCTGAGATTAGCAATTCAGCATAAATTGCACTAGAGGAACATATTTCAGGAAATTATCTCCTAAAAAATATAGGAAGTCAGACTTGTACCATTGAACCAACAAAAACTAATTGCTTAATCACAAAACCATCAGTTTTCTTCCCATAAACATTGCACAGCCCAGCTAATAATTTGGACAGGTAGTGTAATACTAGAACAAACTAAGCTATATTCAGCTAAACCCAAAATACCAATTCAACTGGGGGCATACATTCATCAAATGTTCAACAAGACATACACAAACCAATTAAGGGTCTTTGTATTGTTATAGAATTTGGGAACCCGCTAGCTTTAAGTTTTTTTATTTGGATGGTTTTTTGATATGGTATAAGAGCTTAATGATCAAATCATGAGAATCTCACCGCCTCATTTTTTTTTTCTAATTAAAATTAATTAATAGGCGTAAGTTTGTGCAAGTCTCATAGAATAATATAAATCATATATTTTGTAACTCTCCCGACATGTATAATCATGTTATATCTCATAATTTCAATACAAAGTCCTATCCCAATTCCCTGCAGCCAAACAAAACAAATATAGTAACAACTAATGATACAAAGAGAGAAACGATACCCTGAGGTTGGTTCCATCAAGAACTTTGTTGTGGGATTTTGAAAGAGAGCGAAAAGTGCTGAATTCGAAGCCATGATCTCCATTTTCTTCCTCTTCTTCTTGTTCATCATCATCGTCCAAGAAATTGAAGGGCTGGGATTTGGAAAGTTGGGTGATTTGCTTATCCATGTACCTTGAAGTATCCATCGTTTTCTATTTTCTTTTTGTCAAATCAAAGAGACAAAGAAAGTGAATTCTCCAGTTACCGAACAGAAGAATTATGGGAATCTAGTGAAGCTTGTGTTTGCACTTGCAAGAGTCTCATGGTTTCTGTTGGTGTTGTGTTCTTCACTTGTACTTCGTTTTATTTATGATTTGCTGTTCTGTAAGGATAATGGGGAACGATTCCTCGATATTGTCATAGTGGAAGCAAAATAAATAGCCCCAAAAATTAAGCTACAAGGGCCATAAAGAAAATTTGATACAAGCCCGAATTAAGTTATAAATTTATGCCTTCTAAAGATTATTGGCCCATGATATATATTGCGAGGGATGAATTTATTTTTTAATTAAAAAAACTTTGCTAATATATTGTTTAATACGAAAATAAAAAAGATAAAATATATAGGGGTTAATCTATATGATAGGTATAACTTGATGAGTTTAAAAATAATATAAACAATAAAAAATAACAAAAAAATAAATTATTCTGATTTTTAATTTTTTTTAACAATAATCATATTATCAATGGCAAATTTGTTGCTGATTTTTAATATATTAATTTATTTTTTAGTATTTAATTTTTCTTGCTAATATTAAAAAATTAATATAAATATAATTCTGATGCTACATCCTATGCTAATTACACTTCTTTTAACTGGTGTACATAAAGTTCTGCACTCGTAACCTTGAATAGATGCTAGTTTTGAGCCCCGCTGAAACTGAGAGAGAACAGACAGGCAAACTTCGTTCTTACAAATAAAAAAAGTGAAAAAGAAAGCTTCATTACAATGGCGAAGGGTTCGTAATCCATCAGGATCGATAAGAACACATGTTTTCCACTTAAAACAAGAACTCCATCACAGACAATTTGGGAGAACTAGGCCACGGGACTTGAATGGTGACCATTTGATCATGGTAGCAGAACTCAACATCTACCCCATCAATCTTGCAACCCACTGGGTTTCCTGATGCAAACACCCTCATCTCTCCACTTCCCTTGACCCCGATTCTTATCAAGCTTTCATCATCAACAACCATTACTGACTGGATTGCACCTCCAGTATTAAGCATGTTCACTAGTCCAATGGGAGCAAATTGAATTGATTTTCTTGGTAATACTGTCACTGGAGAAACTGTAAGCAGGTCATAATTGAATGGTTCAAGGGAAATCTCCAACTTCTCTGATGACTTCAACAGCCTCACTTTCTTTTCCTTGAACATATAAACAGCGAATACGTCTACTCTTTTTACAGATATTGGGCTCTTTCCACTGTTCCATTCAATATCTTTGGGACTGGCCGAACAGGTCACACTTTGTGAAAACTGGTTCGCACTCTTGTTTCTCCTTGCTACGGGGCACCATCCTCCACCTTGGCAATTGAAGATTCCTAGAACTCCTGTATACTGATGCAAATACGAAAAGGAAGTCAATAAAAGCGTAGAAATTCAGGCACAACTTAAAAGAAGGGGTGTGCCATGCCCTACCTTGTTCAGGTTCCAAATCTTGAGCATAGTTTTCCCATCATGTAACGGGTCTTCAAATAGGCAGTCTCTAGCAGGAAGTGCGTAATATTGGCAGCGCAAAATGGACCCATCAGGCAAAACCAGGGCCTTCAGCAGCTTGAAGTTGTGCTTGCCAACAGAATCACTCACGTAAATTGGTCCACCCGAAATAGCCCTCGATGCCGCATGGAATTCAGCACAAGGATGGGTCGATTGGAACATGTCCCAATCTGGGTGTATAAAATTGCCCATCCACAAGCTATTGTAGGCACAGTGCACCATGTGACACCCCTGTAGCCAGTATGTCCCATTCGGATCCCCTGATGGGTCGGTGCACCAAAAATCATCCCCTGAAAAACATAAACGAATTCCATCAAAATATTATTTAGATTTAGTTTTATGTTGTAAGATGTTTAGATTGGAGTTGAAGGCATACCAACACGTCCTAGAGCAATGGCCTCTGTACCAAGGAACATAAAGTCATTGCAGTGCTCCATACTAGCAATGACTCCATTCCCTTTGAAATGCTTCCTCACAGAAGCCGTTAGTGCCTTGTAATAAGCTTCAGCAAGAGCCACCCGACCGCCAAATTCCTCGGATAGCATTTCTAGCAGCTGGAAGAAACCATTCGATCCAAAATTATTAAGTCCTGGAAATTATCAACAAAACTAAAAAGATAGAAAAATTTGCAGGATTCCTTTTGTTTTAAAGGGAACTAATTAAATCAGGGCCCAAACTTGAAGCACGCACGACACGGACAAAACATTGGGCTAAGCTAGTGTTCAGGCTATCTCCCTGAGCAAATCTTTTTCTTCTTTCTTCTTTGAACAACGCATATTCTCATCGAATAAACGGAAACTGTTCTGAAGAATCTAAAAGAAAATGAAGGAGTCATTGCTTGCAAATGTCATTTTGGTTGACACGACATGGAGTTAGTTGCTAGCTGAAAAGGCAAACACACTCACTTCGTGGATTTGTTTTTGGGTTATATCCAAAAGGTCTCACATACTCATAATCCTCCTTACTTCTAATTAATATAAAACTTTGGTTGTATACCCAACAATAAATTGATGATAATTAATGCTTGAGTAATCCATTAAAAACAAGGGTAAAATTAACCAACCTAGAGCTTTCTCGAGGACTTGTCCAAACGTCTCGTATCCTTGGAATATGTAAATATTTGTTTTGTTTTTTATCACATTCTTTTAATATTATGTTATGAAAAAAAAAAAGCAAGATTTAAAATTGGAAGCAATTAATTAAGCCACTAAAAAACAATAGTAGTAATTAATTTTCAGGAACTTACATGAAGAACATCAACTTTCACACCATCGATCCCAGCAGATTCGAGATGAGAGTGGAGTCCCTCGTACATCTTGTAGGCCAGCTCTGGCGGGACCAGTCCTACTCCATTGTTGACGATCTTATCCACCGCTAGATCTTCCATCGTCATCTGCAGACTCGGCGACAACTTAGGACTAATGACCCTAGACTCCGGCATGTTCCCACCGACAGCGGGTCTAACCCCACCCCAGTATCCACAAACAGCATGCCAAATATACACGTGCTCTATTGTCCCAAACTCCTCTTTAAGGTCTCCAATAAACGCGCTCATGCCCCTGCCAGAGGACACCTTACTGACCTTATGACTCTCATAGTCCCTAAACTTGTAATTCTCTTCAAATTTTACTAATCTACATGGCATTTGCTCTCCAGCAGCCGTACGATTCATGCTTTCTTGCTCACTAATGGGATCATCGTCATGACATATTGACTGCCACCCATCATCAATAAGGACCATACCTGGAGGGCACCCACCCTCCACGAGGCCCTTAACACCTTCCCGTACACCTTCGGGGTGTACGGTAAGATAAAATGCATCCCAGGTGCACCAACCAAATTTATCTACAATACCTGGTGGGGTTTTCTCTTCGAGAAGCCTAAAAGTGCCCAAATGGACTCTAATCACCTTCATGGCTTCCTTAACAAGACTATATGGATCATCGCCAACATGCATGTACAAGCAACTCCTGAAGCTGGACCCACACACTTGAGTGGACCCACTTTCCACACAAATGTCGACGTTGTCGTTAACCCCAGGCTGAAGAGAAGCCCTGAAAGGCCCTTCAAGGAGTGGAAGTAGCAGGACATAGGGGCGTCGCAGGTCATTTCTGTCCAAGATCATTATCTGTGTCTCATGCTCCACATCCTTTCCGCTATTGCCAATCCAGTGGGTTGTCCACCAGACCTTGAACCTGAATATACTCATGAATCTTATGCCACTGAGCTTGCCAATGGGAACAACATGATGGCTTTTGGGTTCATGAGCATGAAACCCCACAATGCAGCCGACCAGGTTCTTGGTCTTGTTTGAAGAAAGAAATGGCGATGGTGTGGCTATAATGTTAGTAGGGACTTCAGTGAGAACTGGATGGCCGTTAGCAAGAAAGTTTTTTCCTTCTAGAGTTATTGACAATGGTTGTTCACCATCCACCAGCCCCATAACATCCTGCAGGGCATTCTTGCTTAAGTTGGGAGCCATTTGAAAGAAGCTAGCAAGTTTAATTAGAAAAGATATGGAGAGTGAGACTTAATTTGCGGTTTGTGTGTTGGCTAGTGGGGGGAGAGAGTGCTTCTTTCTAGCTGTGTTTGTATTTGCTGGTTATCTGAGCGGCCATTGAGAGGTGCTATATATATAGTAATTAGAGTCTGCAATGGACGAGTCCAGAATCTGTTGCTTGAAAGGGCCAAAATGCAACACTTTTCTTTTTTAGGTGACCATTAGAACTTAATTGCTTGCTTTGTAAATGAGAACAAAGCACAAGTCAAAATTAATTAAAGTAGTCTAAAAAAATTGAATAATTCCTCCCTGAACAAATAAAAAATAATGATTAGTATAAAAATTTATTTAAAAAATTGTTTTTTTAAATATTTTTTTAATATATTAAAAATAATATTTTTTTATTTTTATATCAACATATCAAAATAATTTAAAAACATTAAAAAATATTAATAAAAACAAGAAAAAAATAAAAAATAATTTTAAAAAACATTATCGAATCATCTTAACTCTACAGCACTGGTGGGTCCCAAATGGAGATTGCTTTCGATGCCCGTAAATCCGCCTCATCTCATGGCCCCTGTGTTAGACTCCTCTTCTTTACCTTTAATTCATCAGCTCTTTCTCAAATATCTTGTGTTTCTGACGTGGATGAGTTCTTTATTAATTTTCTCATTTTCATGCACCGTTGACACGTCATAATATAGTAATCCTAGTAGGTTTACGAGAAGGTTCCAAAGACTTCCTTACAAGACAGGCACTTAAAAATCTCTCAACCTACCAATAATCACAGGAACACTCCCATGCTGGCTGGCTCCACCAAAAGAGACAAAACTTGGAGCCAAGCCAAACTTGGGGGTCAGTCCAGGTTTAGTGACGTGTGATTGGTTTGTTTTCAAAGTATAACTTTATTAAAGCATGAATTATATTTTACTAAAAACAAAAAAAAAATACATATTTTGTTTTTGTTTCATTAAAAAAAAATATCAAACACATCTCATTAGAGCTCTATCCCAATGACACCCTAAAATTTAACAACCTTTTTTCAGGAATTTATTTTGATTATATAAAAGATAATAAAAATATATATTTACAAGAAAGAAAACAAATAAAATTCTCAACAAAAAATATATTTTTTATTGAAATTATCATTTCTTATTCATGTATTGTTTTCTGTTTTGACAACAGAAATAACTTTTTTATTAGCAATAAAATTTGTTAAATAAAATTTTATAATAATTTGAGTTAAAAAAAATTATTTTATTTTATGAGGAGCATTGTTTTTTAAGCAAAAACTATAATGATCATTAAAGCATGCTTCAATTAAAAGAAAAACTAAAAATTCATGAATCAATTATCTCTCCACAATTATATGAAAAAAAATATGAGAATAACAAATTTCCAGACAATTATATAAAAATTTACAATAAAAAATTAAGAAAAGATATAGTTTATTCTAATATAGTATTAATGAGAAAATAATTTAAATCTTTTTCATATTAAACTAATATTTAATTATCCATAAAGCATTTAATATCATAAAAAATTCATAATCTTCATAAAAAAATGGCATAATTCTTTATTGACAATAAGTTTTTTGAATAAAAGGTAATGACAATTAAAATAAAGGTTTGTTAAGATTTCAACCATTTGAAATAAGTAGGGAAAATGTATCTCTCCGCATAAACTTCATTTCATCATTAATGCATCTCTTTATTATTTTAATAAAAACATGTTTTATAATAGTAAGTATTGTTTTTTAAATAAAAATCTTATTTTCATTGAATATTCATTAGCAATTTTTTATTTTTATCTTTCATATTAGATACATAATAATTGAAAAAAAATTGTTTTTATTTCCATAAAAACCTATAATATGATTTAGAAACTATGAAAAAATTGATTTTTTTTACATTACATTTCAATTGAGATCTAAAATTTATATTTGAAAAAAAAAACATAATAAGTGATTAAGCACTTGGGCTAAAGAGATGGGCTTAAGTGCCTAGCCCAATATGAAGAAGGTTTGTCTCGCGTAGGTCTCCAAGGTTAGGTTGCGCGATTGACCATTTTTATATTTTTTTTTATGTCTAACGGTGGATAAATCCTTTTTATTTTTAAATAAAATAAATAACATATCATTTGTTAATCCAAATTTTAGTCTTTAGAGAAGTAGTTGGAAAATCAGAGTTATGAATTTTTTTAATCTAAAAACACTTAATAAACACCATAAAAAACCACTATAAAAAAAATACCTTGATAACTCCTTTTTATCAACGACATCAAGATTGGTTACACACTACTTTTCATCTCCTCTCTGGTTTTTCAATGATTCTCTCCACTCTCAAAGTTCAGGAACTAAAAATTTAAGAAATAAAGTTTAGTACTAAGATGCAAAACCCATAAAAAATAGAGACTAAAAATAAAAAAGTAAAAACTACATGGACAAAATTTAGTTTTCCATGCCAAAAAATGCAAAAGGGCAACAATTTTTTTCCTATTTAAAAGTTGGTCCTTGTTGTTTCAATTTTTTTAAATTGACATAATCAAATTCTATCTTGCAAGATTAATCAATTTAACATTGATTTACATCACAAATACAATGTTGAACGTCAACCGAAATAAATTGTCATTTTAAAATTGAGTGTCTAACTCTTCTTCTTTTTTTTTTCCTGCATTCACCCCTTGTCTTGTTTATTGTTTTCAATTTGTCATAATTAAAACCATAGTTTTAAAACTCGATCCGGTCGGGCAGGTCGACCCGGGACCCGGCTAACCTGGGGTTGAAACCGGGCCGAGTTTAAGAAAAAATAGAGAAAATCACAACCCGGTGTGACTTGAAAAAACCCGATTGTAAGCCATTAACTATATTTTTGTTTTTTTAATCAAAACGACGTTGTTTTAATTTATAAAAATAATAGAATTGATCCGGGTAACCTGGTCAAAATCCAGTGACCAAGGCAAACCCCATGACCCGAGCCTTGAGCCGAGCCGAGCATTTTGGTTTCAAAACTCTAATTAAAACAATATATGTGTTCCCCAAAGTTCAAACTCGCCACCTTTGACCTATCTCACTTGTTAACTAACTAAGCTAAAGCATGAATTTGTTATAACATAATTAAAAAAAATATATGGAAAGTAATAAACACTGAAGCACCATAAAAAATCAAGTTGTTTTAAAGTGTTTAGGTAATCCTTACCACAAATCAAGATGTATAAAATTCTGAGTTTATGCAATTGTTCATGAACAGAACCTGCTTGCTTATTGATCCCAATTGGATAGCATCAAATTTTATTATATTAATGGAAGCATGTGATTAAATCTTCAAAATCGTTCATAAACTCAAGAGGATGGGGCATCTGTTGTATTCTAATTCAAGTACGTGCGTGCAGTGTCATCATGCATGTAAGTTGCAGCGACAGAATCAAACGGTGCAATATAAGGAGACAAGATATACGGATTTTTTAAAAACAAATTAGCACAGCATACATAAAAATTTAATAGAATAACAGGGTTTCAAAGGTTTTTTTTTTTGGTAAAATAATACTGATCATGTTATAATTAAGAATTGTAACATTTACTAAAATTTGTTATTTTTAAGCAGCGATAAAAAAATTAACACACTTTAAAATAATAATATTAAGTAAATATCATGCTTTTAAAGCACAACATGATTAAACTTCAATCTTTTGCCTCGATCAGTTGCATCCTGTTGTATTAACTGATATACCGTTTCATATAAAAATCATAATTCTATGAATTTCTTTTAAATATGTTTTATGAGTCAAAATTATCTTTGTCTAACTTGACTTGTAAACTAAAAAATAGATTTTAATTAAAATTTTAAAAAGTTATTCTTCCCATAACAGTTAATGATTCTAAATAGTCAGATATGTTTTACGTGGATTTTTATTTATTTATTTATAGAGTTATGTTACTAGATGATTAGATGTGCTTTGGCCATAATCTAAATGGTTCTATGTTGTTGTGCAGCCAATAATGATAATTACAAGCTACAAGTGAGGGATTGGATCATAGAAGGTCAATATAGCCTAACTGATCCAGGTGAAAGTATGATAGATAAAGGTATTGCTATTAATATCCTGTTATTCTTGTTTCTGTGTAGTCTCTTCTTTATGATTCGATCGAACTCATTCTAGGACAGTTTATACAGCAGTTTATCAATACATTTGGTAAGTACTATTCTTTACCAACATAAATTGGTTTGCCCTTTTGGAAAGCAAAAAAATGAAACTGCGAAGTTAGATGGATATGGCGGCTCTCCAATTGCAGACTTTGGGCAGATTCAGGCTTGGTATATACCTTTCCAATATCTCACGGGCTTCTTTATCTATTTATTTCCTTGCTTGTCTTTCTTAGATGAAGAAAGCTGTTAGCTCAAATGATTAAGTAGTTCATTTTGGGGATGTGTCTGTGCCAGATGTCCCTGTTCTGGATTTATGGGACTGTGATCAAAGCTTCCATAAAGTTTGGGAGGCTGGGGAAACCGTCCACAAATCTGCCTTCTACACATTCTAGCTTTCCTTGCTTTGGAACTGCTCCAACATGTGAAGTACATCCCGACCCAGTACTACTTAGAACAGTTTTGAGTTTTGCCTTTCCAGGTAGAAAACATATCAGTTGTGTTCATGTGCCAATTTGCTCTTAGTTGTGCTTGCAGTGGTCATTCTGTCATATAAGTTCTTAACACTCCGTATGTCATCTGAATTTACTGTGATTGATTGTGAACTTATTTATCTTCTGTAACTTTTTTCTTCTAACAGGGCAAGAGTACAAGTTGCACAGTTCTAGTGCAAGGTATTTGTCTTCTTTGTCGTTGTATATGATTCTTCAAACCCAAGAAAATGCTGGGCTTTCCCTGAGTTAGCAATTAGTATGCAAAGTAACCCCTAATAAAATCAGTGGAAAAAGTGAACTAAAGTTGGCTGATCGAGACGCTGATAACAAGTGTATGATGGCTTTAGCCAATCCCTCTGCATCCAAAAAAATAAACTTCTGTTATTTGAAGCTTGGTATTTGGCTTCTTTTTTTCTTTTGTCTTGTTTGGTTCATAATGACTTTCCAGGTCTTATTATTTTCTTGATTCATAATCCATACATCTTATATATAGATGCTTAATGCATCCACCAACCAAGTAAATTCGTACTGAGAGTCAAATCCCCATTTTACATTTCCTACTAATGCACATTTAGTCTCAAGCAGCACATACCGTAACACCATAGTGTATATGAGCTTCCAATATGGTCTCTGGCATTAAACTTCAAATTCTGACAACGCACCAGAGAATTCTTCCAATAAGAAATCCCATCATGGTCTTGCAGGGCCGGAAGGTCATCTCAGATAGAACTTGTCATACTTCCTCCCAGCAACATCAGAGATTAATTGCAATCAGGTCAGCTTGGCTTGCTGAATTAGCACAAGTAATTAAAACAGCGACATCGTTTATGTAGATTGGTTGTGAAAGCTTCATTTTGTCTTGCTTGCTGTTTTAGATAATATTTGTTTGTTGTTTGATTTGATCCAGACCGTTGAACAAATTATTTGATTCTGATAATCTAGAATTTCAGCCAAAACTGTCCCTTTTCTTTTCTTCTGGTTTTTTTTTTTAATAAGATTCAGTTTCTCTGAGCATATCTTCCTAGGAGAGAATTTTTTTTCTTTTTAATGTTCATGAGAATGATGTCTGATAAGATGACAGAATAAAAGATTCAGGAGACCTGTGGAACCAGATATACTATTAGCATACTAAACAGCTGAGAATCTACAGAATAAATAATTTGCCATCATTTTTTATTCTACTCACCAATTTTATTTTATTTTTCCAGTTCTATTGTTCTGAAATAATTACCATGTATTTCTTGAAACTTCTTTTATTAAGGCTTTGTCAAGTAAAGTAGATGTTTTCCACAGAGTTGCTTCTGATGACTTGCCTGTGAAAATAGAACAACATTTTCATACAGACTATAAGGCCTTACTATAACGTAATAGGTCTACATGTCCAACGTAGAAATTTTCTATCGCTCTGAGAGCTTGCAGCATAAAACTTGAGCAGTAGAGAAGTATGGCTATGAGGCATGATCTAGACTTGTGTTGATGGGGTTTCATCTACTGGCCTGGTTTCAGAATCTTCTTTTCTACCTCTTTCACGTCTGCTGTTATCTGCAAACTTTAAGCTTGATAGATGCAGGCCTTTCTCCTTCTCCTCTGAATTCCATTCGGACAAGTAGTAGTCTTCCTCTGTAGCGATCTTTGAAGATGATGGACCACAAAACATTCCACCCCATTGTGGGAAGTATATAAAACAAATTGGAAGAGTGCAGAATATAATCATGATACCCATGAGCATTATCCCTGTCTCTTTTGAGTATTTGGATCCTTTGAAGAAAATTAGTTGAGTTAGAACTGCCCCCACATTTCCACCACCTCCAGTCATACCAGATATCAGCCCCAATGACCTGAAAATAAGAAACATGAATGGAGTCAGGAAAAGAATTCTTAGAAAAAATATGCATTTTGAGGCATTAACCTCTACAAGCAGATCCAAGGATGTTGCTAGCTGTGATGGAATTTCATTAACCATAATGGTATTGTTAGATATCTCAACCAAAGTTTACTCTCCTGTCTAGTTCCATACCGAAGGAATATACAAGATGAGCATCTGTCAAAAAACTTTTGTGAAATTTATACTGAATCAATTCTAAGTTTGGCCGTGAAAAAACTTTTTGCTCTTATTTAGTTAACTCTAATTGCAATCAGAAAACTCTGAAATCCTAACCAAAAACTTCTGTTGTTTTCTTGAGCCGCAGATAATATCAGTGTTAACACACACGGGAGAAATCTTACCTTCGTGAGACAAAAGGCACCACCCCAAATGTTAGTCCACATGCTGCTTGGCAGAATAAAGAGAACACAATCATCACCACAATGGACCCGCCTAAAGATCCAACTCGTCCAAGTATGATGCAGAAAACACCTCCCAAGGTCTGCACTACCCACAAAGCCCACAACCTCCCCCTCATTCCATACCTCTTCGCTACAGCATCTGAGATCATTCCACCACCTGGTCGAGAAACAATGTTTGCTAGACCAAAGCTTGCTGCAATCATTCCTGCTGTATGGAGTTTGAGGTCAAATCTGTCATAGAAGTATTCTGCGACAATGTTGTCTATTGTCAGCTCTACCCCAAAACAATACCCATAACTGAGTGCCAGGATCCACCCTCTGTAATTTGTGATTCCATGATATAAGACATTTGAGAATTTATCTTTTGTTTTATCCCCTGCTTTCTGCAGCCGCCTAAAGTTTCCGTCCGGCAAGTCCTTGCCAAAGATCAAGACTGCAAATGCCGATAGTGTCTGAAACAGGGCAGGAATGAAAAACGCAATTCTCCAAGCTGTAAATTTGATGGCTCCAATGTCACGGATGAGGGCAAACACAAGGGGCATGATTAGTTGCGTTGCTCCACCGCCAAGATTACCCCAACCTCCTGCAACGCCATTAGCCGTTCCAACTACTGGGGCTGAAAACATAGAGCTCATCCAGAATTGAGTCGAGACAAAAGTGGACAGAGAGAAGCCAGTGAAAAAACGCACCAGGAGAAAAGAAGTAGAAGATGAGGCGATGGAAGTGAAGTAAACTGCTGGTGCAGTGAGGAGGATCAATGAGGCAGAGGCTAGACGGGGTCCAAAAAGGTCACAAGCAGTCCCCATAGCAACTCGAGCAAAAACCGCACCTGACACTGATGCAATGCCCGCATTACCAATGTCAGAGGCAGTGAGGTTGAGGTTGTCACGTATGATAGGAAGAAGGGGTGGAGCAGCAAAAGTAGAGACAAAACAGGCAAAGAAAGAAACCCAAGACAGATGGAATGCCCGCATGTGAGGGGCAGCTACTGAGAACAGCCGGAACTCAGTTGCCTTGTGTTCTGAATCCACTGGAAGAGCGAATTTTGGAGGCTGAGATTCCTTTACAGTGGCTTGCCCTTCTATCTCCATCTTCTTGTCTATGAAAGAAATAGGGAAACGCGGTGGGATGCTCCTAGTTTTCCTTTGTGCAGGAAAGAAATAGCTTATTCCTTTGGTGAGCCTTTTCCTATTATATATAGTACTTCTGGTCACCAACTGGTGGCTCTTTGCATGTCAGAGAAGCAAGAGTATACATTGACCAGGCAAAGAAAGAAATCATTAAACCGTGATTCAGTGGTAAGAATTTTGGATCAAGAGATTAATTTTATTTGTGGTTTTAGATTCGAGCCCTGTAATTGCTCATATAATAACCACTAGAGGTTTATATGGTCGTTAACTTCAGGGTCCATGAAATTAATCGAGATGCGTGCAAACTAACCCGAACACCCACATTAAAAAAAAAAAAAACCCTTAAAGAGTGGATTTTTGGAGGCTGACGTACGTTCCTTTTACGGTGGCTTGCGTGGGTGAAAAATAACGAGTATGCTTGGTTCTTAGTTCCTGTAAATTCCAAAGTCATCATGTTTGCTTGGAATGGTAAAGTATATGTGGTCAAATCCAACTATCTGACAGACACTGGCGTTTGTCAATATTGACATTATTATAGTTTAGATACATAAAATTACCAAAGGCTACTTTGATATTTAAACGATTAGAGGCATTTGAGCTAGCTCCAAGTGAGAATCTCCTGGTACTATTATACTCTTTGTTTTACTGCTCTTATCTACCATCATTTATTACGAACTTACTGATTTGAGCACCGAAGTGGCGTCTCTCATAGAACATGCCATGAACTCTAGCTATTTTGGAGGTCTTGACCATCTTGATCGCTCGATTAATTACCCTAATCGATCTTTCACTTGCCCATCATCTGAACGATCAATCATTCACCGATTATTATTGCTGATGAACCTTTGTTTTATGCACATGAAAGATTGATGCATCAACATTTTATCATCATAGTTGAACTATCTATCATCATTATTTCATTATTGACCGACTCATTATTATTGCCGATCAACTGATCATTTTCCATGTACGTGACCATTATCGTGCCACCAAGATTTATCCTTCCCCGTTCTGCTTCGGAAAGGCTTTGCTCTCTAGAAGTGGATGTATTCATTTGGCTCCTCTAAGTAGTAGTCTTAGCACAAAAGATTTTTAGTTGAGAGGAGGGATTATTATCCATGAGAATGCTCTTTGCCCTTTTTGCTACAAGGAAATTGAGACTACAAATCATTATTTTTTTTATCATTGTATTATAACATGGATTTTTTGGGGTAGATCCATGAATTGATTTAGGTATTCATGTTGTCTATCTAGGAATCCAAATCATAATTTGCAGGAATAGGTCAGCACAGTCAAAGGCAATTTTCTGTAAAAATCTGCTCCAGACTCGGATTTGATTATGTGTTCACCAACATTTATGCATCACTCTATTAATCGTCGAACGATCTACCATTATCATTGCTGATCAACTCATTTTTTATGCACGTGACCATCCACATGCCCACCAGGAGTTATGCAGCAACATCTTATCATAGCCAAACGATCTGTCATCATTATTGATCGATGGATTATTATTGTTGATCAACTTTTTTTCTTTAACCATCCATTTATGCTCATCAAGATTCACGCATCACTATTTATCATAGCCGAATGATTTATCATTATTATTCATGACAGGCATGTGTACCAAGATTTATGCATCATTATTTTATCATAACAGAACAATCTATCATTATTACTGACTGACCAAGTATTATTACCGATTAATATTTTTTTCTATACACGAGATCACGTATGTGTTCACCATGGTTTATGCATCAACATGCATTATAGAAATTCGTGTGAATTTATTACTTCACGCCACAGTCTATGACCTTGGCGATTGCGCAAAAGCACAAACCAATGGCTCTTTGTAGCAAAGAAAAAGCAAGGTTGGGAACTTAGAGGTTTATACTTCCGCCGAGTCCCATTAAAAGTCCTCTATCTACGGTGCCTGCCAACAAAACGAAAGGAAGTTAGAATAAATGCATGGACTTGTGAAAGGGGTGCTGGGCGACAGGCGTTGAAATTTGATTTTAATAGCTGGTTAAAGGAACTAAATAGTGATCAGCAGCCAACGGAAAGAGATAGGTAGGGAACAAGTTGCCCTTCTCCAGCTACTACGTATTGACTTTGGAGTTTTGGAAAGCGACCAAGGAATAAATAATAAGGAATCGCGTTCATTTATTTGCTAAGAAGTCTTTGAATCTTGCTCCCAGAGAGTACAAGGAAGAATCTGTACTTATCCTGCACTTGTCCATGTTAGATTTCTCGAAACAAGTATAGAATTTGGTAGGAGTCTTAATAATTGTTTTGGATTATGCAAAAAAATATCTGAATATCAGATTTTTTTTAGTTTTAAATATTTGTTTTAAAATTATATTATTTAAATATCTCACAATTAATAATAATCTATACGAATCATATAAATTTCCTAGTTTTTTTTAGAAGAGAGATTGTTATACCTTTGAGTACTAGTTTTTTTTATTGTGTTTTAAGTATTTTTGTACTATACTTTACTCATAAAAATTAAAAAGTATAATTTTCTATTCATAAAAAAATCTAAAAACCCTATAAATAGAAAAATATTAATTTACCTCTTAAATAATATCACATATATTATTTTATACTAATTTTAGAAACGTATTCGATCAAGTCCTTATTTAATTATTTATAGATTTAGAATTGTAATCCCCTATATTAATTACATTCTAGTTCTTAATTTTTAAAACTTATTTACAATCAAATCACACTTGATTAATCATCTCATTTTAATTTCTGACCAATAATTTTTATGTGTGTAATCTATTAGGTTTCTTTATAAGTTGACCCAAATATAAATTACAATCTTAAAAAAATATGATTAAATAAATTAATTCATTATCAATTTAACAATTGATTGATTTCTATTTGAAAATCAAGTACAATATCTAGCAACCTGTTATGATTCCTAAAATATTAGAACATTCATAATTGGTTTGACTTAACCTTTCAACAACCAATTTCTCAGTGTAGTTATTATCCATTCATCAACAATATTATGATTTACACATTTTAGCATGGAATGTGTTTATTTTATCAAATCATGTTTGTTCTCAACAGCACAGTCATTGATTATTTGAATAAAATTTGAAATTTTTTTTTCAAATCTTATTCCACCTTGCGCAATAATTTATCAATACTATTTAAGAATATATGAAACATTTTTTCTAATTCATCTAAAATGATAAATCATCTCTTGATTACTTAAATACCTTTATATAATTCATATTATACTCAATATCTGTCAATTTATTAGCCTTGATTAAGACAACATGTAGGAGAATCAAAACATAGCACTTCTTATATAAGATAACTTAGTGATCTCAAGTCTAAAGATCACTTACACAATTGTCATGTGAACCTTTTTATAGATACACGTGATGATCTCTATATAAAATTCTCATGCGAGTTAGTTCAGTGTACATGTCACCCGACAAGTACCTACTTATTAGTTCTAGATATTTCTTATACCTTAACTTATGAGAGCAACTGTTTTCTCTCATAAAAGAAAAAAACATAATATGTACGAATCTCAATAGCTCTAATTAATATCCAGTCTTAATAGAGCATTGACCATGAATATTAAAAACAATTTTTTGATGAAATAAGAATCCCATAATTATAACAATTTTATAATTTTCTTTGCAAAATATTTTTGTTCCTAAAATTTTATCTTTACTCTAGATTCATTAATAAAATACTATATTTATTAATAAAATATTTAATAAAAATTAAAGATTAAATTTTTTCATTAATAAATTAAATATATTTATACTAACAAAATCAGGCATATAGAGTCCTCCGTGAGTGATTTTCAAGAGGTTTTCGGATGAACAAAACTTTTCACGCCCAACCGTGTAGATATGATTTTAGACCTCGAAGGAAACGGGCATACGCAGCAGTCCTTCGAAGTTTGTTTCACTTCATAGTTTTTTAGTGTTAGTAATTAATGTTTTGAACTCGAATAATATTCAACTACAATTTATCACATCACTACTTCAGTTTTCATGAAGTTGCAAATATGTATTTTATTCACCTCGGCTAGCTGTTCCATCTTCCTCAAATTATCAAGTGGGGAAAATCCCTTTTAAAAATAAAGATTACAGTTCAGCCTAACTTAATATCTTTCTGAAGCCAATAAGAGATTCTTTCTTTGAATTTTCTTTCTAGAATCTTAAGTAAAAGTAAACATTTGACCTAAACCTGATCTTTCTCATCCTTTCATGATTTTTAGATGATTTCTAATGGGTTTCTAATTAAGAATTTTTTACTACCTAGTGATATGAATAGTGATTTAGACCTTGAAAAGCAAACTTATCAAATAAAAAATCCTAAGTTAAGCCTTGCTATTTGGGGTCTGTTTGTTTCTGCGTTTCAAAAGCGTTTTTGAAAAAATTTAAATTTTTTTTATTTTTTTATTAACTTCAAATTAATATGTTTTTAGTGTTTTCAAATCATTTTAATGTGCTAATATTAAAAATAATTTTTAAAAAATAAAAAAACATCATTGGCATGCATTTTGGCACGAAAAGCTATTTGAAAAGCAACCACAACTACACTGCCAAACAAACCCTTGTTAAGGTTTGTTACCATAGTAAACTTGAATAGTTACTCGAGGTTGATTCACTACTAAGAATTTTAAATTTATCAACGGAATTTTTTATTGATATTTATACTCATAATTTATTTGTACAAAATTCGTTGACGTGATCACAAACCAAAAAATATATCATTTTATCAGTGATTTTTTATTGTCTGTCAGTATATCCATCAATAATTTAATAAATGTTTTAAAAAAATAACATAAGTGAAAAAAATATTTAAAAAATAACATATATTTTACTCGACCGCCATTAAAAAATACAGGTTTAATTAACAATCTCTAATATAATAGCAATTGTGTTCAAAACTTTTAATGGTAATAGCCATTGTAGCAGGATGTTGTTTGTGAGATTGCCTAAGACATTCATCCACCTTAAAATTGCAAAATAATGATAATAATAATTGAATATTCTAGATACATGCACTAGGAGATGGACATAACTCTCATCCAGAAAACTATCGAATTGTATCTGTTGTTGCTAAAATCTGATAAAATAAATGCAAAATCATTTTCAGGCGAGTACCAGGATTTAAGCATTTGGCATGTTTTCCTAGTACACTTTATTCGAGTGCATTTTCTCATTAATTTGTGGTATCCTCAGTCCTGAATTTGCTCCTTTCCTTTCGTCTAGAATCTTGATGTTGTGAGTCATTAAGATCGAAGTTCGGTTTTTCTGGAACTTCCTGGTTGAAGATTTTAACAAATTCCTCGACCTTTCCCCTAACCCCTGTTCTTCCCAAGGCTGTCTCTTGATTTTGTTTTGCCAGATAAGCCTGTTTCAGGAGCAGAGTGATGTTTTGTTTCTATTGAAGCCCCTAATTAAGGCAGAATTTATAGGACCATCTTCAACAATCACTTGAAGATTGCTTGGAGTATCCAACTCAGATATAGGGAAACTTGTGTCCTCAAGAATTTGACACGCTTCTACTTCACCCTGAATGCTTGTGTCGAAGAGGGAGTGATCATCTTGTTTGTCAAGCTCCATTCGACCACTGAACGAGGGAATATCAATATCATGTGGAGTTGCTGAACGTAATTCTCTTGCTATACCCTCGCATGCATGCTGTCCATCCATTAGCACTTGAACATCCCTTAAGTTTACACTTCTCATTCAGCCTTAATTTTTTCACGTACACGATTTAGAATAACAGTTATATATTATACCATTTTCTTAATTTTTTTTTAAAATGGTGTCATTTTCTCTTAAATCTTTTGAAACAGTGTTAATATTTTTTTTAAATCCAGCTTTTCTCGCAAGTACAGACTTGCAATGGACTTGAATATAAGCATTTTTCTATTAAGCATGGTGCGCAAAAGAATAAAAAAACAAAAAGTTAATTCAATGTACAAAGTACGCTATCATTCTAAATTTCATTCCACTTGAAATAGTTATATCGTTTCACTTCACCTAATAGCAATGCTAAAATTATTACAGAGATAAAGCCACTATGAAATATAATAAGAGTTGACTCTCATATTAGACATTTAATGCCAAAAATAGCGTCAAATTGTAAGAAATATCTCAACTACAATATACTATTTCTCCCAACAAACTGGTCTATTCACATGACTAGCCAGCAAGATTGCAGATGAAACAATTAAGTATAGCTAGGATGGCTGTATAGTGCGCTAGAAAAAAATCAAACCAGTTTCTCCATTTCACAAGGTAAGAACATCACAGACAAGTGCGGAGCCTTGCGCAAGGCTCAGGTGGGCTGTAGCCCAGGTAAGAAAAAAATATTATTCGAATACTTGAATATTTATAATTATATTTTTCAAAATATTCTGAGTTCTTGAATATATCTTGTAATTGTCCTTCTTCGCACCACATTTTCATATGCAAGGACATGCTCTGATTAAATTATAATATAGTTTCAACTAGATTGCCACATCACACGGCTACCACTTTTATACTGCCAACACAACTCAAAACCCATAATTATTCTCCTCCATGAAATCGAAGGGAGCTTTTTTCGTTTTTCTAGCCACGATGTGGCAGGCATGTACCAATCAAATGGCGAGCTAGGACTGCAACCTGGAAGTTCAATGTATTATTAGAGGAGATTATTTTCTAAAATGTTTTTTTATTTAAAATATATTAAAATAATATTTTTTTATTTTTAAAAATTATTTTTGATATTAATATAATATTAAAAAATATCAAAAAAATAATTAAAAAAATATATTTTTTAAAAATATATTTTTAAAGTGTAAAAACAATGTGCTCTTGACTATGACAGACAGGGGCATGGAATGGACTCCAAACTCTATTTTTCAGAGATTGTTCTTATGCATATTATGTATATTGCTTTGCTCACTGACTACAACTGGCATTAGTTGCAGTAGCTGTAAATGAGATTTTTATTTGGTTATTTTTCTCAAAATTAACAACCATTATTAATCTTATTAGTGCTTCTTCCAAACATCATATCGAGTTACATGATATTCAAGCTATAGAAATTGCACATATGGTAGCTATTGGAGAATGTGAGACTGGTAGAGGGGCTAATTAAATTGGTAATTTACATCGAAGTGGAATTACTCGCTGGAGCTCTCATTTTGATTCTATTTGCAGCTTAATAGATATTTATGATGCAACTATTATTGTGCTTGAAAGTATGATTAAAGAATGATCTTCTAATTCTATACGTGGAGAAGCTGGTGGTTGTTTGATTATGATGAAATCTTTTGAATGTATATTCATCTTATATTTAATGCATAAAATAATAGGGATTACAGATTTACTTTGTCGAGCTTTGCAGCAAAAATCTCTTGACATCTTAAATGCAATGGATCTTGTATCAACTATTATAACATTGCTTTGAATTTTGAGAAATGCCAGATTTGATCTTCTCCTTGCAAATGTGCAATCAGTTTGCACAAAATATGAGATTAACATACCACATATGAATGCTTAGTATAAAAAGGCTACATCTCGTTCATGTCAACAACAAGGTTCAGTGACAGTTTACCAGCATTATCATTATGATATATTTAACTTAACAATAGATTTTTAATTGGAAGAATTAAATTCTAAATTTAGTGATGGGACAGTGGAACTTCTCGTACTTAGCTCTGCTTTAGAATCTAAGGACAATTTTAAATCATTTAAAGCTGATAATATTTATAAGCTTGCTGAGAAATTTTATCCTAAAGATTTCAATGAATAAGAGATGTATTATTTGAGATCTCAACTAGAACATTATTAGATTTATGTGATTTATCATGAGAGCTTTCAGAATATGTTTACCATTTCTGAATTATGTCGAGGATTAGCTGAAATAAATAAGTCGCAGCATTATCATTTAATTGACAGGTTGATTCGTCTTGTTTTGACTTTGCCTGTTTTCATACCATTATAGACTGGACATTTTCGGTTATGAAACATGTTAAAATTGTACTTCTTAATAAAATAAAAGAGGAGTTCTTAGCAGATTCTACGATGATTTACATTGAACGAGAGCTTGTTGAAGATATTGATTTGGATTCGATTATAGATGAATTCTATTCTACAAAACATCAAAGAGTGCAACTTTAATAGTGTAATTTATTTTTATTTTTATTTTGAATTTTATGTACTTTAAATTTTATTTTTTATATATTTTATGTTATGTATTTGAATTAAAACTTTATTGTTAACTTGACAAATTTATATATCCGAGTTAACGATTAATCTTAAAAAATAATTTTTATGCATTTATATCATAACTCAGGATAAGAAAAATTCCTGGCTCCGCCTGTGATCACAGAAAACCAGTTCTAATAACATGACTGAGAACAAAATTTGCATTACCTGCAAAATATGCATACTGTATGCAAGTGACTTCTGTTCAATATTTTCTTTAGAAGATCTTTTGTCAGTGTGATTCATTTTTATTAGAGTTGAACTGACAAGAGTGAAACTCGAACTTGAGAACTCACCCTCTTACTTATGTAAGATAGTGAGCCTGTGATAAAAAAATATATATATATACCATGGATGTGCTCAACATTTATCGATCGTCATATTAGTTTATATGTCTTATCAAAAGTATCAAGTTCTTTGTTATAGTAAATCCAATCAAAGTATAGAAGAAAACCTAAACATTCCTCATTTAGTATAAACAATGTTTTAATCAATAGAGAGTTGAAATTAGACTGCTTGATATTTTCCAAGCACCTGACCATAAACATTGATAGCGGGCATAGCATTTAATTAAAGAAGCTAGAAAATGGATCCTAGGTGCTGGAGCGATGATTCTTTCAGGTTGAAGGTTGACAGGTTAGTACACAAGAGTAAGAAACAGAGATGTTGATGCGGTCTCGTCTCTTGGATGCATGCAGGATTTTCCTAACAGGAATGATGGACAAAAGCAATGCATTGCAAACATGATTTAACCATTAACTTATCAAGTCCATAAACCCTAACAAATTTATGCTGCTAGTCAAAATGATAAAAGGAAATGGTGGTAGAGATAATAACCGTTTCATTTGACTTCTCCACATCATCTGTCAGGCCATCCATGTTTTTGTACAGTCCTGTATTAGCAGTGCAAGAGAATCAAAATGTTTAGCAACAATGGTTTAAATACATGGTATAAACTAAAGCTACCAAGCATGGAACTGATTGATTTCGATAAGAAAATGAAACTTCACACCTAAATGCATTTTCTATCTCTATGGTACAGAGAAATCAAGCAAACTAATAACCTTTTATTTGATTAATATACTGAATAGCTTAATGCAGCAATCGGACATTCAGAAAAGCTTTAGTTTTCAAGTTATCAGTGGTGCATGAGCCATGAACTGATAAAAGAATGAATTTCAAAACTTCTCTTTCAAGAAAAGTACCACCGACTTGTGTGCCAAAAACAAATATTTCCAATATAAAAAACATGCCTTCAATTGAATTTAAATATAATATTTAAATCGAAAAATTATTACGGGACTCCTATATTTGAATGCGATAACATTTCCCTTCGTCTTTAAAAAGATTACACATTATAAACCTAGTCAATGCTTTTGCATCATAAAGGACACAAAATTTGATTTTTTTTCTCCATAACTTCTATCTTTTCTCCCTCTCCACGAATAGAAAATCAAATACAAATCAAAACAAAATCTCCTCTTTGTACTCGATGTATCTTCTCTTCTGGAAATTAGCAAATGTCAAGTATGAGATTCAACCCAACCAATAGTTTTTACATATCAAGATGTCGAAATTCACACCAAGTGCTTTTTTTTTGTTGTTAAATATTGATAATGTTGAATCCTGAACAAAACCTCTCTTTCAAATTCTCTAAAAATACCCAATCTTGGTAGAATAATCTCATCAATCCTAGACCAACAAAACTCTTAAAACACTATTAGAAAATTGACAAATACAAATAAAAACACTGGCAGGATGTTTCTGTTAGTAGATTACAGTAAATTTTAGCAACAGAATATTCTCTCACTATATCCATCGATAAACACCGACAAAAATATTCTCCTAGTATATATCAAAAGAATTATAGTGGGAAAAGAAAAAATTAAAAAATAAGTCTAAAAGTACGATAATATGTCATTTATACAAATGACATTACTGAAAATATTAATCCATCAGTAAAATCTGTTTGTAAACCCATTGATAATATTTAAGGTATAACTCTTAAGATTATGTGTACTTATTTTATAGCTTTTTTTCTAAAAAAATTTGTTGTATGAATGTATGATTTGTACATGTTAGGGTTTGTTTGAGATTTTATAAAATTCTATTTGTTTGCAAATTGATGAAATTCATTTCGAATTTGTGACTTAGGTGTTTTGTGATGAAATAAATAATGACTTATTTAACGGATTTATTTTATATTTTGTCAATTTTATTGTTGATTTCAAATTTTCAGTAAATGTATAGAAATATGAACTTATATAGATAATTGATAATGAATTTAAAATACTATTAAAAAAGATTGAATAAGCTAGATTGAGTTAAGCCAATGTTTGCAAATTTATTTAGTTCACATAATTAATTAATATATGTTGTCATCAATATTCTATATAGGTTTGATATAAGTAATGGATGATCGTTCATAAATGTATCAAAATTCACCTAAAATGCTGCATAAAATGGATAATTGTAATGAGGTTCAGGGTTTTATTAATTACACACTATCTAATCCAAAAACTATTAGTGGATACTTTTATTATTGTTGATGTTAGGGAGTTAAATAATATTTTGAGAACTAGCTGCTATACACAAGTCAACAAAGATAATAATAGTGATGAAATCAACGTAGAATATTGTGATGGAAATGACAATAATAAAATTAAAGGAAAAAAAAGGCAATTATGATTAATTTGCACAACACGAATGTGTAATGCTATAAACTATAATGTAATATTTCTGAACAAAATTAACTTTAATGTAATGACAATGACGTTAATTTATTATTAAATGACAAGAAAACATTTATTTTATGTAATTTTATTAGTATACATAAAACTAGTGTTATTGTATTGTATATGTTTCTATGATCTTAAGAATTTGCAGGATAGATAGATAAGAAATACAAATAGAATTTGTAAAAAAAAAACTATTTTACACCGATGGAAATAAGTCGATGATATTTGGAGGAAATCTGAAAAAATATTTATTAAATTGAACATTTAAATTAAATATTACAGATAAATACAGACTGAAAAGTGGGTGATATTTAGAGGGTTTCTAAATTTTTTTATTAAATTAAAATTTTAAATAAAATATTACAGATGCAATCACAAATGGATTGAAAAGTCATCAGTGATATTTAGAGGGTTTTTAAATTTTTTTGATTAAATTAAAAATTTAAATAAAATATTACAGATGGAATCACCGATGGAATGATTAAAAATATTAATATTTAATTATCTATCGATAAAACATCCCAGTTAAAAGACCAGAATCCTTCATTTCATAACAAATGGACTTCTTCTTCTTCTATAAAAAACACTAACGTCTATTTCTTTCTTTCTCTTCTCTTTTCAACTCCTTTTTTTCTATTCTCTTTTCCTCCACGTGTAGGTATGTCCTCTCCTCTCTTCTTCTTTTCTCTTCTCAATTTTTTTTAATTAACATACTTTATTAATTTTTCTTTTCTTTTCTTTTCTCAACTTCGCTCGCAATTAAATTAAGGTAAGATTTCTCTTTTTTTGTGATTTTTTCATTATATTTTATTTTAAAATTTTTATATTCTAAATAATTGTATGAATGTTGTTGTAGGATTTTTTTTTCATATGAGATCAATTTTGTTGGATTTGTTTTTCAATTTTGGTGTTCATTTTCTATTAAATTAATTTATTTGTTGTTGGATGATAGGTTTTGGAATAAGTTTTGTTGGTTAGGTTGAAATTGTTTTTTATTGATTTATTTATTTGTTGTTGTTGTTGCAAATTTGTCTAAGTTGATTTTCTTTTTTTTTTCCAAGCAACTCAGTTCCATAGTGTTATTGAGTGTTGATTTATATTAATTTATTTTATTTTAATTTTTTCTACATATGTTAAATAGAATTTCTTTAAAATATATTTTTTAAATAATTACAGACAGTATTATCGATGGTTTAAGATATATGGTAGTGGAATACGTGTAAGAAAACAAATGAAACCCTAAGGTTTTGATAACAGAAGAGGTTTGCGAGTTTGATAGTTTTGAAAGGATCAGTCATCATAGGCTGGTGTCTTTCTCATCAACTAGGTATACAGACTAGTATATGCACTTAGACTACCTACTTTCTGTTAGTATGAAGTTTCTGACAAGTATTCCAATATCAAAACATAATAGATATTTGCATAATTATCAAAGAAAATGAATATCATCTCAAATATAATTTAATTCAACAAAATATTAATGCAAATTCAAGGATGGATGAGTACTTATGATGGATGAGTGCAAATTCAAAAATAACCCGTAGCATATAACATAAAAGATTACTGACTCTAAGATTAGAGACCAAATTATATTTTTGAAATCATACAGATTCACTTAATTGATCCTGAACATATCCTAAATTGATCGAACCTAAAAGAACCAATCAACATCTACTGCTTGGTCAACCGATCGATTAAGAGCATTAGGCAAATTGATTGATTGGTTTAATCTAACCAGTTAACCAGTTGATCAGGATTTTAGAAATTCTAATTTGCCAATCTTTAAAACTACAGATCTTAAAATAATCAACATGTATTCTTCAAAAACCCATAATTTTATACCTTATATAAAAACAATTTAAGTCAAACTAACATCCTAAAACATTAATTATTCTTAATCCATTTCTTGTGTATATACTTAATTCCACCAAGCAAGTAAATTCCTTACTTTCAAGAAGCACACACCGTAACACTGTAGTGTAAATGAGCTTCCTGTATGGTCTCTACTCTCTAGACTATCATTAACCTTCAAATACTTGCTTGCATACCGGAGAGATCCTCCAACAAGAAATTCCATCATGGTCTTGCATCGACGAAAGGTCATCTCAGCTAGAACTTGTCTTAATTCCTCTCAGCGACATCAGAGATTAATTGCATTAAGGTCAGTTTAGCTTGTTAAACTGGCAAATTTAAAATGGCCACGTCGTTTATGTAGATCGGCTGTGAAAGCTGCATTTTGTCTTGCTTGCTGTTTTAGATAGATATTTGTTTATTGCTGTTTGAAATAAGAGATCCGGACCGAATAATCTAGAATTTCAGTGAAAAAATGTCCTTTCCTTTTTGCTTTTCTTCTTAATAAGATTCAGTTTCTCTCAGTATTCCTTTCCTTTTTTTTTTCCATGAGAATAATGTTTGATGAGAGGTCATATGAATGATTTAGGAGACCTGTGGAACCAAATATACTAGTAGGATACTCTACAGCAGCTGATGTATAAGATCTTAATCTTTAAACGAATACAATTGTTGCCTTCATTGTTTTCTTCAAATTACCAAATTAAAATTTTCTGTTCTAGGGTTCTGAAACAATGACCATGTATTTGTTCACACTTTTATTGATCAATTAAGGCTTTGTAAAGTAAAATAAACGTTTTCCATAAAGTTGTTTCTGATGACTTTCCTTTGGAAATTAAACAACATTTTCATACAGATTATGAGGCCTTACTATAACGTTTTAGGTCTATATATGTCCAGTGTATAAATTTTCTAATGCTCTGAGAGCTTGCAGCCATAAACTTGAGCATTATAGATATAATGCACATTACTTGCTCGCCTGTGGGGTTGCTAGCAGACTCTAGAGAAGTATGGCTATGAGGCATGATCTAGACTTTTGTTGATGGGGTTTCATCTACTGGCCTGGTTTCAGAATCTTCTTTTCTACCTCTTTCACTTCTGCTGTTATCTGCAAACTTTAAGCTTGATAGATGCAGGCCTTTCTCCTTCTCCTCTGAATTCCATTCGGACAAGTAGTAGTCTTCCTCTGTAGCGATCTTTGTAGATGATGGACCACAAAACATTCCACCCCATTGTGGGAAGTATATAAGACAAATTGGAAGAGTGCAGAATATAATCATGACACGCATGAGCATTATCCCTCTGTCTTTTGAGTATTTGGATCCTCTGAAGAAAATTAGTTGAGTTAGAACTGCACCCACGTTTCCACCACCTCCAGTCATACCAGATATCAGCCCCAATGACCTGAAAATAAGAAATATGAATGGAGTCAGGAAAATAATTCTTAGAAAAAATATGCATTCTGTGTCATTAACCTCTACAAGAAGATCCAAGGATGTTGCTAGTTGTGATGGAATTTCACTAACCAGAATGGTATTATTAAATATCTCAACCAAAGTTTACTCTCCTGTCTAGTTCCATACCGAAGGAATATACAGGATGAGCATCTGTCAAGAAACTTTTGTGAATTTTATACTGAACCAATTCTAGGCTTGGCCGTGAAAAGACTTTTTGCTCTTATTTAGTTAACTTTAATTGCAATCAGAGAACTCTGAAATCCTAACCAAAAGCATCTGTTGTTTTCTTGAGCTGCAGATAATATCGGTGTTAACACATATGGAAGAAATCTTACCTTCGTGAGACAAAAGGCACCACCCCAAATGTTAGTCCACATGCTGCTTGGCAGAATAAAGAGAACACGATCATCACCACAATGGACGCGCCCAAAGATCCAACTCGTCCAAGTATGATGCAGAAAACACCTCCCAAGGTCTGCACTACCCACAAAGCCCACAACCTCCCCCTCATTCCAAACCTCTTCGCTACTGCATCTGAGATCATTCCACCACCTGGTCGAGAAACAATGTTTGCTAGACCAAAGCTTGCTGCAATCATTCCTGCTGTATGGAGTTTGAGGTCAAATCTGTCATAGAAGTATTCTGCGACAATGTTGTCTATTGTCAGCTCTACCCCAAAACAATACCCATAACTGAGTGCCAGGATCCACCCTCTGTAATTTTTTATTCCATGATAGAAGACATTGGAGAATTTATCTTTTGTTTTATCCCCAGCTTTCTGCAGCCGCCCAAAGTTTCCGTCCGGCAAGTCCTTGCCAAAGATCAAGACTGCAAATGCCGATAGTGTCTGAAACATGGCAGGAATGAAAAACGCAATTCTCCAAGCTGTAAATTTGATGGCTCCAATGTCACGGATGAGGGCAAACACAAGGGGCATGATTAGTTGCGTTGCCCCACCGCCAAGGTTACCCCAACCTCCTGCAACGCCATTAGCCGTGCCAACTACCGGGGCTGAAAACATAGAGCTCATCCAGAATTGAGTCGAGACAAAAGTGGCCAGAGAGAAGCCAGTGAAAAAACGCACCAGGAGAAAAGAAGTAGAAGATGAGGCGATGGAAGTGAAGTAAACTGCAGGTGCAGTGAGGAGGATCAATGAGGCAGAGGCTAGACGGGGTCCAAAAAGGTCACAAGCAGTCCCCATTGCAACTCGAGCAAAAACTGCACCTGACACTGATGCAATGCCCGCATTACCAATGTCAGAGGCAGTGAGGTTGAGGTTGTCACGTATGATAGGAAGAAGGGGTGGAGCAGCAAAAGTAGAGACAAAACAGGCAAAGAAAGAAACCCAAGACAGATGGAATGCCTGCATGTGAGGGGCAGCTACTGAGAACAACCGGAACTCAGTTGCCTTGTGTTCTGAATCCACTGGAAGAGCGAATTTTGGAGGCTGAGATTCCTTTACAGTGGCTTGCCCTTCTATCTCCATCTTCTTGTCTATGAGAGAAAAAGGGAAACACGGTGGGATGCTCCTAGTTTTCCTTTGTGCAGGAAGAAATAACCGATTTCTTTGGTGAGCCTTTTCCTAGTACTTCTGGGCACCAACTGGTGGCTCTTTGCATGTAAGAGAAGCATGAGTATATATTGACCAGGCAAAGAACAATCGCGAGTTATACTCGAATTATTCAGGTTTTAAGTTTATTTTTAAAAATTACTAGTTTGGTTGATAAAAATAAAGAAAACATAGTAGATTTACATAATAATTAATTTTAAAATTTATAAAATTAATAAAAAAATACACAAGCAGTTCGAACATCTACCTTATTATTAATAATAATAATAATAATAATAATAATAATAATAATAAATCCATAAAGAGTTGATTTTTGAAGTTTGACGTTCCTTTTAGGGTGGCTTGTGTGGGTGAAAAATAATGAGCATGCTTGGTTCTTAGTTCCCTTAAATACCAAAGTCATCATGTTTGATTAGAATTGTGAAGTACATGCGGTCAAATCCAACTATCTGACAGACACTGGCGTTTGTCAATATTGACATTATTGTAGTTTAAATACATAAAATTACCAAAGGCTACTTTGATATTTAAACGATTGGAGGCATTTGAGCTAGCTCCAAGTGAGAAACTCCTGGTACTGTTATACTGATTTGAGCACCGAAGTGGCCTCTCTCACGGAACACGCCCATGAACTCTAGCTATTTTGTAGGTCTTGACCGATCAATTAATTATCATAATCTTTCACTTGACCATTCTCATGCACACCAAGATTCATGCATCATCATTCTAATCATAGCTAAACGATCTATATATCATCATTATTTGATGATATTGACTGAATAATTATTGTTGTTGATCAACTCATTATCGTGCCACCAAGATTTATGCATCAACGTTCTGTCATAGCTAAATGATCTATCATCGTTATTTTCGGACTCATTTTTATATATGTGACCATGCATGTGTCCACCAAGATTTATGCACCAATATTTTATCATAGCTGAAACGATCAATTCATTTTCTACACACGAGATCACGTTTGTGTCCTCCATGGTTTATGCATCCACATGCACTATAGAAATTCGTGTGAACTTATGACTTCACGCCACAGTCTATGACTTTGGCGAAAAGCCCAACCAATGGCTCTTTGTAGCAAAGAAAAAGCAAGGTTTGGAACTTGGAGGTTTATACGTCCGCCGAGTCCCATTTATCCTATTCTACGGTGCCTGCTCACAAAACGAAAGGAGGTTAGGCTGCGTGGAATTGAAAAAGGTTGCTAGGCGACAGCTGCCAATGGAAAGAGATATGAAGGGAACAAGTTGTACTCCTACAGCTACTACGTATTGACTATGGGGTTTTGGAAAGCGACCAAGGAAAAAAAAACAAGGAATCGCATTCTTTGATTTGCTAAGAAGTCTTCGAATTTTGTTCCCTGATAGTACAGGGACGAATCTGTACCGATCCTGTTCTTGTCCGTTCCTCTGTGATTTTCAAGATGAATATACTTTTCACGCCCAACCGTGTCCTTGTCATTTCAGAGCTTGATGGAAACAACACACAACTACTTAACCATGTTGGGCATTCTACTTGGCTTGTTTCAAAACATGGACTTTGAAATAATCATTCAATCCTTGTCAGTCAACATTGTTTGTTTATTTAAGTCAATACTAGTAGTTCAATAAATTATTTGGCCAATAATATGCGGTCACAAGTTTGTTTCACCTCATAGTTTCTTCGTGGTGACCACATTTGTGATATGTGCTTTGCCGTGAGTTGGATAGAATTTTTCAATATAAAAAAAGAATGCTATGGAAATGAAATCCTTAGAACCGAGTAATTTAAATAATATAATTAAAAAAAATATAACAGCAATAAATAATAAATAAATTGATACAACAAATAACAATTAAAAAAAGGTGAGAAAGAACTCGAATTGAACTTACTTGGAATATCAAACAACTCATTTGTTGAAAATCGAAACTAAAAAAAAAGATCTAATTAAACAGTGTTGTTGCTCATTTTTAAAACCCTAGAAAAATACACACATACACACAAGAGAATACACATTAATAAAGCCTAAAAAAGACCATAGTTTTTTGGTGAAAGACCGAAACACCAAGAAAAAGTTAGTAAACCCAAATGTTCTAGATTGAAAAAATTAGCAATCTAATTTGATTGACAAAGGACCTATTAATGACAATGTTTTATTTAGATGTTTAAGGACTCAATTGGATTTTTAAAAGGTTTAATTAAATTTAGTGAGGACTTAATCACAAGGAAAATCAGCTTTTGAAGTTAATTTGGATGTTAATTGAAACAAATCGAAGTTTAGGGACTAAAATTGAACCTTGAAAAGTTTAAGTGGTCAAATCAAGAGTTTAATTGCATAAAATTTAAAGTCTGGTGAGCAATTAGGGACTTAATTGAACAATTCATGAACTAAAGAACAACTTGCGAAAGGCATGCGACTTTGGGCACTAAAATCAGGAGTCAAATCGAAGAAAATTAAAAGTTTGATGGTCATCTGGGGATCCAATTGAACAAATCAGAAACTAAAGACCAACTTGTAAAAGACACTCAAATTTAAGGCTGACAATTGAATCTGACAGGGGTGCAATTGCATGAAATTAGGAGTTTAGGGAAAAATTACATGTAAAATTAAATGTAATTGGAAGAATAAGAATTAAATTGAAGATTGTCAAATCCCAAATTAGAAAACCCTAATTTGTAATGTTTAGCCAAAATAGTTTCATTTAGGATATTGTGCATCCCAAATAAAAAAATAAAAACTGAATTTATAGGGTTTAACCAAAACAACACCATTCAGGATAGTATGCATCTTCTTTTTTAGTTTTTGGCTGATCAAGTAGGCACTTTTAAACGAATAAATATGGTGTTTCCGACCACTTTGAAGGCTACAACCACCATCAATTAACTAAGAAACACCCCTCTCTACAACCTCATTTCTTTGAAATCAAACGTTTACATGAAATCCATTACTCGGGTTCAATCATGAAGATTAATTCTCAACTAATTTAATTTTGATATATGAAATCATGAAAAAAAACTATCAATTTAAAAAACTTGCCAAAAAAAGATAGCAATAAAAAAAATAAGGATAGAGAATTTGTTTATTTTTATTTACAAATCGGTCTTTATTAGGGAATTCTCTATCCTGATATTTTAAAAAAATTACAAGGACTGAAATTAAACTTTTTTAAAACCTCTTTTAGATTATTAAGACATTTTATTTGCAAATATTTTTTTCAAGGACTAACTCATTGAATGTATTAAGCTTTATTTTTAGAAAATATAAAGATAAGTAATCTCCTAATGAGGACCTATTTTTCAAAATAAAAGTATACTATAAGGACCAAAATAATTTTTTCAAGAATTACAAGGACTAAAATTAAACTTTGTGAAACTATCCTTTACATTACTAACAAAGAAAGGAATAAACAACAAGAATGGCATTCTTTAACTTCCTAAGAAGACTTTGGATTTTGTTTCCAAAGGTTACAAGGATGAATATGTCTTGATCTTGGTTTTTTCCCATTCCTCTATATGATTTTCAAGAGGGTTTAATTATAATGAATAAAACTTTTTGTCACCTAACCATGTCGGTGTGATTTTAGTTCTTGAATGAAACAAACATGTTAAATAACTATGTACTTAACCAAAATGGAAATTCTACTGCAATACTTGGTTAATTAGTTTCAAGATATGATTCAATCCTTGCTAGGGCTGCTTACAAACATTTAGAAATACGTTTAATTATGATTCAAAGACACTTTTGCAAACATTTAGATATGCATGATTCAAGACAGCTTGAAGGTTTAATTATGTTTAAGGTGATTACTTACATTATATTATTAACAAGACGTACGCATGTGTAAGTTTTATACTGATTTATTGAATTTCATTTGCATCCTTGCAAGGGATGATGTAAGAACATGTTTTTTTATTTGTTTTTTTGGGTTTTTTTTAATTACTGAGCTTTTTCTAGGAAATTCTTCATTTATGGGATGTAGAAAAAATAGACTAAGGACATGATAAAAACTAGGAGTGATCATTTTCAGTTCGGTTCGGTTTTTATGTAACCTGTAAAAACATAATTTGATTAGCAAAAAATCAACATTTAAAAAAAAATTATTGAAACGGTAACATATTGAATTAATTTAGATAAACCCGGGTTAACTTACTAAATTCACAACTAAGATCATGAGAACATGATAATATCATATAAAATAAATTAAAACAAATTATAAAGCTAAATTCTCAATTAACTTAATGTTAAAGAATAGAATTTAAAAAAATTAATTAAAAAATAAAAAAAAATTAACATGAGTTAACCTACCAACCCGTGACCTAGGTCATGAGACCTAGATAACCTCATAGAAAGTAAATAAAAAAAATTAACCTGAGTCAATCTGGATTAATCTGTCAAACCTGTAACCAAGGTCATAGACTATAATAACTCCATAAAAAAGCATATCAAAATAAATTGAAACTCAATTTTCAATAAATTCATTGTTAAAGGTTGAAAAAGAAGAAAAAAAAACTCAATCTAAAAATAGGACATAATAAAACGATCTAAGTTTACCCGGGTTAACTCGCAAAACACGTGACTAGAGTCATAAGACCAGGATAATCTCATATAAAGCAAACCAAAATAAATCATGAAACCTAATTCATAATTAACTCACTGCTAAATGATGAGATAGAAAAAATATCAATTAAAAAAACAAAAAAAAAGTCTCTTGTCAACTAGGTTAATCCCGCTAAACTCTCGATTTGATTCATGAAACTAAGATAACCTCAAAGAAATCAAACCAAAATAAATCATGAATCCTAATTCTCAATCAACTCAATGTTAAAGGATATAATAGAAAAAAATTGACAATTAAAAAAAACAACAAAAAAACTCGAGTCAACCGAATCAACTCGCCAAACGTGTAATGCAAGTTATAAGACCGAGTTAACTACGTATAAAGCAAACCACAATAAATTATGAAGTTTAATATCTAATAAACTGAATATTGAAATATAAAATTAGAAAAAAAATATTGAAATGAATAGTGTTTTGTGAATTGGTGCATAATAAAAGCACTATCTCTTTTAGTTTATACTAGATAGAAAACTCGCACTACGTTGCGAGCCGTTTTAATTTTTTACCAAGATATAAAAGGATGATCATACAATAGCAACACTTTAAAATGAGTAAAAAAATCTAAGAATTTGATAAATAAAAAAGGTTGCACGTGTTAAAAGAATAGTAATTCGAAAAGTATTGAAAAAGTAGTAACTCGGAAAGTAAATAAAACAAAACATCATGAAGTAAACATTTCATGTTTATATTCATGTGATTAGTTTAATTTAATTAAAAAAAAACCTTTTAAAAATACTTGATTCAACAAAGGCTGAAAATAAAAATGCAAATATATAAAATCTACTAAAAAAATCTCATAGATGAGGACACTAGTAGATGAGGACAGAGAGTTTTTTTTTAAAGTAACACCAAATTCTTGAGTTGGAGAACATTGATAAGGACAGAGAGTTTTGAGGTTGAAAAGCACTAGTAGATGAGGAGGCTCCTCCACTTCTCAGTGAACCCCATATAACCCATAATATCCAGAAGGTATTCTCAGAGAAGAGAGTCAAATGCCTTGTGGAAATCCACCTTAAAAATCATACATGAGTGGCCTGATGATTAATTTAAGAGAATGAATCGCCTCGTTTGCTATCATATAACCATCTACAATTTGTCTTCCGGCAATGAAGGCTGTTTGGTTATCACTGATCAAGTCCTGCATGACACCCTTTAGCCGATTGGAAAGAATTTTAGACAATATTTTGTAGATACCACCACTCACCATACTAATCGGTCTAAAGTCCGAGGAAGTTGTTGCTTCCAGTTTCTTAGCAATCAGAGCTACATATGAATGATTGACTCCTCTTGGCATTCGTTCTGTCCTGAAAAATTCATTTACAAGAGAAAACAAATCATGACAGATAAGGTGCCGGACTTTCCTGTAAAATCTGAAGTTGAAACCATCCGGCCCCGGTGATTTTGTTCTGTCACAATCCCAAACCGCCTCATGAACTTCATCAAGAGTAATTGGTCTCTCTAAAAAGGCTGACTGACCCGTACTCAACCTCTTGAAGCCCATATCCCTTATAACTGCTCTTCTCATATTTGGTCTGCTAAATAAATTGGTGAAATAAGAGGTAGCTGATGATTTTATCTCACTTGGCGTTCTGTGAATCCTGTTTGCATGACGAACCTCCATGATGAACTTTTTATGGCCCCGTCTGTTAGCCATTAAGTGGAAAAACTTAGTATTCTGATCACTGAGACTACACCATTGTTGACGAGATACTCTCCACAATTTGACTAACCTCACCTAACGAGGTCTGCAATGGTCACCTGAATATCCATCAGTTTCTTCTCTTGATTCCTGTAGGCAGGGGCGGAGCAAGAAAAAAAATTTAGGGGGGGCCAAGAAAAATTTAGGAGGGGCCAAGAAAAATTTTAGTTAGTTTTATTATATATTTATAAGGGAGGGGCATTTTCTTACAGGCTGTAGGTGCTAGTGTTCCATAATCTAAGTTGCGACGTTAACAAAAAAATCTGAAACTGGTATGGACATTTTCTCTGCTAAGAGCAATCCACCCATTGCCACAATCAACCGAGGTGACTCTGAACTTGGAGTCATCCCACTTGGCCAGTAAACCACCCGAACGCCCTACTGAGTCAACAGCAGTTCATTTGATATCTAAATGATTCCAGATTCTGTGCACCATAGCATCAGTACAATTTTCCAATTTTGTTTTTAACAATAAGCAACAATCAATCTTATGATGCAAAAGAGACTTTGACAAAGCATTCCTTTTCCCCAAAGAACCCAAACCTCTAATATTCCAAGACAAAGAATTTATAAAAATTGAGGAAATAACTAATTGATCAAAGCAAAGGGGCAAGCTATTGAGCAGCTCGCCAATCCTCCTTCTCCCTTGTTATCTGAGTATTAATATCTCCCATGAAGCTATTTAGGTTCGTTCCTCCACCAATATATAAAGCCTCCCAGCATAGATCATAAGCCTAAGCTCCTCTGTTTGATCTGCATCTTCTATATTGTCTTCCCTTTTTAAAAAACGGACATTCCCCATCTGAATCCCCGAATCTGGTGTGCTGTCTATCTTCCACTGAACACCCCCCCCCCCTCCTCCCCAAACTGCCATTTCCCTTAAGCTGCTTTATTTTTCTGCAGCCTTGACTGCCTTCCACTCTGTTATTTGGTTCAAGAAACAATGAGCTGACCTCGTCATCTTCAACAGGAGCAGCTAATTTGATTTTGTCCCTTGCCCTTTTAGCTGACTTGAAGGCTGACTTCTTGTTTCTCTATGCAGCCTTTTCTGGTTTGCTTCCATTTCTTGGAGCTCACACGGGTCAGCTATGGGGGAAATAAAAGAAGCAAAGGATTGCTTATGGTTTCCAGCATATGGGCCACAGGGACATTCCAAAGTTTCTGGTACATTATTCACCATATCAGCATGGGCCTCATCATTCTCTAATAGTGGTTCCCAAACATCCAGCTTATCCATGGACTCTCCTGAAATAAAATGCGCTTCCAAAACTTCTGATTTATCCAGCCCAGCTCTCTAATAGATTTTGATTGACAGATTTATATTTTAAAAGTATTTTAAAAAAAATTTAATTTTTTTATTTTTTTATTTTAAATTAATATTTTTTAATTTTTTCAGATGATTTTAATATTTTGATATCAAAAATAATTTTTAAAAATAAAAAAAAATTATTTTAATACATTTCTAAAAAAAAAAATAGCTATAAACTCTCAAACATCCCAAAAAAAATCTCCTGATATACATACTCAACGAGTATATTACCCACTTGACAGTCCTTATGATCAAACTCAGGGTTCATCTGTATCCGAGGTACTGAAGAAAGTTTAAGGGATTGGAGAGCAGGGGTAAGATCAGGCTTAGTTTCCTTGATGAGGACATTGGCACGATAGTTACCTATAAAGAGTTTAACAGATTCATATGTTGCTCTAAATTTGTAGTTCCAATAAGAACTTGAATCCCAGCATAGTAACCCAAACCAGATCTCAGTGAAGCGAAACCAAGAATCCTGCCTTGATGAGCTAAGATAGATTTAATACATTCTCATTGTTCCAGGCTACATTATTAGTAGGACTCCAAGAATGATAACCCATGCAAACCTATATATCGTCTGCTTTATCCTCTCTAACCTAGGGTTTAATGCCACTGAAAATAGATTTCCATGGGGTGATTCATGTTTCTATCCCTTTCTGCATGATGTCGTGGCTGTTGAAAGTGATGATTGCTTTCGTGGCGCCCAAGAAACGAAAACCAAGCACGCCTGCCATTGATGCTAAGATAAATTGCCCGGTGTTTGCGTAGTGTACCCCTTCATTAGTTGTTCAAATAAGACTACGAACCAGCCAATTTCTGTCGTATGATGATGGCACATAAGTCACTGATATAATTTTGTGAGAGTCATCAGAAAGCTTTGCGTTTGACACCACAGCCGCAAAGGAACGCTCGTCTCTATAAGCCGGATTTGGGGGCTTAGAAACAACAGTTTTAGCAGCTGTGCGCATGGCTGTTGTTTATGCTGGGAGTATTTTGGTGGGATCACCATCAGTTTGACGCTATATATATTTTTTTAACTTCTTTCTTGTAATGTTGATGGAATCTTCCTTGCCATCTTTTCCATCTTATCTTCATTGATTGGAAGATCAATAATCCTCTTAAGGGGAAATCGATTTCGAATCAATGGCTTAATTCAATTCGTACAATGCATCATATTTGACTATTTTGGGCTATTAGCATAGAAAAATTAAAATTTTGACTTCATAACATATCCACAAATACATATTAGTAAATTAGCACAGTTTGTCACATGTCTAAAATGCAATATATAAAATATCACAATTAAAAAACACAACAATAAATAAATGTTGCATTTACAAAAGTTGACTTCTTTTTATGTTGTGTTTTGGTTGGTATACTTTACTTGTTTCGCGAGTTTTTTTTTTAGTTTTGATTCAATGTTTTAAATGTTCTATTATTATTATATTTTAATTAACTTTGGATTTTAACAATGTAATGAGTATTATGATTTTTTTTTGTTTTAATTACTAATTAGAAGTTTTGAACTATCATTTCGTTTCATTAGTTTTGAATAATATAATATTTTAAAATATTATGAAATACTGTGTATTTTTAAATAACTTATTCTTTTGATATATTCATTCTGAGATTTAATATAAATAGAATATCCTTGTTATTGTATGTGGTCCCGCACCATATAATAAAAAGGTCCATATTAATTGTCAAGAGACCGCATGACTTGCCTCTTTAAAATTAAAATAGGTCTGGCACTGTAGTGGCAGCAATTAATTAGAGCAAAACAGAACAGAGAACACGGGAGAAAAAAAAGAAAAGGAGGCAGCTGAACGGTCTATCTTTGTTTTTTGTTTTCCAACTCGTTAATCGTTGGATCGGGTTGGGATTTTATAACAACTTCTAGACACGTTATTCTTTATTTTGAACAGTTGGATCGAAGATTGGTGGTGTATAAACTGGTCTTTTTGTCAAAAACCGAGGCTGTCAATATTATGAATTTTTCTCAAATATTTCTCCCTTAATCTTGTTGTATTCCAAGAATAGATTGTTCTTGATAATATGCATATTGTATTCCTTAGTTCCATATGAGAAAGAAGAATTGTGAATCCATTATTTGTTGATAGTGGAAGTTTTTAGGTAGACTACAGTCCCTTGATTTTTCTCGCATCAGGTTTTTCACGTTAAAATCTTGGTATTGATTTGCGTGATTGTTTGCATTTTGTTGATTGTTTGAATCTAATTTTAATTGCTTAAAGAGGAAAGAGGATTGGGACTTGTGAATTGTAATTTGTGATTTGTTATTTCAAAAAAATTAGTTTTCGGTTGTTCCTGGTTTTTCCAACATTTACGACACTATTCCTATGTTGCTGGTCATGGATCCAGGATTGGGCCGGGTAGTTACAAACTCTATTAGCAATTTGACACGTGAGAAATTACCAACATAATTGCTCATGAAATTTTCGTAGTAATTTTCAATTTTTTTAAAAAAAATGCAATGAGCTTCCTTTGATCATATATGATTATGCAAAACAGAAACAAATAAAAAGACTCCAGACTATTCAGCAAAATGGCATAAACAGAGTGTCCTGCAATTTCAATGGGGGAATACAACTCGGTTGGTCTTAACAGTACCTTTTCATATCTTGCAAGGGCAGAGATCGCCTTTCTTTCTTTTTCCTTGCAATTCGGCTCCTATAAACAAAGTGTCCTGCAGCTTTGCTGCTATCTTGTCCGTAAGATCTTTCAATGAAAGCATGCCTGAAAAACCAATGGGCTGTGAATACAAAAACATAGAATCTTGTGGATAAAAGGAGTAAAGGGCAAACAAGCATTTCGACACGCACACAAAGCCAATAATTGGATTTACAACAAAAATAAGCACGCATGCCACTTTTTTATTTTCTCTTACAGGCAATTCAGATCTTATCCAACAAAAAAAAATATATGTTTCAAATTTATTTTAGAGCATCGGTGCATTGGAAAGTCTCAATCAGCTACTTTGAAAGGAAGAGACAGGCTTCTAATTGACAGCAACAATTTGATCCACTTTCTTTTGGAAAGGTTTTGAAGTTTGAACCAAGTAAACTAACAAACCAGAGCTTTGATTATTATGGATTAAGTACACAAAATGCAAATTTCAAATGTTTCCTTGCGGGTATGTAACAGTAATTTTCCCAAAAAAAAAACTATGTTTTTGAGTGATTAGGATGGTGAATATCACAAATTAAACTCTCTTTTTTAAAAAAAGAAAATCGTTAAGTAATTAATGTGTCCTCGTACACATGAACAAAACGGTTATACTGAAAGAAGCCATGGGAAGGTTTGGACCATGCTTTTCTTTGCAGTCCTGTGGTCAGTATGGCTTATGCGTAATGACAAGGCATTCAATAACAGGGTCCCTGACTATGATACTATTTTCTTGTTGATATTGACAAGGCTATGTTCATGGTTGAGAGCGATCTACTCAGATTTCTCTTACTCTGCATCAGATTTATGGCTATCATATTAAGGTCTTGTGCATTGGACGAATGGGAAAAGCAATCGAGCTCCATTGTTATATATGGAACCCCCCCGATGATCAAACACTAAAATGGAATGTTGATGGTTCTTCCAAGGGAAAACCAGGGCCTGCAGGTATTGGTGGTGTGTTAAGGGATCATCTATGGATTGTTAAGAGGTATCTTCTCTTGTTCAGTGGGTAACAAGGACTCGAATGAAGCTGAGCTACTGGCAGTCGTCAAAGCAATGGAACTGTCTTCATCAAACAAGGATTTTGTGGGGCTCAATTTCTTGGTAGAATCAGACTCTGCTTCTGTGGTGAGTTCGTTGAACAATCCCCGCTCCAGACCTTGGAAGTTTCATGAGTTTGTTGCTCTGGTTTCCAGGTCTTCTTCAGGTCTGGGCAATGTCTCCTTCTGCCACACCCTCCGGGAAGCTAACTCCGTGGCTGACCTTGGAAGTTTCTGCTCATTAATATTGTTGCAGGTTGTATTGCTTCTATGGCTGTTGCTGCTCTGGCTATGTAAGCTACCTTTTGGACTCTCAGCCTCCTTTGGTCACTATGTATTGCTTATCAAAAAACATAATCAAAACGGATTTTAACAACGGATCATGCTAATATTCCTCAATATCATTGGCATTGCTTGACATTGTTGTTTTTTAATTAATCGATTGTCAACTCCTGATTTAACAATGGATCATGCTGATAATCTAGTGTTTCTTTTGTCTCAAACACGATAATTTAGTGTTTCTTCTGATAATTAATTTCTTTGTAAATGAAAGTTGTGAAGCCCCGAAATCGATATGTCTAAAAGGTACGCATGCTGTTAGATTTAGGACAAGAAAGGACCATTATTCTAGACTTGGAGCATGTAGAAGGCCGAGACGTTCTTTTAAAAGGAAGAGACTTCTGATCAATCAAATATAATTTTGTCTTCTGATCATATCTCAAGATTGATTAAGATCCAAATGTGAAACTTTGGAGCAAATAATTCATCATTTCAGCTTTGAAAACTATGATTTAAAACTGTTTATTCAACCACGAAGACTATGCTCAGCCCATATTGTCATCCACTCACCAAGAATGGCCAACACATTATACTGTCTGAATAAATTTTTTTGCTTATATTCCTTTTCCGTCACATGGATTTCTCTTAACTAGTTCAAATCTATAATCATCACTTAATTAAGAAGGATTTTTTTAAGAGATTAATATACATAGACACACACACACATATGCGTGCGTATTCTTAGTCAAATCTCGATTTCCAATTCAATATTCGTTTTTTTTTCAACTTTGATATAAAATTTGGCAAGCCCCTCGTGTCCTTTAGGTTAGATATAGTTACCAAGATGAAGACAAACAACCTTTTCTGCAAATCTTCTCATACAAGGAACTAAAGCAAGCAAAAACATGACGGTCTATTGTTATTTAGTACTTAGCATCGATCATCATGTCAATAATATATGGCTAGCTAATCCAGTAATCTATGTTTTAGGTATAACAAAAGGCAAACACTAGATGTGGCCATGTCCCACTCGCTCCCGTGATTGGCTCCATCTTAAGGCTTATGGCGCACCTCCATGGGGCCATATGTCATCCCATGATTGGCTTATGGCACATACGTGTGGCTAGCACTCATAGGAAATGATACATAATTTTCTTTCAAGTAAACTTGATCTACATGGATGACAAAAGGTAGGTTGGCAAAGTGATGTGAGAGATTCTTAGGGTTTGTCGGCAATGGTTGCATGCTTAATTTGCATTGTTGAGATGCATCAATTCAGGTAGGAAACTTTTGTACATGGAGGCAACGATTGGTCCCTCATAAATTCTTTAATTTGGGGGAGATTTTCTTGCAATATTGTTAATTTTAGCCCTAGATAACTTGTGGTGTATATATAGTAGATACAACGTTCTTTCTTCTTTTAATTTAATATTAGTGCTTAGCAAAGAATTAAAAACTGAAAAGGTGTTCTCGGGATCATATATATCGATAGAAAAGAAATGGGAAATCTATGGTTAGGTGGCTAATGGACTTGCTTGGGTTCTCAAATGGCGATTCGGTGGAGTTGTTGGAGATTTGATAGCGTTCATCAAGACTAGAAACTATCTTTCAACTGAGAAAAGCAGATAGGATAAGAAAGCGGTGGGTTGAGAATTTGGTCCGGTTGTTTGATTCAATTCTTCAATGAGAATGTTTTCTCGGATGTTTTCACTTTTTATTTAATTTATTTTTGCTCAGTTGACTTCTCCTTCCTTCCATAAGTGGATATATATTTATTAAATATTCGGATCTTACGCCAAGACACTTTATTTGGAAGTATACGGAAATGGGTTTTTTCTTTTTTCTTTTTTGCTATAAAGGAGAGTTTCGAATTTAAATTTCTTTTAGGAGAGGATATATATATATATATATATATATATATATATATATATATATGTATGGCTTTTACTCTGCGTGACTCTGAACAAGGATATCCATCAGTACCAAACTCCCCTTTTGTCTCGAGAATTTGATGTAGGATTAATTTTGAAGTTATTAGAAAAGGAATTCAAGTCTTATTCATTCATGAGACACTTCACTCTTAATAGGAGCAAAACTTCAAGAAAAGAAAGGGAAAAAAAAAGGTTGTTTAAATGCATAATCTTTGCCCTAGATTTTTGGCACAAGAAGCTACCCTCTTTAGCTTTTGAATAATGGGAAATTCCCTTTTGTTTCCAACAAGCATTTATGGCTAGTAAAAGGGCCTTCCAATCAAACCTTTATTACTTTACACTTTTTGTGAGCATGCCATGAATGAGAGAATGAACCCAAAGGGAGGCAAGATCACATGTGAAACTACAACAGAAGTGCTTCACTATGCTGTTGCAATTTGATGAGAAGTGTAAGCAGCTTGGGGAACCACTGGGTCCCCGGTGCATAGCAAGTTCACAACTCCATTGTTGAGGAGTCAACCTCAATGCTCTCTTTTAGTCCATCAATCCTCCAACAACGGCTATCATTTTCTCAAAGTGATGGATTGAAAAAATTGGCCGTGGAGACCAAAAGGAAAAGTGAATGACACGGCCTTGCACAGGAAAAAGCAGTTTTGTCTGAAATCCTTAGCCCTTTTCTCACGAGATAAAACCCAATATATTTCTCAATATTGCATGCAATTATCACTCGGTTTTCATTTTCCAGATGCACACGTGTGAATACTACATGGACATCGATTTTGTTGGGTAAGTAATTATATAAGTTTGAATTGATTTGAAAGTAAAATGATGGTATGCGCGGTAGCACAGCCTATCTCTCCATGGAATATTTGCCTTTTGATCTCTCAGTGAATGAATTTTATACAAGTAGCAGTCACTGCTGCTAGAACGATCGCTGGCCAGTCCCAGCAGCGTCTCTCTCACTAGGTAGCGGGTCGATTTGGTGCTTTCAGAAAGCAAGTAGCTTAAGCGAAGGAAGAGAAATCTGAATTCTATGGAAGCACAACAAATTCTGAATCCTACGTTCCAGGTTTTTTTAGACCTTCATGACTAATTAATCATTGGCAAGATGTAACGAGAGAGGGAAAAAAAAATCATTTGCAAGAAACCTAGATTAAACGCAACTTTTTAAATCCAATATGTACTTGGAACTGTGCCTTCATAAATCTTTCACAATGTTTACCATCATTAATTTTTTTGACTGTCAATTTTCCTTGCATCAAGCAACATGTCTTGTCCCTTGATATGGGAATTAAGGTACGCTAATGTCTGATCAAGACATGATTAATTTCTTAACAAAAAAGTCATGTATGATAGACTAATTGTGAGCTGTGTCAGATCCAACCAACTAAATTAAAGCAAGCGAAACGTACAGTGCTCCAAAACTATTTACAAGGAAGTCAAATTTCACCAGTTTGAGTGAATTTTCATGCTCTGATAATGTCCTCATAAATTGACATTAGAAATCCTGTAGGGAAATAATAGATAGCGCAAGCACCCAGCGGCAAGGAAAGACAGTAGTGAGAATGGAAATAACAATAAAAAGACACATGATAATGGTACATTTCGACAAGCACAATGCTTCTCCATTAATTATGAGGAAGAAGAAAGGGACAAAATAATGGTACTGCAACCACAAAGCTTAAGACATCTCCTACCCCATTGACCATCCTTTGTAGCCTGTCTCAACCAATTATTTCAATGATGTAGTGCAGTAGAGTTCTGCCATTGTGACACATGTCAGGTGTTGTTTGGACATGACCACCAGCTTGAAATAATCCTTTGATCACCAGAAAATCCCTTCTTCTTGCATATCTTTAGCAAGAGTCGTCTTTCTATATATATATATATATATATATATATATAGAGAGAGAGAGAGAGAGAGAGTTTTGTGGTCTCTAGGCTAAACTGCTTCTCTTGCTATCCAAGATTCAAAGGCACCAACCCCATGAAGGAAACATGGAGATATCTAGCAGGCATTGCAGGCCCAAGTGGTTATGGCTCAAATTCAACTGCTGAGCAAGTTATTCAAGATTCTGCTTGCTTAGTCCCTCCCCATTTAACTGCCATCATCACTGGTTAGTTTCCGGATTTTATCTTTAACCACCAAGATACATACACAAGTTTATTTATTTTGATATTGGGAATTATTCTTCATCTTTTCACCACCTTTTTCCTGAATAAGCATGGATGAAAAAGGTTTGTTCCCTTTTCCTTTTCATTTTCTTGGAGGAGTTTTAGCCTTTGAGATTGTGAGATTTCCTCCTTCTTCATCTTCCTTCTTCGCTACCCTTTCCCTTCTTCCTCGAGACATTATCAACTTCTTTGCTTCCTTTTTCTCCTTTTTTTCCTATTTCAGAGTGCAGTGAGTTACAAGGGTTAATTTTACCTTCAATTCTTTTCTCTCACGTTCTCTACTTCCAAATTAAGATTTGACCAAATGGTTCATCACTCCATGTCTCGCACCATCAGCTACCATTTCGTCTTCTTTTCCTTCAATATATTGATCTCTTCCATATTTTCCTATAGTTCCTGGCAATGGTTTTCATGTCCCTTCTTGTGTGTGCTGCAGAAAATGAGTAGTCGATCTGAAGTTAAGAGCATATAGTTTTTGTATTATCCTCCCAACAATCAGTATATTCTACGAAGGTTATTTAACTAGTGGCCCTTGCTGGCTATTGCGAGATAGGGTTTTGTCTCTTTTGAGTGATTTTTATCTATATATATTCTCTGATTGGTTCATATATACTTGATCCCTTCTTTCTCAGCCATGAATCATTTCCTTGTTTTATATACTTTCATCGTTTTTCACCTGCTTTTTTTTATTAAACTGATTTTCCTTCGATCTTATTCAAAAGGCATATCCATGAATCCCCATGCATTTATTATTTATTCTCAACTTGCACAAGTTTAATTATATATACATTCTCAGCCAGACAATTAATGATGTTACGTTTCCTGGTCAGAAAAACAAAATATATACAGAATGTAACTCTCATTCTCATATATAAAAAAGATATAGTGCTATTAATTTATTTGTGTAGTAAAAAATGTATCACAAGATTCACAACATTCTTCTATATATATATATATATATATATATATATATATATATATATATATATATATATATATATATATATATATATATATATATATATATATATATTATTCCCGCTCTAATTAATTATCTGTAATGTTTTGACTTTACCGAGTATTTTTTAATTTATACCACTCGTTTGCTGAGTATTTTTTTGTTTTTTTTTTCTTTAAAGGGGCTACATCAGGTATTGGAGTGGAAACAGCAAGAGCACTAGCTAAAAAGGGTATGAGAATAGTGATTCCTGCAAGGGACTTGACAAAGGCAGCTGGAGTAAAGGAAGTGATACAAAAAGAGAGTCCAAATGCAGAGATAATAATATTTGAGACTGATATGAGCTCGTTTGTTTCTGTGAAGAGATTTTGTTCTGGTTTTCTTGCTCTTGGACTGCCCCTTAACATCCTCATGTGAGTATATATATATATCAATTAATTCTTTTTCTTGTATTTTTTTGACCAGAAATGTTTTCATGAACACGTACGAAATCTTGGAAAATAGTTGCTAAGAGTATGATCACTTTAATTAATTGCAGAAATAATGCTGGCGTATACTCTCAGAAATTGGAGTTCTCTGAAGACAAAATCGAAATGACATTTGCTACGAATTACTTGGGTAAACACTGAATCTCTTACTGGTTCTTCTTCTTCTTCTTTCCGTAATTATGATATTGCAGGTATCTTTCTTTTTTCAAAAAAAAAACATATCCAAACTTATCTGACAATCTCAAGTGTTGTGGGGAAAATCATGAGAATCAAAAATAAAAATGGGGAAAATCATGATTACTTTGAAATAATGAAAAAGCAGAAAAGACACGGCTAACTATTATGCTTAACTTTATGGTTATGATAATACCTCCTTGTTAGACCACTAAATAATAAAATAATACTAATTAATAACCAAAAAAAAAAAGTAAAGGTGGTCTGTCAACCTTGATTGCAGGTCTAATTAGTGTTATCAAGATGTTTAGAGGCATGGTGGGATTAGTCATTACATGAAGATGTAGACAATGGGCCTTCCTCTCTATAGGCCCTAACAGTGCTCGAGTGTGGTAGTATTTTTTATTTGGGACCCCATTTCTACACTCATAGCTAGTTGTTAGATTCAAGAATTTAATTTTGATTAGTATACTAACGGATTTGAGAATATCAATAATAGAAAACAAAAAAGAAATTATGAAGTTTTAAGATGATGATTTGGGGCCCTAAAACATCAAAAAGATGTAGCAAGGTGGTGGGAAAATCAAGTTTTTACTACCATCAAGACCGACCAACCGATCTTGAGACCTTTTGCAGGGCATTATTTGATGACAGAGCTGCTGTTAGAGAAAATGATAGAAACAGCAGAGCAGACAGGCATCCAAGGAAGAATAATAAATCTCTCGTCTGTAATTCACAGCTGGGTGAAGAGGGATGCTTTTTGCCTCCAGAAAATGCTAAGCCCGAAGAGGTAAGATCCCTCTCCTTCCCTTAATTTCAGTAACATTACATTTGAAAAGGAATCGTGCGGCATCATTTGAGTGCCATGAGCCCATATCTAGTAAAGAGCTTGGGCTAAAATTACATCCTCTCAAAGGATACGTGATTAGACTAAAAGAGATACTAATGATAACACAACACCCACCAAGAATCTAATCAGCATCGATTAAACAGTCATTAGCAAGTTGTAGGAAAATCCCAAATGGAGTAATCATGATTATGAAGGGAATTATTGCTATGTAAGAAAAAATCAAGCTTGAGATTTGGTTCTCTCATTTTGCAGCTATGATGGGACACGTGCATATTCTCAATCCAAATTGGCTAATATATTGCACGTCAAGGAAATAGCCAGACAGCTCAGGGTAAAATGCCACCCATGATCAGCCCCTTTACTTCTTCTCTCTTCCCTTTTAGACTCCAAAGCTCAAGGTAAATTTTGATTTTTTTGGCAGGCAAGGAATGCAAGAGTAACTATCAATGCGGTACATCCAGGCATTGTGAAGACTGGAATATTGAGAGCTAGTTATAAGGGCTTCCTCACAGGTAGCTTCATTTATCTTCCTCCCGGAGTACTTTCATGGAAGAAAAAGAAAAACAATCTAATATAAGTACTAAAAATCTTATCTGCAGATTCCCTTTACTTCATTGCGTCCAAGTTACTAAAATCAACATCTCAGGTTTGTCAACGCTCCCTTGTCATTTCCCCTGTCAAAAAGATTCATGTACATACAGACAGACACAGAGACTTCAAGTTGGGTGAGCGAGTGTGCTTTTATGATATGCAGGGTGCATCAACCACATGTTATGTTGCTTTGAGTCAGCAAATAGAAGGTGTGAGTGGCAAATACTTTGCAGACTGTAATGAAAGTAAATGTTCAACTCTGGCAAATGATGAATCTGAAGCACAGAAACTGTGGATGCAAACCCATGCACTGATGCAGAGATATCTGTATCTACCAGCAGCATAGCATGCTCTTCCTAGTGATGAGAGTACATATTTAGGAGTCATGTATACTTACAAGTTATAAATTCTATCGGATGTACATATACTTAAGAAAGGGATTTTATAAGAGTAGGAGCTAATAAAAAAAGAGTAAACGATAATTCAAAGTTGACAAATTTCAATAACGAGATAGTGATGGCACATCATTGTATAATAGAGGAGAGGATATGAGATTTAGTTCAATTTATGACATTAATAAAAGGGATTATTTCCTTCGCAGAAGTTTACAATTGAGCTATTTTGTTCTTATTACCTTGAGCAAAAAAAATCTCAATGGAGGGACAAGAGATGACTTGAACGGGCAAGCCAGATGGAGAGAAAAGCCTCTAACCGGCTGGATTGCCCTCCTCTCGTATATGAGACTTTGTGTTTAGGGAAGGAGAAGGAGAGCAAGGGATCGATCATAAGATCATTGCTATGAAAACCAGTTCAGGAAAAGCATAAAATGTGAAAACTTATGAAAACTTAGTTGTCCCGATTATCCGTTTCAAAGAACATCAGCGCATCACATTGAATTAAATGATACCTAAAACTAAACACACACATTGAATTAAATGATACCTAAAACTAAACAGTGTGCTTCTAATAGATCGAAATTCGTAGATTAGACATCAACAAAAGGGACAATCATGTTTGGCCCTTTACATCGGTCATCGAGTAAGATCACAAGTACAGCATAATACACTAAAGCAACTTGGGCTCCTTGTTGAGGTCATCGTGTCAGATGAGTAGTAATCGTTCTGTTGGAGTGTCTTCATTCCCTTTCAGTTAATTTTCCACTAATCTGATAAATTGGCCTGATTCACATATCGACTATCAAGCAAGAAAGCAACCTAGTCACAAACAATGACTAGCTTCACACAAGCAAGTTAAAAGGGCACGCAATCATACCAAACTAAAGGTGACAAAAACTGCCTCCACTTCTTCATTTCTTACCCTGACATAAATTTCAGATCAAGAAAATCCACATCAGTGGAAGTTGTATAGCACAAATATCAAAGAACTAAAAGGGGAATTGTAATAAATACATAATGAGCAAGAATGCTTTTATTTGAGAATGAAAAGGAGAGAGAAAGGCTTCACAAGAGCATGATAAGAATATTGGAGAACAACCATAACACAGTTGCCACACAGAACCTATAGGCCTTGCTTGGTAATCTCAGAATGCAGAAAGTTCAAGGAATGATAGTGACAAACTCGACATGCTAGGTGGAGTACTGGCTACATCATGTTGTCTACATATTTCAAACTCAATTTATAGCCTTTTTTTTCAATTGTCATCCACCACTAATTGCCTAGACTTAAATTGCAAGAAAAAAACAAGCATTATCCAGTTGGTATTTGGAGGTGGTAAAAAACATTGAACTTCCTATGCAATCAAAATCAAGTTACCTTAAAGCGTGGGGACCGGCGAACAGATACAGGAGACATGATTGCCTGTCTCCCTCCTCTTCCATGCCTACTTCTCTTGGAATTTCTTTTGAGTTCATCTGAAGTTTGGCTTGTCATTGATGGAGATTCACTTACATCACTAAAAACTGGAGCAGACACAGATATTGTTGTCTCTTGATGAAGAGTTGTGGACTGAGGCAAGAATCCTAATGCATTAAGGTTGAACATACAATAGTTTAGTTTAGGAGTACTGAAATTGCTCGTAAACAGCCGAGCTGAAAGCCTATTCATCAAACTTCTCCATATTTTAGTGGTTGTCCCAGAAGAGAAACTAGCATGTCACATTCAAGTCATGTCTGGAACCAACATTTATGTTTGCTGAAATAATGAACCAATCCATGGAAAATTATTTTAGTGGTTGTCCCAGAAGAGAAACTAGCATGTCACATTCAAGTCATGTCTGGAACCAACATTTATGTTTGCTGAAATAATGAACCAATCCATGGAAAATAATGCACAAGAGAGAAAGCAAGTGCCCATTATCCAGAAAGTATCCCAAGTACACAGGTAAAAGGGACACAAGTAAAACTCTACCAAGTGGTGCAGCTTCTTGAAACTTCTCTCTCAATTTTCTGACAAATTTGAACAAGCCATTGGTTTTATTCAACTCATGGATCAACTGTTTGGTGTCATTCAATTGTGGATCACAAGCCAACACTGCAAATTAGGCAGAAAAAACTTTAAATATAATAAGAATATATTCAAACAGATGATGAAAAGTTTAGCCCATATCAGAAATGAATGGACAAAGACTCAGTTGAGTTGAGGTTTGAAATTAATTTATAATCCAAATGCATCCATTACTTACATGTGTACATATCATTTTCATAGCGAATGGTGAAAGAGTACTCCTTGTATGGAATTTTCAAATTGATGTTGTTGAATGTGAATTTTACCCCTAAACATATCGAGAATTTGTAAGTACAGAATTTACATAAAGGAATAAAAGAGAATGATTATTCAAAAATGCAATTGCATAGATTACCCCTGCCACCTTCAATTTTGAAGCCAAGAACCATATTGTACCATAACATTGCCTCTTGAATTTCCCTTTTATGGTCGATGTCTTGGTGTTCTGTTTCTTTGGATGTTGCCAAAGCTGTAAACAATGCCAAAGAGAAAAGGGCAGAGAGCAGAGACCAATAAGCAAAACTAAAGTATGGTTTCGAAGGCAACTGACAAAGAAACAAACATAAGAAATATCACAGCATACTAGAATTGAGGATGTACAAACTCAAAATTCATCAACAATATGAATTCAGACTTGGTGATTCCTCTTCCAATCAAAGATGAGCCATGGTTATGTAGTCAGTCCAGGTATTGCATTCAAACTAACCACCAATAGTTGAATTGTACAGTTCAGATCCCATCCTAATGGATGTTTGCATAAGTTCCCATAGTGCCCTAACATGTCAGGAAAATGTGAAAACACATCCTACAAATCTCAACCTTTCCAACCTTCGTTTCCAACTCAATCAGAACCAAGATCTAACCCTAGTCATGTTTAGAACCACGATACAACCATCAATTTCACAGGCATAACCCAAACTGACAGAAATCTCATCTTAATCAAGTTAGTTAATGAAACAATATTTGAAGGAAAATGCACTATTCAATTTTTCACGAGAGTAAGTATGGCAATGGAGTAAAGGATATGAACAATTAACAATCGAACAATTAACAATTAGCTAATAACAGGAAAAGATATTACCTAGAGATTGCTGGGACATGATTGCTGCATGCTCATCCCTCCTGGCCCTTTGAACTTGAACACTCTTTTGAAGTTTTTGTATTCTAGCTCTTGTAGCAGATATTGAGTCCCTTGTTACCAGCTGCTTGGCCTCTTTCTGAGTCTTAACTATACGAGAACACAAATTAAAAAATAATAAACAAATAAATCTGAAAGCTAATGGAAATCAGTTTTAAAGCATTTTATCACACGAAACATAAATAAAAATTGAAGCAAAGAGTGGATTTGTTTAGAGAAGAAAAGACACATATTTTCCCTTATCAATCTTTACTCACTTCCAGCATTCTTATTAAGACACCAAAAAGTCTCAATTCAAATACAAGTCTCTGCTGCTCTTTCTTCAGCTAATTTTGTATCAGACCAATTTTGGAAGCTATAACATATCTTTACTCTCCGAAATAGCATATCTTTGTCTCTCCTAAACACTCAGTGCCACTAGTTGATCATTTATTTAGTTAAGGGTTTCCAAAATAGCGTGGCAATCCATCAACTCAAGCATACAAATGGTAAATAAAACAAAACATCATACTTGATGATTGGTGAAAGTTAAACTCAACCTTCACAATTGGAACCGAGAGTAAGTTATTTTTTTGAAATTTTAATCGTGTAGAAGCAAATAAAAATTAATAGAAATAAAATGCAAATCCTGGTTAAGATTTACTCAAAAACATTAATTCTCAACAAGCAAATCAATATGTTCTGTCTTCCATTACAGATTAATGCTAAAAGCAATAAAATTAACTAGAAAAACACACTAGCTATAATTGCGAGCAAACAATACAGCCCTCCCAAAACCTAAAGTTTCAATCAAAAATGGTAATGACGATCGCTCGTTGGAAGGCAATCAATATTAGATTGTTTAGTTACGAACTTAAAATCATAGTAGCATTTACCAGTGTTCAGTCAATGAATCACTTGCAATATGCACATTCGCCATCAATTAATTAATTACTACTCGCATTTTAAATGCCCGAAACACCTGAATTCAGATTTCACATCCAAATTATGAACCAGCCACTTCAAAAGATCAAATAAATTAAAGGATTTTACAACACAAAAAATTGCCAGCATAAATTCACTGAGGGTTTTTACCTCCAAATACAGGTAAGAAGAACACACGCACAGAGAGAGAGAGAGAGAGAGAGAGAGAGAGAGACCTGCCAGAACTTTAACAAATTCACCATCAGCTTCTTTCAAGCTAGATTTCAAACTCCCTAATTTCCCTGCAAACAAAACAAAAATCACAATTTCCAAAGCACTAACCGTTCTAATTTCATCCACAAATAGAATAGTTAACTTCCCAAACTAACTACACTACAAACCCTAGCTTCTATTTAAGCAAGTTGGAGTAAAGTGAAAATGCAAGCCTTCTGACCTTGATTCTGCACAGTTTCTTCTGCTCTGGCCTTGACTGAATCCATAGAGTGGGAAAACGACGCCGTGAAGGAGTCCATTTTCTGCAGTTGGATTTGGGCATCTCTGTCGCAAATCAACCGCAGGGACTCCATTTTTGCTCGTACAGTTTCCGTCGCTTTCCATTCCATTTTCTTTGCGCTACGCGAGAGGGGGAGGGGGAGAGAGAGAGAGTGTGTGTTTTAATTTAAATTTTGCTTTTATCGAACACTTTTGAATTAAATGAATTAGGCGGCCCAATTTGATTTTGCAAATCACATTTTCGTTTTCCTTTTTTTATTTTTTTTTCTCTTATCTTTTTGCGCGTTTACTTCTTTGCCCTTCCGCAGGCCGGGAACGCGTGTTTTTGTGTTATGGGCTACGGGCTTTTTCTGGGAACCGATACTGGACTGCCTGAGTCTATTCTGCTGGTTCAATCCTCATTGCCTGCCCTTCAAGGGTTTGTAATCTATTTTCTTTTGGGCAAATTAGGGGCCGGAGCTTACACTCTACGAGGTGGTTATTGGGCCCAGAGGATATGTCCACTGGGCTTTCCATAGCAATTGAAGGATGGCTTTTTCTTTTCTTTTTGAAAATGAAAACATGTAAAAAATAAAAAAAACAACTTGCTGGAAAAAAAAATCATACACTGACTTGAAAAATCACTGGAAACTACTACAGTTGAACCCATCCACCAATAGATATGAAAAGGCCATCAACATGATATTGCAAGACATTTTTCTAGAAAATTGAAGGATTTTAAACTTCACTTCCACTCCCAATCAAAGGTATTAAACTAAATTTAATTTATGATAACTTAAAAATCTGAATTTCGAGTTAAGCGAGTTAACTCGAGTTAATTTATATAAATCAAAATATTATTTTAATTTTTTAAAATTAAAATGATTTTATTTTGAGAAAAATAGTCATTTTTGATTTTAACTCGTTGATTGGATTTTTAGTTGTCTCATCAGGTCATCCGAATCAACTCTAAATTATTAATTTTAAAAAATTAAGCTTAGACAAAACTAAATTTACCGGGTTTTAAGTTGACCTATTATAATTGATTTAATAATTGAAGATCTAATTGTTCCGCATGTTTCCCAGGAGAGAATACTAGAAATAATTATACATGCATCTTCTACTAATTCAAGCATTTTTATTAAGGTATGCATGAAAATTAGAACGGTTTGTGCCCTCAAGTCATCTAGATCAATTCTAAATTATTATTTTGTATATAAAAAATCAGTTTAGACCAAGAGCCAAATCTATCCAGTCTTGAGTTGACCTGTTAAACCGGGTTTAATAATTAAACATCTAATTGTTCCGCATGTTTCCCAGGAGAAAATACTAGAAATAATTAGACATGCATCTTCTAATAATTCAAGCATTTTTTTTTAAGGTATGCATGAAAATACGCTGCATGAATCACAAAACGAAAACTGACTGGCATAAGAAACCTTTGGCGCGCATGGCAGTTCTAAAAAAAAGAAAAAAAAACGGGAGAGAAAAATAAAAAATAATTAATACCTCTCTTTAGAGCCGAAAGAAGAAAAGCCATTTAGGGCATTAACCTTAAAAGAAGGGAAGATCATTCCAGCAGAGAAACAAGAGGTACTATAAAATGGTAGTCTGATGGTGATCCAATATGAAACCAAAATAAAGTATAATTTCCAGTTTTCCATCATCAAGCAAAGAATAATAATTGAAGTGCTTGCAAAACAAGAACAAAAAAGTACATTTATTTTCATTAAATTTACGTGCTGTGTGGAATCTTGTGGCTATGGCCCCCCGTGTTCTGGAAGAAAGAGGGCCATGCTTAAAAAATGTTTCTTGGTCTAAATGATCTCATAGCTGACTAGCCATTGATCGATGATTTACAGAACCTTCTTTCCATGGGGATGGTTTCCTGTATCCATGCAATTATTGCTCAAAAGTAAGCCATCAACTACACTTTCACTGTGTACATTTACGTGGTGTTTGGCGTATTTTGAAAAAATATATATATTTTTTAGTTTTAAATTAATGTTTTTAATTAAAAATATTTAAAAAAACAATATTCACCCCACTCTCTTATGAATATTAATTAAGCCGTGACTCAACGTCAGTGCTCCTTCCTCTTTCAGGAACTTCAATGGTGTCTGCAACTCATGAAAAAGCTCACAAACAACATAGAAAAATTTGAAATAAATTAAGACAGTTATTATTTTCTAATAAATGAATTAATCAGTGCAATCTTGAGCTTACCTGAACTTAAAATTCTTCACCTGTATATATCTTGGCTGGCTAATATATTAATTTGAGATGCTATTATAATTAGTACAGAATTTGGAATTCCACATTAAATTAAGCTGTCGGTGCATAAATATTACACCATTAAAGTTTGATAATCAAGTTTCTTTTCTTTTCTTTTCCAATTATGATCTATATATGAATGTAGTATTAATGCTTTAAATGTTAGTTCAAGACGTCGACGTAAGTGAGTTTGACCGCTAAATTAAGGTCCGGTGCATATTAATATCTTGATTAAATAAATAGAAAGTTGATGATGCAGAAATAAACCAAAAACGTAGAAAACAAAACAGGGACAAGATTAAATAGCAACAATTAATGGCTAATGATTTGGATATAATTAATTAAACAGCATGAATGCACGATCATCTTGCATGTTGCTCTTGATTTGCCTTTAGAATTAATTGCATCTAAGACTAGCGCATATTAATGTGCTTTTCATACTTAAAAAAACCTCATTATATATCCTTGAAATAATTTATCGGTTTAATTAATTAATCATGGGGTCTCCATTGAGAGTTTACAAATTAAGGAGCTCAAACGTGGTGATCGATCATTGGTATGGATCCATGTCGTTCATGATTTTCTCACTTTTTTTAATGATTTAATAATATATATTTACTTCTTTTTTCTCTCTCTTCATGTTTTAAAACATGCATATGAATTTCTTTGCCTAGATAATGCTCTCTTTCGAGAGATTGTAGACCGGAATCAAAGCACGTAATCTCGAATTTGACTGCTACCCGTCCCACCGGCAAGCATCAATAAATTAAACCAACAACAAAAGGGAAAGATCATGCATATTGTAAGAAAGAAAGAAAAAATCGATATTTAAAAAGATCAGGAAAAATAAAAGAAACATTGATTACAATCACAACCTGCTATCCTTCTTCTTTTTTTCTTTTTTCTTTTTTTTATCGCTCTGGGCATATTCAATCAGTAGTGGGAGCTAGCAAGCTACAAGAAATTCGGGGGCCGGGAAAAAACCAAGAAGAAGACGAAGAAGAAGCATAAGAAGTTGTTAAACGAGACAAGAGGGGTTTTGTCCTTTACAAGGACAAGGGATGAGATGTTGCGCATGATCAATGCCGGCCCCTTCAACATATATAGGAGGTTTCGATCTGTTTGGTAATGGGTATTCATTGTATTTTTATTTTTTTTGAATTTAGTGTTAATTTTTAAGTAGTTTTGAATGGTTTTAATTAATATGGGGATATTAAAATCATTAAAAGACATAAATTTAGAGTAGTTAGGCATAAATATGATGTTTTTTTACACTAAAAAGAAAAAAAAAGGAAGAAAAAAGAACGGTAAGGCCAAACAAACCCTAGACATACTTAATAATCTCTCCTTTATTCGGATGATATGAAATTCCGTCCATCATCATGCACATAGAATCTTAAACTTTCTTTCGCTGATTAAAAAAAAACCTTTCCATTTGGATACGTGCATGTATGTATGTATGTATGTATGTATGTATGTATGTAGGAGTTTAGTGGTGGTGGTGCTGGTTTTCTCGATGAAAGCTGCTTGAAATTAATTTGAAAAGGTGAGAAATAATATCTTAAGACAAGGTGCGTATTAAGAAAGAAATCTTAAGACAAAGTAGCTAGACATGGCATGGCATGGCATGGCATGTAACTCGAAAGTTAAAATGTCATAATCATCACCCTCAATTTTGTCCCCCCGTGGAAACCTTTATAACGTTGTGACTATAGAGAAGATAATTTAATCAAATGTAATGGATACCGACCTGATCCGATCTTATTTAAATGAATAGAAATTTTTTACATCCGAAAGATAATAGGTAGGTATATATATTATTAAATCCAACTCGAAACCTTACCCGAAATATATATTTATATTATACAAATATATTTATAGAATATTTAAATTATTTTAATACAATATAATATATAAATACCTTAATATTAACATAAAACACATATATTTGAATAATATTTATCATTTAATATATATACATATACATATTTCAAATATATATATATATATTAACTATTAATTTGTAATTATTAAAAAGAATATTAATAAATAATAGATAAAATATAAATATAAAAAAGTCCAACCTAAAGTTATCCAAATTGTGATAAACAATAATCTTGTTATAAACAATAACCTAAACTTCAAATCAAAGGCTGCTGGCCAACTTTTGCGCTTGTAAATTAACATGTTACAATAGACTAGGTATGGAATCTTGGGGCCAAACTATTTTTCTCATAAAAAATAATATTTAAGTCTTTAACGTGTTTTTTTTTAATCTATGACTTCAGCTAGATTAAATAAATTAATTTTATTTTAATTAAATAATAAAAAATATATGACAATAATAAATGGATCAAATTTTTTAAACAAGTGATCCTAATAACTTGAGGGAAAATATTTTTTTAAAAGAAAATTCTCAACCTATTAAATATAGAAAAATGAATTGAGGTAGAAAAAAAAACTTATAAAAATCATCACCAGTCAACTCAGGTTAACATGACAAACTTATAACTATAATTTTGAATTGAATGATAAAATTGAAAACAAATGAGAATTTTACAAAAGAGTATTTTGGTTATTTCACTTTTTGTTTTTTTTCTATTATTGATTTGTTCAAATATTAAATTGTCACTCAACTAATATAATAATAACAGAAAAATAAATATCTAAAAAATTCATTTGAGACTAATTTTATTTTTTAGATTCCAAGAATATTTTGGTCATTTCACCATGTGTTTAGTTTTGTATTTTATATATTTAATCAAATACTAAATTATCCTTCATCTTACCTAATAATTACAAAACAAAACCATTGTGAATAAATTAAAAGCTTATTGAGGGCAAATTTTTTTTTTTACTTTCAATAATATTTTAATGATTTTATTGTACTTTTAAAATATGAATAGACTTATTTATCTTTTACTAGTTTGATAATGACTAATAAGTTTATAAAAAGATTTAAATACCTCTAATAGCTACTTTTAACTTTTTTGGATGGAAAGAAAAAACCAAGAAAACATTATTTTCAGTGAATAATATTTTCACTATTATGCTATAATAAAAATCCCACCTTAATAGTTTTTGTTAATATTATATATATATAGATGAAGCAAAGGGTAATACTCTAGTTGTTGTCATATTTGTATACAGGGGTGGGTTTGCTTGTTTCTTCCTCATTGCCCATCGACAAAACGACTCATAAGCTGTCCTAGACCATGGATGGATTTGCCTCCTCATCTCGCGCTGAAAAGGGATAATATTTTTTTAAAAATCAAATTAAATTGTTTTTTGACTGGAAAGTGTTTTTTGTTGACCGAAAAGTGTTTCTGTTGACCAGAAAATGTTTTTCGTTGACCAGAAAGTATTTTCCGTTGACCAACTTTCCTAATGACAAACAAACACAGGAAAATTTGGAAAATAATTTCCCGGAAAATGAATTCTAGAAAACAAACATGGCCTAGGTCAGTATCTCGCGTTATATTTTAATTTGGATTAATTTTTTAACATAAAACAATATTATAATAACAATTCAAGTTAATTTAATTTTTATCAGTGGATTTTATATATATATTGCCCTGTAACTTATTGCAGTTTGGTCTTCCATGTCACACGACATATCGTGATGGATTTATTTTTCATGCTAGAAACCTTAATGGGATTTGTTTTTAAAAATGGTATCTGATTTTGTTGGTGGTTACAGTGTCATTTTGTTAATAATATATGGATTTGATTTTTACATGAGGATGCTTTTGAATAAAATTGCTTCCTATAGAAAAAATATTACTAAAGGAAGTATATAATTTCGTTATAATATTTTAGCTCAATGCGCTTGTAAATTAACATGTAAGAATAGACTAGGTATGGAATCATGCTACCCTGCGGGCCAAATTATTTTTCTTTTAAAAATAATATTTAGGTTATAAAAATATTTTATTTTTTAAAATTTATGACTTGTTTTATAAAGCTGACTAGATTAAATAAATTAATTTTATTTTTATTAGACGATAAAAAAATAAATAACAACAACAAATAAACCAATTGTTTTAAACAAGTAATCTTAATAACTTGGATAAAAAATATTTTTTAAAAAAATAAATGATATAACTCAATTTTCAACCTATTAAATACATAAAAATGAAATGAGGTAGAAAAATAGACTTGTAAAAATGACAAACTTATAACCCTACTAATCAAGGTCGAGCAAGCTCAAGTTATTCCACCAAACGCATGATCGAGATCATGAAATTAAAATAAGCTGATAGAAAAAAATAAAGAAAAATCACAAAGTCTATTTTAAAAAAATAATATTAATTCGTGTTTATTTTTTAAACTTATAACTCGGGTCATTAGACTTGAAACACTTTATTTGAAAAAACTATTAAAAATTTATTTATCTCTTATTATTTTGATAATAACTAATGAATTATGTGAAAAAATATAAATAACTCTAATAGCTACTTTTAACTTTTTTTTATGGAAAGCGAAAACCATGAAAAGATTATTTTCAGTGAATACTATTTTCACTATTATGCTATAATAAAAATCCCACCTTAACTAGTTTTTGTTAATATTTATATAGTAGCAAGAGTAACGATGGCAGGAAAGAAGAAAATATAGATGAAGCAAAGGGTTTGTTTGTTTAATGTCAGGAAAGAAGAAAATATTTTAAAAAAAACTAAAGTTAAATAAATAAAAAATGAGTTAACTTGATTAACCCGCAGACGTGATAACCCCATAAAAAAAATTACGAAGTTCAAAAGTCAATAATTTAATATCAAATGATAAAATTAAAAATAAAATTTTAGAAAACAAATTGAGAAAAACAAACTGAGTCAACTCTAGTAACTCGATCAACCCGCTACTCGAGATCTAAGATCAGGATAACCCTATAAAAAAAAAGTGAAATAAATAATGAAGGTGAAGGTCCAATAACCCAATTTCGAATAATGAATTAGAAAAAAAATTAATAAAGAACCTGAAAAAAAAAACTTAAACAGAGTCCGAGTTATGAGACTAGGATTATTTTATAAAAAGGCAGACACACAAAAAGTCACGAAGTAAATTTTTCAATAAAAAAATTAAAAATAAAAAAAATAGCAATTAAAATAATGATGACCAAATATAGTATAAAAACTAAATAAAAGAACATAATTCGTGACTAAATTGAAAAATAAAATAAATTAAGAAAAAAATAGTATTTAAAAGAATGAAAATCAAAATTGGATAAAAAAATAAAATGATGAGGGACAAAATTGAAAAAAAAAATCAAGAAAGGGATAAGAAAGCAACAATCAAAATAATAAGGATCAAAATTGGATAAAAAAATAAAATGACGAGGGACAAAATTGAAAAAGAAATCAAGAAAAGGATAGAACATAAAAAAAGAATAGTAAAAAAAATGAGGACCAAATTGAATAGATGAAATAAATTTCCTAAAGATGAATAAAAAAAACTTTAAAAAATAATAAAAATAAAACAACTAGCAATCAAAAAAATAAAAACTAAGATTAATAGAAATAAAATCTGTATAGTTAATTTTTGAAGAGCTGACATGAATTTATAGATCAAGAGAGAAAAGAAAAGAAAAGATCGCTAGAGCCCAACAGTACATCCGTTGTGTATATCACCGACCAATGCAAAGAGGACAACACACTAATCCAAACATTGTCGTGATTGGTTGATTTTTGTTATTGGATAGCCATGCATGTGCGTTGCACGCATCAATAATTTTATTTTAATAATATTTAATTTTTTAAATTATTAAAGAGTCCCTAAGTAAATATAAAAATAACAACAATAAAAAAGAACATAACGAAAAGAAAAAAAATACTTGGAATCAAGTTTAGATTTTATTTTATTTTATTTTATTTTAAGAGTAATTTGATCACTTATGAAAAGACAAAAATGCTTTTTTATGCAAGTTTAATGTTTTTTTTTTAAATATATCAACTTAATTTTATTGTGCAAAAAATATTAAAAAGACAAAAAATAACCTTAATAAAAAGTTATACAATTTTTTTCTTTTTTTGCTTTTGAGTACAACAAAGGCATTCCATTGTGGTTTAAAAAATGGGCATGGTCCCCAATCAATTGCAAATCTTGTAATGTATAATAAATCCCTTGAAAATAGATTATTTTAATTGTAATCAGGCATTCACGCTTGAATTGTAAGATGATTTTGGAGTAAAATAATATCAATCCAGATCATGGTCACGAGGCAAGCAATATGTGTTTGTGTGTCAGTTGATTCTAAGATTATATATATATATATATATATATATATATATATATATATATATATATATATATATGAATTGCCCTGTAACCTAGCCAAGCCATGGTTGTTGCAGTTTGGTCTTCCATGTCACGCGACATCTCGTGATGGATTTATTTTTCATGCTAGAAACCTTAATGGAAATTGTTTTTCAAAATGGGATCTGATTTTGTTGGTGGTTGCAGTGTCATTTTGTTAATAATATATGGATTTGATTTTTTATACGAGCATGCTTTTGAATAAAACTGTTTTCTATGATGGATCATGTCACAGATCGATCCCTTTTTCTGCCAATATATTTCTCTAACTCTGGTTTAGATCTGAATCTCATCTCTTTCTGTTCTTATTGTTAATAATATGCATTACTGTTCAAGACCCAATCTCTCTCTCTCTCTCTCTCTCTGTAGCACTGCAATTTAACCTTCACCAGATTATTTTTATATGGAGCTGTTTTTTTTTCCCTGCAGCTTTTAAATGGGCTTTACAGTGAGAATCTGGGGAAAAGAGGGGCCTTTTGCAGATAATATGTTTGAATTCATGATGAAAAGAGCAAAAAAACAATCAAAATTCTAAGAATATATATTAGCGGTGTATAAATTATGAGTTCAACTAACAGATGATGCCACTTCGAGCAACCAGCTCGAAGAAGTTTGTCAATCATTTTCATCCCAATATTTTGTGCCTACTTGGGTAATGATCTTCTTTTCACATTCAAGCTACAAGTCATCTGCAGAAAATGCTAGAGTTGAGTGTGTCATCTGCAGAAAATACTGATATTTTTTTTAATTTTTTTTGTTTTAAATTTTAGATCATTTTAATATGTTGATATTAAAAATAAATTTTTTAAAATAAAAAAAATATTATTTTAATATATTTTCAAATAAAAAATAATTTAAAATATAATTAATACTAAATAAGCTGGCAATAAATTTATTTATTTATTTTTTTTATAATTGAATTATGAAAAAACATAAGAGAGAGAAATCTGTAGAAGGGCAGATGAAAAAGAATACACTAAAAAAGGTGTAAGACAAAGTCAGTTAACCCACCACCCATTGAAATTAAAAAACAGTTATGTCTTCTCTTCCCCCCAACCTATTCTCTAACTCTGCTGTAAAGAAAAAAGAAATACTAAAAAAACCCATCTAAATTCCATTTCTTTGTGCAGAAAACATAGTGGCCTAGCTGTTTCTTGGATCCAGAGATTCTGGTCTGGGTTTCTTTCAATTAGTTTAATGCTATTACACATCTACTACTGTTTTTACTAATCTTCTAACAAAAGAACATTAGCCCGCAGGACATGATCATATGGTTCCTCCCATTGTCCCTCCTCCCTAGGCTCAAACCCTCTTCCTTTCTGCAGCTGTAATGCCTGTAAATCCATGGACCCTCTTCTCCTTCTTATTCCTCTCCTCTACCCTTGTATCTCTCTTTCCTTTTACAGCTTCTGCTCTCAACCAACAAGGAGAAACTCTTCTTTCATGGAAGAGAAGCTTGGATGGATCACCTGAGGGGTTGGATGATTGGGATTCAAGCAATGAAACTCCATGTGGATGGTTTGGAATCACTTGCAATCTCAACAATGAAGTTGTATCGTTGGAGTTTAGGTATGTTGATTTGTTTGGAAAACTACCCTCCAATTTTACCTCACTGTTTTCCTTAAACAAGCTTATTCTGTCTGGAACCAATCTCACTGGTTCAATCCCAAAAGAGATTGGCACTGCTCTTCCTCGGTTGACTCACTTAGACTTGAGTGACAATGCCTTAACCGGCGAAATCCCAAGTGAGCTTTGTGCCTTGATCACGCTTGAAGAACTCCTTCTCAACTCAAATCAACTTGAGGGCTCCATTCCAATCGAAATCGGAAACCTCACTAGCTTGAAAAGGCTAATCCTCTACGACAATCAACTTAGTGGTTCCATGCCTAACACCATAGGCAAGTTGAGGTATCTCGAAGTGATTAGAGCTGGTGGCAACAAGAATCTCGAAGGCTCGTTACCTCAAGAAATTGGCAACTGCAGCAACTTGTTGATACTAGGCCTAGCAGAGACAAGCATCTCAGGTTTTCTCCCACCAAGCCTCGGCCTCCTTAAAAAACTCCAAACCATTGCCATTTACACTTCCCTCCTTTCCGGCCAAATCCCTCCAGAACTTGGTGATTGCACCGAGCTCCAGGACATATACCTTTATGAAAACTCACTCACTGGATCAATCCCGAAAACATTAGGCCAACTCCAAAACCTTAAAAACCTCTTGCTCTGGCAAAACAACTTGGTTGGTGTCATCCCTCCAGAGCTCGGAAACTGCGACCAAATGTTGGTCATTGACATATCAATGAATTCCTTAACCGGAAGCATTCCTCAATCATTTGGCAATCTAACTGAACTTCAAGAATTCCAGCTTAGCCTCAATCAAATCTCCGGAGTAATCCCTGCGCAACTTGGAAATTGCCAGAAGCTCACTCACATCGAACTCGACAACAATCAAATCAGTGGCTCAATCCCACCTGAAATAGGTAACTTATCAAACCTCACACTCTTTTACTTATGGCAGAACAGACTCGAAGGCAACATACCGCCTTCCATTTCCAACTGTCAAAATCTAGAAGCCATAGATTTATCCCAAAATGACCTGGTGGGACCTATTCCAAAAGGAGTTTTTCAGCTGAAGAAACTCAACAAGCTCTTGCTTCTTTCCAACAATCTCTCTGGTGAAATACCACCCGAGATTGGAAACTGCTCGTCTTTGATTCGTTTTCGAGCTAATAACAACAAGGTTGCCGGAACAATTCCACCCCAGATTGGAAATTTGAAGAATTTGAACTTCTTGGATCTCGGATCGAACCGGATTGCTGGAGACATCCCGGAAGAAATCTCGGGTTGTCAGAATCTCACATTTTTGGATTTGCATTCAAATGCTATATCTGGGAACTTGCCACAGAGTTTTAACAAGCTTGTTTCACTCCAGTTTGTTGATTTCTCCAATAACTTGATTGAAGGAACTTTGAGTGCAAGTCTTGGTTCGCTGAGTTCACTCACGAAGCTCATTCTTGCTAAGAACAAGCTTTCAGGTTCCATTCCGAATCAACTCGGTTCCTGCTCCAAGTTACAGTTGTTGGACCTGAGTGGAAATCATTTATCAGGGAACATTCCGTCGAGTGTTGGAAAGATTCCGTCACTGGAAATCGCTCTGAATCTCAGCTTGAATCAACTTAACGGAGAGATTCCGTCAGAGTTCACTGGGCTAACGAAGCTTGCCATTTTGGATTTTTCTTATAATCATCTATCTGGCGATCTTCAACATCTCGCAGCATTGCCAAATCTCGTCGTGCTTAATGTCTCGCACAACAATTTCTCGGGTCACGTGCCTGACACGCCCTTCTTCTCCAAGCTTCCTCTCAGTGTTCTTACCAGTAATCCCGCTCTTTGCTTCTCCGATAGCCAGTGTGATGGCGATGACAAGCGCGTGAAGCGAGGGACGGCAGCACGTGTGGCAATGGTGGTGCTGTTGTGCACGGCGTGTGCTCTTCTTTTGGCAGCGCTCTACAATATCCTAGGAAGCAAAAAGCATGGCCGTGGGGCCCAAGAGTGCGATAGTGATGACGGCTTGGAGATGAGGCCGCCTTGGGAAGTGACTTTATACCAGAAACTAGACTTGTCAATTGCTGATGTGGCACGATCGCTGACAGATGGCAATGTGATCGGGCGAGGCCGGTCCGGGGTGGTGTATAAGGTTGCCATCCCGTCAGGGCTGATGGTAGCAGTTAAGAGGTTTAAGTCAGCAGAGAAGATTTCAGCAGCGTCATTTTCATCCGAGATTGCTACGTTGGCGATAATTCGGCACCGGAATATCGTCCGGTTACTCGGGTGGGGAGCAAACCAGAAAACAAAGCTGTTGTTTTATGATTACATGGCTAATGGCACGTTAGGGACATTGTTACATGAAGCGAATGATGTTGGGTTGGTGGAGTGGGAGATGAGGATCAAGATCGCATTAGGGGTGGCAGAGGGGCTAGCTTATTTGCACCATGATTGCGTGCCACCGATTTTGCACCGAGATGTGAAATCTCATAACATCTTGCTTGGGGACCGGTATGAGGCATGTTTAGCCGATTTCGGGCTCGCTAGGGAGGTTGAAGACGAGCATGGATCATTCTCTGCAAGTCCACAATTTGCAGGGTCCTATGGATACATTGCACCAGGTGAGTTTTCATTTTTCACTCTCACTCGATTGTGATAATTGGCATTTTTTTTTAAGTTCTCTTGAGTGATTATTGGACAGTTAATTGGAATAGGATGAGACAAATCTTCGATTATGAGAGAAGCCAGTTTGGGATTAGTGATGATGGAGACTTAAAGCAAGGTTAGGAGATGGGTTTAGCATGTGTAACCATCACAAGGCCTTAATTGGTTGCAATTAGGTAGCAAAATCACATCAGGCATGCCACCAAGCTGTTTAATTTGTTTTGTTCTTGACTTGTTATTTTCATAGGCAACCGGCAAAAGGTTTGCATGCACAAAGAATACTACTTTTAGCAAAAAGTTCCTGCTTCGAGTGCAATGTCATTCACCCTGCATGAATACCTGTGAACTTGCTGCAGTATTGCCCTGTTTCCATTGCGCACTTCTGTTAATCTTGCAGACACGATAATTTGTCTTTCAATGCTTCAATTGCAGAGTACGCTTGCATGCTTAAAATCACTGAAAAGAGTGATGTGTATAGCTATGGAGTAGTCCTTTTAGAGATAATAACGGGGAAGAAGCCGGTGGATCCATCATTCCCGGATGGCCAGCATGTTGTCCAATGGGTCAGAGACCACCTGAAGTGCAAGAAGGACCCAGTTGAAATACTTGATCCTAAACTGCAAGGCCACCCAGACACACAGATACAGGAAATGCTTCAAGCTCTTGGAATCTCTCTTCTTTGCACAAGCAATCGCGCTGAAGATCGCCCGACAATGAAAGATGTGGCAGTATTATTAAGGGAGATTCGACAAGAACCGACTGTAGGAAGCGACGCCCACAAGCCGACTAACAAATCATCGAAAATGATGGGAACCAATCCATCGTACTCATCATCCTCGGTGACCCCAGCTCAATTGTTGATGCTTCAACAAGGGTCTTCTCGTTGCTCGCTCGCTTACTCATCTTCATCAGCTAGCATCGCGTCAAGCGCTAATCAATAACGAACTCCTTGTGTAGTATCGAGATTTATTCTAGCATCAGTATTGTTTTTTAGAATAGGGAAATGCATAAGGTGTGAGCACCACAAGGGTGTTATTGCATTGATCAGCAATTAACCAGGTACCAAGATGATAAACTTGAGTACATAGAAATTTGCATTTATTGTCTCTACTCTCTAGTAAATGGTGTTAATTATTGTGATTAACCTGTTATATAGACAATATTTTAAACAATGAAAGATACAAACAAGCATTGACAAAGAAGTGACAGGGAGAGAAGAGGGGGGTACAAGCTACACATCTTGCTTCAATGTGAAGTCATTTTCCATAATTTCTGTGGGGAGGAGGATGTGGATGTATTGATTAATATGTGTGTGTGGTGTGGTGTTGTTTCTGTGAGGTTTTCAAAGCGTTTTCGAGGATGATTTTGCTTTAGGGATGCGAATTACAGAGACAGATATGTGTATGTGTGGGCATAGGGAAATGTGGGGTAATCATTGAGGGTGTCATCGAAGTAGCCTCTCTCTCTCTCTCTCTCTCTCTCTCTGTGTGTGTCGACAATCAAGGATAAGAGAGCTTCTTCCTTGGTTTCATGCATCTGTCAAGGTCCCTACCACGTGAAGATGGTATAATAGAATTATAGGAAAGGACTAACTGGACATACAGAGACAAGGCATAAAAAGTAGTAGTTCTCGGTATCAACCAATAACAAGGTGGCTGCCTGCCTCGTGAAAATAAAAAAAATTACCGAATCTATTGTAAGACTATGAGGAATGGTATACCACAGAAACTGGTAGGGAGTGGAAAGTACTTGACCCCTTCTCGTTTAGTTTCCTTAGGTGGGGCGAAGCAAGATGTCTCTAGAAATCTCCCCGTCCCTGTGTTTTTCAGAGTGAAGAATTCCAGGCAAGGGAGGCATTGGCAGGAGGAGTGACGGTGAATCCACCACATACCAACAATGTAACGCCACAAAGGTGGGTTCTGGCGAGGAAAGATACCACTGCGGTTTGTGTTTTTCTCTGTGCTCACATGCGCGCATGCAAGTTGACACAAAATACAGAAGCTTGAAACCCATTTAGCAGAGGCTTCTTTCAAATTTGCTAAACTTTTCGTCTCCTTTTTTTTATTTTTTTTTGTTATGTAAGATTCCCAAAGGAGACGAGACTAATATTTTTGTAAGGCTGCAAGGTCCATCCACATGCATTAGGGGATCCCACAAGACACTCTGGTTTTTAAAATAATGGTCGGTGATAATGATCTCTCTCAATACGCTTTGCCATTTCGACGCTCGGTTTGGGCTACGTAAAGAGATGATGATGAATTTGGAGTCGGCACCTTCTGCTTGAATTCGGAGGAAGGAAAATCCTCTACTTGGAATTTAGTTCGACTAAAAAATTCGGACTGGTCCGAACTCTGATAAGTTAAATCTCAATAATTGCTCTGCAGACCGAAAAGAGAACACTTGAACACCCTTTAAATTAATTAAAATTAAAAAAAAAAACACTATAACAGAGCCTGCTTTTACTCGTGAATTTGTCTTCGTATACTGGAGGGTTTTTTTTTTTTTTTTTTTTGGATATGTGACTTTATAAGCTATCTTATTTTTTGAATTAAATTATGCTACTTCAAAAAAAAATTATATGTTGTGCATGGCAGTATTCATTCTATAATGCCTTTCTTTCTCTCCTCAAACTTTATATCTTTGTTATTTGTATCATTACTCTTGATGTTTGCATTGATTTATTTGTCATCATTAGTTCTTATTTGCATTATCTCGTATGTGTGAGGTCTTTGAGAGTGTTCGTGCAAGTTTTCTTTATTAGAATATGTTCGTCTTTCTAGACATGTTGTATTTTTTAAAAAAACAAAATTTGAATTGATTTTTTCTTGATATTATTGGATTATTTTAATATGCTGATATTAAAAATATTTTAAAAAAAATAAAAAAATATTTTAATATATTTCCAAACGAAAAATATTTTAAAAATTAATCGTTACCACAATGTTAAACACTACTTTAATCAACCATCAATTTTATCCAAGAAAAAAAATGTTGTTGCTAGAAAAAAAAACAGGGACAAAAATTGAGAAACTAAAAAAATAAGCATTTCATTTTTAATGTTCAAGAGGTGCAAAAAACTACAGTTTAGTCCTTGAAGTTTCTTGATATATATATATATATATATATATAGCCCTTAGAAGATTTTATGTTTAGATCCTGAACTTTATTATTATAATTAATTTTTTTTATATTTCAGATCAGGAAGGAGAGATAACATTGTTGGAAAAATGACGTGAAGAAAGAGAAATTGTTCGGTGATTGTTTATATTCCAACAACAAAAAGGATTGATCTTGATGCCAATAAATTTACCTTGAAAAAATAAAGTTTATGGAGGTAATTCAGAATTTTTATCTTACAAAAAAAAATGCAAGTCTGGAAAATATTTTTTGAATGGTTTTATATATATAGATTTTATGGTGTTTTATGATTACAAATAAATTTATATTGATTTTTATATTATTTTTAGATGAAAACAAGTTGAAATATACACTTTAAAACTCAAAAATTAACTTTTTAAACTATTAGAGACTGTCAGAATTTAAACCGGGTGACAACACGCCATCTTTCCAGGCAAATGACATGATGCCCATTAAATTATTTTTTAAAAAAAAATAGACAAAATGACACATTATTTATCCATTTAAAAAAAATATAAAGAGTCAGGCATTACATGTTTAAGTGCGCTTGGGTTTCTATTTTGGGCCAAGTGCTCCTAGTCTTCTATTTTTCTGGCTAGGCATGTGCCCTGAAAAATGATTTTCATGGGTTCAGCACTCGAACTCTTTCTATATTGTCTTTTGTTTTTTTTTTTTAATCAAATTAACTATGATTAAAAAAATATTTAAATGTTATCCAATTTTGTCATAATTTTCAAATAAAATTACATTTTTTATAATAATATTAACAAGTACTTTGTGAATGATTATATATCACCTAATATGAAGAATTTATATATAAAAAATATGCTCATGAATTTTAATTGAAAATAAAATATCTATTTTATTAATTTTTATGATCAAGTTTTTACATGATTTTCTTAGATCAATTATTCTTTTAACCTTCTCTTTTATTGCTTCCAAGTTATTGAATCATAATTTTTTTGTTATTATTATTATTGAACATTGTTTTTGCAATCATGACAATGTTTTGAAAAACAATGATTATGATAATATATATATATATATATATATATATATATATAATAGTTTTAATTAAAGAGATATTTTCCATCCTTTGTTGGAATAATTTTTTATGATTATTTATTTTAATGATATATAGTTTTTGCTTAAAAAACATGATGCTAATAAATAAAAAGTCTTTGTAAAAACAAAAAACATGCTTTAATAAAAAGGTGAAAAAAATCATCTATTTTTCATTCACACGACGTCGTCAGGCAGACAAAGAAGAGCTAGTCATCAAGCAAAGATGATCTGAATAATTTTATTGGCATTGAGGAGAAAAAGAGGAAAGAAAAGATGATATATCCAACGACACCGTTCTGAATGGGTTTTGTTAGGAATTGACAAGCGTTTTGGAATCAAAATTGTTTTAATCCCGGGGGTTAACTGCATATTGAAATAAAAGGGGGAGAATGTTGGGGGCAGAGCTCCCTAGTTCGCAAAAACTTGAGCGAAAAAACAGGAAGAAATTAAGCAGAAAGCAGAGGATCCATTTTTTTTCACTTCATGTGAGGATCCAACCCGTGATGGGCTGCTTATCATCAAATTCTGACATAATCCGCAGGGTGCACGAAACATAAAACTTCAATTCCTTTGCAAATAAAAAGCAAATTGATACGGCAATATGTATTGCCGTGCGGTGTTAGATGTTACACAAGCGAAAAGGCCAAGAACTTGCACTGGTTTCAGCTCAGCTGTATAGATCATCCTCATCGGCAGCAGCAGTTGCTGAAGCAAAAGGATCTGTAGCTCCTCCATCTGCTGCAGCATTCTCAGGACGGTCTGGAAACCGGAACTCGGTACCAAATCCACGAGATTGCTGCAAGGTCTGAGCAAAAGATTGGTACTTCCTGATGTCTGCATCACTGACACTTCGTCGTGCATATTTCATTGACTCCTCAAAATGTGCTGCCTTTATTTCTGGGACCTCATCAACATCATCCTCTTCCATTGCTTCGGGATTCTCTTGCTTCCTTTTCTCCTTCTCAATATCCTGCCATCCCCAAAAGGTTCATGAAGAACAAAAATACAAGTAGCGACTACAAGTCTTTGTCAAAGCCTTTTTCATTGACTATCTTCCCATTTTTCAGGTTAGTTATGAACAACTAACAAAAATACTCGACACAAACATTTTTTAACGAAATAAAAGCAAAATTTAGGGAAGGCCAACCAAAATGAGAAACAATTTGTTTAAAAAGCCACAAGGATTAAGAGCGTGTTTGGCAGTGTGGTTGCGGGTGCTTTTCAAATAACTTTTCGTGCCAAAATGCATGCCAACGATGTTTTTTCATTTTTTAAAAATCATTTTTGACATCAGCACATCAAAACGATCCAAAACGTACAAACCATATTAAATTTTAGCAAAAAAAAAAAACAAAAAATTTTCAATTTTTTTGGGAACGCGGCCGCAGCCGCGTTCCCAAACGATGCCTAAAACATATAAACAGACTCAACTTCAGACACCAGTTCACACACGCCTGAGTGCAGTACATGCTCACAAATCGATTAGATAAAATAAGAACAGAACTTCAATGCAGGTGTGCTCGTTCAACTTAAGGATGAAAAATAAGAATTCAAATGAGACTCTTACCTTCTCAATATTTTCTCTAATGGCATATTTGCAGGCACGTTGACAAATTTCAGTGATATCAGCACCACTAAAACCATTAGTATATCGTGCAAGAGCTGTCAGGTCAACATCCTTAGAAACAGGTGACTTCCGCAAACATGCTTTAAATATCTGAAGACGGGAAGCCTCGTCAGGAAGAGGAATATAAATCAACTGGTCCAGACGCCCGGGCCTAAGCAATGCTGGGTCAATAATATCTGGCCTGTTTGTTGCTCCAATGATAAAAACTGTTTTCTTTGCTGTCATGCCATCCATTTCCGTCAGAAGTTGATTCAAGACTCTATCAGCAGCACCCCCAGCATCTCCTACAGAGCTGCCACGCTGTAAGCAGGAAGAAGGGAAAATAAATTAATAAGATATAGATAGTGTACTGGACAAAAGGAGGCACTGGTGAAGGAAGTAGGAGAATATTTTTACAAGCATATAAGTTTCTAAGTACAAGTAGGAGCATTTTTCACTTAAGGTTAAAAGCATGCATACCTGAGTAGCAATGGAATCAAGTTCGTCAAAGAAAAGTACACATGGGGCTGACTGCCGTGCTTTGTCAAATATCTCCCGCACATTTGCTTCACTTTCTCCAAACCACATGGTTAGAAGCTCAGGACCCTTGACACTAATGAAGTTGGCCTGGCATTCATTAGCAATTGCCTTTGCAAGTAGGGTTTTACCACAGCCAGGAGGTCCATAAAAGAGAACACCTTTAGAAGGTGACATGCCAAATTTCTCAAACTTCTCAGGATGCTCCACTGGATATTGGACAGTCTGCCATCAGCCAGAAACAAGAATTTATATAAATAAAACCCAAGAAATAAGGAAGATGAAAAACTGAAGTACATCTAAAATATATTTCACATGCAAAATATTAAATCGAGATAAGATGGCAAACCTCTTGAAGCTCTCTTTTAACATTCTCCAATCCACCAATATCCTCCCATGAGACATTAGGAACCTCCACAACCTATCAACCAGGAACACATTTATGTCATTCCCAGGAAGCATATAGAAAACCCATCACACACACACATACATGTTTGTCATTCTCAGCAATTTATGACAAACATCAGTAAGGTAATCTAAGAAAATACAAGAAGAATTTTCCAGGAAGGATTGAGCGGAAACCAAAAAAGATAAAATTACAGCTAGGGCATCCATATGCTCCACCACTATTCTGGTCAAAGCATTCAATTATTTCATTCAAATTTCCTCAAAACAATTGATAATTAGCATGTTTAAAAGCTTGATTTGTTCAGAATTGGGCTAAGGGACCACTTCCTAGGCTGCTTGGGAGGGCTATAACCTCTTGTTTTTTACTTTTAAATGGAAGTTGTGCATTTTTTTTTTTAAAAAAAAAATGTAGAATGTGTGGAAGCATTGTTCAGAAAAAATCTCTTAAGAGACAAGACACATAGTAGGAAACCAAACTGCAATAATCTCTGGATAAGAAAACCAGACTGAAAAATTGTATTGTAAAAGACTCACTGTTTCACGCAAGGCTGATGGATTTGAAGTTCCCAATGCAGTTTGGAAGTGCTCATTAGTCACAGCCATTGAGTTTAACACCTCGGCATCAATTGTGTCATCCTCCAAATCAATAACATCCATTTTCTCCCTAATACACTGAAGAGCAGCCTCAGTACAAAGAGCTGCAAGATCTGCACCAACATAACCATGGGTGTCCTTTGCAACTTTTTCAAGATCAACCTGGAATTAAACGTTAATTCCACAAAACCATGAGTTCACATTGTTATGCAGAATAGAATTTAGTACACCAGAAGCAATAGTTAAGAGACTCACCTCTTCAGCAAGTTTCATATTTTTAGTATGAATTCTGAGGACCTCCAACCGTCCAACTTCATCTGGCACACCAATGTCAATCTCTCGATCAAATCTCCCAAATCTCCTCAAAGCTGGGTCAATGCTATTGGGCCTATTGGTAGCCCCCATAACAATCACATGTGCCCGTGACTTAAGGCCATCCATTAAAGTCAAAAGTTGTGAAACTATACGCCTCTCCACCTCACCGTGAGTCTTTTCCCTCTTAGGAGCAATAGAATCTATCTCATCGATAAAAATTATGGATGGTGCATTCTTTTCAGCTTCTTCAAACGCCTTCCTCAAGTTGCTTTCACTCTCACCAGCCAGCTTTGACATTATCTCAGGACCATTAATCAAAAAGAAGAATGCCCCTGTCTCATTAGCAACAGCTCTTGCAATCAGAGTTTTACCGGACCCAGGTGGTCCATACAGCAATATACCTTTTGGTGGTTTCACACCAATTGATTTGAAAAGCTGTGGGTGTCTAAGAGGAAGTTCAACTAGCTCACGAATCTGAGCCATTTGTTTCCTAACACCCCCAACATCATCATAGCCCACTTCATTCAATCTCTCTTCATCCTCGCGTTTGATGGGCTCTCCTTCACAAAAGATCTCGGTGTCTGGTGCCACAACACAGTATTCACCAGGGTCTGTCTCAATTACTTTGAACTCGACACTGCGCATGCCACCCCTGACAAGGAAGAGGTCATCTTTCCTAACAGGGCGGTAAGATTCCAAGAAATATGCTGTTGAAACACAAGGAGAGAGAAAAGATCATTAGAATAAAACATAACATTGTAGAATCACCTGCAACACAAGACGGGGTGATTGCCGGGGAAAAAAAGGTGCAAACTTACGCTTCAAATATGCATCAAAAAGATTGCCAGTAACACCCTCAATAGTGTCATCAATAGGAAGGATATGAACCCGCTTCCCATACTTCACATCAGGACATTGATGGACAGACACAACATCACCAAGACGGACTCTAAGATTAGCCCTGACAACTTTATTCATTCTGATTTTTGGTTCCTCACATTGTTCCTCAGCAAGAACAATGCAAACAGTGTCTCTACGCTTCTTTCCCTACATTACAACAACCATATTTTACAAATTCTCCAGAGTAAAACACAATACCTTATAAACCCACTGAAAGCCAAAGTTACCTTAATTAGCACAGTGTCACCACGAAAAAACTGAAGCTTCTCCATTGTAGCAGGATGCATAGCAACCACAGAGTTATCATCATTGATCGCCTCGTCAACAACAAGACGATTGGGAGACTTCTTTCGCTCTAAAATCGCAGTCGAAAAATCTTTCTTACCACTTTTCCTATAATAATTTACGCATAAACAAGTTTGGTTACCGCACAGTAAAGACACTAAATCAAAACCCAGTAACCAAAAACTCAATGATCATCTAGTGCAACGAATTCATTCTCGATTCTTTCAAAACACAGTCAAGGCAAATAAGCTCATAAGAATAAACCAAACTAGTCACAACAATCATTCTTCGAAAAAAGAAACAAAAAACCTCATATATTACAAAAGTTAGGGATTTTTCTGATTACTTATAAACAAACTAACAATTACATCATAAACAAAAGAAAAATGTAGAGGAAACATACGGGTCAGTGGAAGAGGAGGGCTGGCTAGAGCTTGGATCCTCCATTGATTTTGAGATTTTGCTAGGGTTGATGAAATTGAGAGTGGTCGTCTTAATTCAAATGTTCGATTTGCCTGTATTCTTCTCTCCTAGGGGGGTGAATATTTATATTATATATTTGCAGTGTTGGAGGTGGACTGGAAATCCAATCACATTCAACCATCTAGTCATGAAACCTATCATATTCCTCCACGTAATATAGACATGTCTTGCACGTTGGGGCAAGTCCAAATTTCATTGGTAAATAAAAAATAAAAATGTTAAATTAAACTCTTAATTAAAAAGTAAATTAAAAACTGTTTATTTGAACTTGTTTTGTACCCTTTTCTGTATTTGGTTTTTTTTTTTAATCAACAATTATTTTATTATTGTTGTTTTTCTAAATTTATTTTTTAATGTGCAAAAATGTAATGGTTACAATATTATTTCCCTACAAATATATTATTTTTATTCCCAGCAAAGCCACAAAGATCAAATTTACTCTTATAGTAGGAATATATAACACCTCATTCAAAGTTAATGTCTTACCCGAAGTTAATTTTATAAGGACTTTGTTTTTACCAAGAACATTTATAGTTCTCGAGTCTCAAATATAAACCACTTCTTTTCCAACCTCAAAAGATATATAAGGGAAGAATAATTATTTATTTGCATATATGTGCCTAGTGACAGTAGATCTACCATCCAATTTTTCTCATAGCTCACTATATTAACTCAAGAAACAATCGCAATAATAATGTCTTCTCCCTAGACTATCTAGATCTTAGATTTAGAAGGATTGTTATTTCTCACTCTATTTCAGCATTCAAGTATATGGTGGTTAGAATTATCACATACAAAACAGTTCATTTTCTTCTTAAAATTATTAGGTTTGGATTTGAACATATTAGAATTAGAATTGTTGTAGTTGGATTTATTATTGTTATTAAATTTATTGTCATACCCTTTTTTATTTGAACTTCATTCCATCAAGTTTGCTTGGGTGGCATCTTCTTAAAACTCTTTTCTATTTGTGTTTTCAGTGATAATATGGGTGATGAGACCGATCAAAGATAAATGGTCTATGTTTGTGTTTTAGTTGTTGCTTATAGTCGCTCCATAAGTTGGGAAGTTATTTGATTAATATTCCAGTAACAAATCTTTCAAAAATATTGATATTTTCAGCTTTTGGTATTTAATAATTTAAGTTTTGATATCTTTATTATCCACCAATTTTTATTAGTAAAAATTCTTAAATGACAAATTTTTGTTTTCTCACATCGTATTTTATTACTATATTGATTCATATCTCATTAATTTTTTTATAGCTGCAATATATATCAAATATTTTTATTGGAAAGAATGCTTTTAAAATAAAGTGAATACAAATCTTATTCTCATATGTTCATGCTTCAAGCAACAGACAAAATAAATCCCCCCCCCCCCCAAAATTCCATTCTATAATTTATTTTCATATCAAGGTTATTAAAGCTTGTTACAATCAAATCATAAAGTCTTTATATGACAAATTAATAATACAAGTAAAATTCTATCAAGTAATCCACAATTAGCAATTATTTCACATATTATTTCAATTATTTTTTTTACTATAATTAAATTTGATTATAATATTTAATTTGAATTCAATTATTATAAAATCTTAAGAGTTTTTCTCATTTATTATAAGCTGAAATCCATCCCTCAGAATAATTATTATTATCGTTAAATAGCAGGTTAACAAATGTCAATCAAGTATTAAAAAAAATTATTTTTATAATTTAAAAATATTGTTTATAAATTGATAACGACGTATATTTATTTGTTCACACAAAACTTATAAATGTGTAGCTGTTATAGTTTATTTAAGGGGAAATCACTCACCTACATCCTTGCAAACGAGGCTATATGATACACAATAATTTCATGAAGTTAATACAAAAGACCTTGATACACATTTGTTTCTTGATGAGTGGGTGCTTGCTTTATTTATTATTATTATTTATTATTAATGTGGATGTCCGGGTAATCTTACACGTACTTCGATTAATCCTATAATGTTTGCTTTATTTTCTTATTATATAATTATATGCCACTAATCAATACCAAATTTGTAAAATAGATTGGAAATAATAAAAAAAATTGTGTAGGCTATCACCAACCTTGTGCCAATTTAGCATGTTTTTCTTACTTAATAAGTTAATTAGGTTTCTTTTCCAGTTGTTTGTTAATTTTATTTTGTTCATATGATTTTTTTACAAGTTAATTAGTTTTTTTTTTCTTATAGTTATAATATAATTGGAATTGAAACAATAACACGTTCTTCAAAAGAACAAACTATCGATGGTGAAACAACTGAGACTGGGATCTAAATGAAATATTCTTAATACTATAAGGGTTTAAAATGCACTTTACCTATGGTTTTAAGACCTTTAAAATCTAGTCGTGGTCTTATTTTTGGTTTAATTAAGCAATACAAGAATGCAGTTCAGGGTTTTGGGGCTCTGAATCAATGAAACACAGGGTGTGAAACTCTGGGGCCAAACAGAAAGAGAAAGGAAAATTAAAGAAATGGGTATCGAAATTGGAGGGTCAATAGAGAAGGTGAATGGGAAAGAAATAAGTTATAATGAGTTTGTGGAGAGATATTTAGCGAAGAACCAACCAGTTGTTTTAACAGGTTTAATGGATGATTGGAGGGCTTGCAAAGATTGGGTCTTTGATAGTGGAAAACCCAACTTGAAGTTCTTCTCGACTCACTTTGGCAATTCCAAAGTTCAGGTAATTTACCTTCTCAAATTTCACTTATTCTTTTACATATGTTGTTATCATACTGGAATAAGAATTCTGTGAATTCTGTGAATTTTTGAAGTCTCATTTTTTATTGGTTTTGTTTTGTATGTTTTATTGGGTTGGTTTCTTTGGGCTTTTTATTTGATATGTTAATGTAATGGGAATGTTGAAGCTATTCTTTTAATGGGTTTTTTTTTGCTTGATTCTGCTAAAAAGTGCTATATTGGTTTTGTTATTGTTCTTAGGTTGCTGATTGTGGTACTAGAGAATTTACGGATCAGAAGAGAGTAGAAATGACTGTTTCTGAGTTTATTGACCATTGGATTGATGCCAAAGAGTGTGGTGGGGCATCAAATTCATTTCAAGAGGGTAATGACAAGTTAGTGCTATATTTAAAGGACTGGCATTTTGTAACGGTACAAGTTCTTAAGTGTAGTTTCTCTATTTGTTTATTTATTTATTTGCATTTGGGATTTTAGTGTTTATTATGTACTTGACCGAGTTACCACGTCTGCAAGGATTCTGAGTGTCAAATACTTGAATTTCATTGAGTAGAGGCATAGATGAATGTTTTAGTGAATTCTTAACGTATATTATTAGCATCAATAAGCCACAAACCCTTTGTGATTGCTCTTTCAAATGACCAGTTTTGATTCTATGATTGATACATACATTTTAATTATGAGTGAAAGCTTTGAAGCCTTTACTCCAGTAGGCTTCATAGCACAGAAGCAACTTCTAAAATGGGAGACTCTACAGAGAATGGATAAGTAAGCAATGACGGTAAAGATTAGCCTGTTTGTGGCACTTGCTTAGTTGTTTGAAGGCTAAGGAAGCTTCAGAAGATAGTCTGTTGTCAGATTGACTCATGGGGTATTATAGGGTTGTAAGGAGCAATCATTTTGGGCACCTATCACATTGGTAACTGTCTCATTCTAGAATATGACTATTATTTTTTCTTGTCAATCATAATACAATCAAATATAGAACCGACCAATCAAGGAATGTGGAACCAATTGGTTTGTGGTGATAAAATAATAACTTAAAGGAATATAGTAGTCATTATATATACTACAAAAAACTCAATGCATGTATTTGGGTGAGTATTTTGCCATTTCCAACTCTCTCCCCATTCCCTCTATTCATGGTTTAAAGTTTTTCTTTTGCTTAGCAAGGCAAATAATTGTACATCATGTCAACTTTATATGTTAAGAGTCACTCCAAGATGCATATATTGAAGCATTAGTAGTGTGAATATCTCACTTGTTCTCTGCTCGTCTTTGCTGTTGATTCTCAGGAGTACCCAGAATATGTAGCATACAGAACTCCTCTGTTTTTTTGCGATGATTGGCTCAATCTGTATCTCGACCATTATCGCATGCATAATGATTCTGATACTTGTCAAGAGAATGATGGAATAAGTTGCTCTGATTATCGGTTTGTTTATATGGGAGCAAAAGGTCATTAATTGATGTCATGAATCCTCTACCTTTTCTTGTTAGATTAAATATCATTGTAAACATATTTGTATCTCTGGTAAGCACATACATTTACTTTCCTTATTTATTTTGGTTGAATGTTAACCTAGACATTTACTTTCCTTTTCATCTTTTCAGGATCCTGGACTCCTCTTCATGCTGATGTTTTCAGGTCATATAGTTGGTCAGCAAATGTGTGTGGGAAGAAGAAATGGCTTTTTCTACCTCCTTCTCAATGTCATCTTGTTTTTGACAGGTATGCATAGACATCCTATTTATGGATTTGAAAAACATGCTATTAAAAGAGCACACCATGCTTAGCTCTGGTTGTAGATTGGAATCAGGACCTCTGTCTTTCAAATACTGTCTCTTGAAATGGAACTTTCAGTTATGGTACTAGATGAAATTAAAACACAACAACAGCATCCATCTTCTTTAGTTATATGGGGCTTCGATGGTTGATGGATTGGTTCTTGTCCACATGTCGACTGTAGCCTAGAGTAAACAATAACATTGACCTTAGCAGTTATACACCTGTGTGCCACAGCGAATTGCAAGTGGCAACTAACTGGCTTGCATGATCTTTTCTAACAATTTCTTACCTGGGAAACTCTTTTTTATTTATAGAGCCCTACAACTTAACACCACAGAACAGAGCATCTAAGTATGTATGTATTGTATGAATATGTGAATGATTACAAGGAACTTTTAATTTCTACCTATTTTGTTTCATTTGATTCAGGGGCTTTAAAAGCTGTGTTTATAATATTTTTGATGATGTTAGTGAAACGAACTTTCCAGGTTTTAAGAAAGTAAGTCGCTGGTCTCAATCTTCAGATTGTCAGCTCCCTAAAAGACACTCTGTACTTATGCTGCCTGTGTTTTCATGTCATGGGTGCAGGCTATCTGGCTGGAGTGCTCTCAAGAACAGAATGAAATTATCTTTGTACCTAGTGGATGGTATCATCAAGTTCATAATATGGTACCTTACTTTCTCTTTTATGTTTCAGCTTATTATTGATGATATGGATATATAAACATGATTTCTTTATGCTTAATTCCCTTCTCACAGCCAAAAGCTTTTGATATTCTAGAAACATCGGACTGCTTCTTGATCCAAATCATATGGCTTGTGAGCACAACTCCAGCATGTTTCTATTTGCATTTTTGTCTTATTTTTACACTATAGCAAGTTAGGCTGGAGCAGTGTGAAACTTGCTTGCTGTAATGTTAAGAGTCGTGGGCTTGCAACCACAAGGTTGCATGTTTAAGAATGTGTTTGGGAACGCAGTGCAAACCGCGTTCTCAAAAAATTCATTTTTTTTTGCTAAAATTTAATATGGTTTATACGTTTTGGATCGTTTTGATGTGCTGATATCAAAAATGATTTTTTAAAAATAAAAAAACATCATTGGCATGTATTTCGGCATAAAAAGTTATTTGAAAAGCAACTGCTACCACACTGCCAAACACATTCTAAATCTATAAAAGCACTTTTTTGACAATTTCAGAAAGGTGGGACTGCCTCCAAATCCCCCGAGGACACTTCAGTACAGCCATGACCGGTTAATGTCTTGTTTATTTAGTCTTCAATGGATGTCAAATGTGACTTAATCATTCAGATTTGATGGACACTGCATTTTAACATAGGACTATTGTTTAATTGTGAGTTTATTAATTGTTTTCTTTATTGAAAAATATTTACAAAAAATGATTTCAGGAAGATACAATATCAATAAATCACAACTGGTTCAATGCGTATAATCTTTCATGGGTGGTAAGTACAGCAGTAAAGCCAAATTATTCATTTAGGAAAAAATAACTTTGAATAAAATTAGGGAAGCCAACCTTGTCTCACTAATTTCCTCATTCCTTTAGTTGGATTTGCTTTCGAGAGACTACAAGGAAGCTAAGGAGTACATAGAAGACATCCGTGATATCTGTGATGATTTTGAAGGTCTATGCCAACGCAATCTTGCTGCTAACACAGGTAAACTATTTGTAAGAAGATACATACACATGCTTGTTGGAGTCCTTTTGACTTTTATAACAGCCTTTCTTCCAATTCAATGGTCAGATCACCTGTGCTATTAGCTTCTTATTTTTTTTTGCAAAATGTTATCAGGTTTATATCTAATCTGCCAATGTGACTAGCTGCTACTCTCTATTCAAAATCAATTTGGTATTAGCAACTTGTGAACTATGCCAGGCTACCTTTGGTAGGCACAGAAATTCTGTCAAAGTCGCAGTGGGCCAGAGGAAATTATCGATTCAGTTCACTTAAAAAGCAATAGTAAAGTACTCCTGTGAGAAATAAAAAAGGTTTTGGCCAAGTAGGCCTACAACAATAATTAGCAAGTAACAATAATTCCACCGTCTTAGTTGTGATCTGATTTTACGATGAAGATGGTTGAAGAAAATAGGGCTGGAATGAAATTCCTATAGTGCTTTTCAAAACAGGGAAGTAGGTTAGTATTTCATTATAGCGTGGAAATGTTGGCTTCCAAGAAAAAGCTCCTCTACGTTGTCTTTGCTGCTGGAGTCCAAACTTTCTTTTCTTTTCTTTTCTTTTCTATTGGCATGAAATAAGACCTGCATTATGGGGTATTTTACACGGTGCATGTCATCAAGTGTCCAAGTGTTGCCAGCTCAATGGAGGCCTGTATAACTTGAAATATACTCTATCCCCAGGTTCGGTAAGTGGGAGTCAGGAAATATGGCATCTTCAAAGCATGGTATGAAATTATTCATCTATCCAATGCTTGAACTGGCTCAAAATATTAATTGGAGTAGAAGATGAATTTCTTGCTGCAGCAATGGCTTAAACGAAACATTGCCAAGCCAATGTCTACTACTATTCTTGATTTGATTGGAAATAAATGGCAAGATATCTGTTGGGACATATTTTTTGGATGCAAGATTCAATTGTAAACTTTTATTGTGTCCATTGCATGTGATAATGCTAATTGTAGCTGTAGAAGATGCCTGGTGAGGTTATCTAAATCTTACACTGTTTACTAATGGTTGTTTTTAACAGGAATGAATTTTTCTGATTTTTTTATCTTCCTATCTCGCTTCTTCTCGGCCAATATCCTCCAACTCTACTGTCAACTTAGAGAAGAAGGAATTTCAGTCTGGGGTTCGTCTAAAATGGCTAAGCATTTAGTTTTTAATTTAGCATCTATACGGAGGATTGCATTGAAATTGACAAGCATGGATGTTGTAGCTGGAAATCATGGCTTCTTCTTGGATCTGATGGAAACGTTAGATGATCCCAATTTTCTTAAACTGTTCATTGATGTGGGCAGAGCATATGGGAAAATACACGAGCAACAGAATTGTAGTTGTGATACAAAGAAAGCTTGGATGGTTGAGTTTTTAGACTACAGCTCTCATATACGCAATCCTGAAGATTTTGTTAAGTTCATTGACTACTCTGTAACAAAACTCGGTGCTACTTTCTGTGAGGAAAATCTTTTGTTGTCTGGATTGAACAACTGGCCGCTCTTTGAAGATCAATGATCAGGCCTGACAATTTTCTCCTCTGGGCTAACTATTGGCGCTTAAAGACCTATTGAGAGAGGTCCATATTGACCTTATGCTGCATGCCAATATGAAAGACCAGTAGGAAGTGGAAATTCTTGCTTGCAAAATTAGGAGATGAAGACGAGATCATGATAGCCCAATTTGTAAACGAAGAACTGGGATGAATATACGTATCTTGATACAATGTAGCTAAAGACGGGGAACTCAAAAGCCAAAGCTGGTTATCACTCACGGTCATCAATACTTGGATGTCAGGGGAAATATTCGTTCTTTTTCAGTTTTACTTCTTTGCATCCCTGTAATATATACGTTTTTGTAATGTTTAACCTCCCAAGACCACAGCTAGAATTAATCAAAGTTTGCTGTAGTACGTCTTAGTGGGAAGCAGAAAGTGAAAGAACTCGATGTTTTTCTCTTTACCCTTCCTTTTCTCAGTGGTAAATGGTGCATTGTCTTGTAATGGAAGAAAGGCAGGCACGTGAGAGACCAGCTTTTGTCCACCTTTTGCTTTACTTGGTTTAGCCCCACATAACGCTGGTTTCTTTGCTTTTTATACATTTCCCGTTTAAATCAGCCTTGTCATTGCAATCTTAACAAGGAATCGTATTTCTAGCCTACGCCTGTTTTGCCAAATTCTTCATCACCTCTGATAATTGTAAATAAAAAAGTGCATTAGATTGTTACAGTGGAGGATCGGCAGAGAGAGAATTAGATAAAGGGGTTGCTAGCTTGACTTTCTAGAGGAAGGATATCTGTCTAGGAAGGGCTATGGCCAGAGGTCTTTCCAAGAAATGATAAGGGACAGAAGATGTTGTAGAAAAATATTATAATATTGTATTTAATCAATGTTAGTTCAAATCCATGGTTGGAGAAGAGGACAAGCTGCAGTTAACGGTGCTGTCTTTGACTAATTTTATAATGGCTACTCGGTTACATCATACTTAGTTGTATTTTATTCCATTCCCCAAAAGATGAATTGCACGTTAGGATATTGTAGTACAAAGAGAAGTCCGTATGGCCTAAACTTTGCTTTCTTTATTGATGCTCCCACATGCAATGCCCTGAAGAAAGGATGGATGCATTGCCTATAACGAGGCAAGTGCGTCGAAGTTTCCTTGATACAGTGCGGGCTTTCAAATTGCTAGCAGCAATGCCTTGTGGGCATCTCCAATGGGAGAGCCAATTGCCTCTTGCAAGGTAGTTAAGGGAGTCTCTGCCATTTGAGGGGGGCGCCGAGCCTCTCTACTGCTTTTACCTATGATTTTTAAAATACTTTGTAGGTATTAAAAAAGGAGAGTGCAAGAGTCAACGGATGGCACACAACCTATTGTTATTGACAAATTGTATTTCCCTAAAATATACATAATTCCCAGAAGTGGGATTCTCCTGTTAGGGAAGAAAGAAAAAAAGAAAAGAAAAATCCCCAAAATTGGGCATATATATTTTTTTTAAGAAAAAAAGAGTGTAAAATTGCCCCAAACTTACGCCTGAAATACAACTAATTACTAAAAAAAACCCAAAATTAATAGCTTGTACTCTCTATCCTATCTCATTATCTTCATGGACACCTTACATTCCTCCCAGGACCTCCATAGTAGAAGTAAGTCCCCCAAACACTGTTTCTGCCTTGCCTTATATTATAACAATTTGGATGATCAGCCAAGAGATGAAGATTTGTTAGAGGCAGCAAATTGTTATCCCAATCCACAACTTGCAAGTTTCTAAAGTAGGATGCTTTTCCAAATCCTTCGTCTGCAAAATGACCACTGCCCATCTGTGTTGATGTGTGGTACCCCGCTGATCTCGTGTTCACAATTTCCCCTCCGAATTGTACCATGCTTGCATGACTTCTCAAGTGACTGAACAAAAATGCTGGCCAATATCCCACCAGGAGTCCTGATCCATATTCCAGCCACCAGTTCCCATGCTTCGGGTCCTACATCAATATATATTTGTCCATGTTAGTACTGTAAATGATTTGTGTATCATCACCTCAAGTCCTCTCTCTCTATATATCTCGCAATGTGATTGATCACATTCTTGGCCAACACGATGAACTTTCCTTGTTAGCCAAATTGTCCTATCATGGAGCGTTAATTGCAACACAAATAGAAATTTGTATACAGTAAATAGAACAGTAAGACGGAAAATGCAGATGAAACACAAGAGAAGAAGAAACTCTGTGGCTTTACCCTCTAAGACCCTAAAGCCAGTTGGGGTCGAGCTATTAATGACACTAATAAAAAAGACGTCAAAGAAAAGTTGCCCCCCCCCCCGGTCAAGGTAAAAACCCTTTGACAATTAAAAATAAAAGAAGAGATCATTACAATTTAATAATCAATAGTTACTGTGCCTGATGATGCTGTTTTGTTTCTCATTACAAGGAAGCAAAGTATAAAGTTTACCGAGTTAACTGTAAGAACTACCTTCAAGCTGAAAGTTTCATGCTGTAGAATCAACTAAAATAATGCACTACTGTAGGCGATTCTCAACAACCATTCAGCGACCAAGAAAGCTCACCTTCCAAACCGTCAAGCCAATATCAAATTGCCTGCCATTGTAAGATGACCTTGGAGATATTGCAGCTCCAATGGCAATCTTGTTGTTGGTTTGGACAAATCCAGAACACAGCAAGTTATAGCATCCAGTAGCTTGGTATGCATCGGTCTGCGAAACCATCAATTCCAGTTAGGCACTAGTTCACATTTCCTTAAACTATGGAAGGAACTTAAGGGTTAAAGCCAAATAACAAGACTTACTGTCCAGTACGTGAAGAATCTAGGATAACCGTCTCCATATAAATCTGGACTAACCTGAAGATACATGAAGATATTCTTAGAAACCCTATGATTGAGACCATTTTTTGAACATGTTCTAGAGTATGAAGAAAATTCTTGCCTGCCAACCGGCTTCAATGGTATTAAGATCATTGCCGAAAGAACCAGAGATGACCCAAATTTGTGACAAGCTGAATTCATATTCACTGGTTACTTGAGGTGACCAAACATTTATGCTTGCCTTTGCTCCAAAATACTGATCCCCATTAACAAAAACAACTGCATGCTGTAGTAACACATAACATTATCAATATCAATACTAGGATAATTCTATGAGCACATGAAGAGCATTTTTCAAGGTCCATTATTTTTTTGTCCTTTTTCGGTGCAATAAATAAATGTTTGTGACATATGGCAGAGTGCTCTGTAATTTGAAACAATTTCAGCATTTAATGTCCTGCCACTCTTTTATTTTGTTTTTTTTTGTTCACCAAGTCATTATTCACTGTTTAATTTGGGAGGAAAATGAATGGAAATGAAATTAGCCCTTTTAACCAAAAAAAGAAAAGAAGTCGTCTTTTTTGGTGGAGAATAACTAGAAATGAAAGATTTTCCAGCGAGTAATGACCAAGATTATGGCTTAACAAATCCACAGAAAAAGAAAAAAAAAATGACCCAGGAAGATGTTCATCGAATGACGAGCTCATCATTTTTTTCTGTTGAACAGTTCCACTAATGATATTGCTTTAAGAATATGCAATTTCTTGTTGCCAACACTAACTAACCTCATGACCACTCCCTGTTGAGTCTCGTCTTACATGTCTTCTTAATTTTCTGCCAAATCTGTTAACAGAACTTGCTCTTAAAACATCTTTTACTGTGGTTCTTCTTATTGGAACAGTTCCTTCAGGGCATGATTCACCTGAATCTGTCCATAGCTGGTAGCTCTCTGCCACTGTCTCTCTTGTTTCATTGCTTCTTGGTCTCTCTGGTGGATCCTGAATCAATGTAAATAGATCAGGAAGATCAGAATCATGAGATTTTCAAATACCAACAAAACATCAAGAAGGAAAAAAAATCTGGAAAGCAGAAAAATTACCAGGGGTTTCTTTCCTTTAAGCTCTGGATGGTCAAATGCTGGTTGAAGATGAGATAAAACACAATGTATTACGTCACCATCAGGGCTCTAAAGCACAAAAACAAGGAGCCAGATCACTAAAAAGCTTGAACAACAAAACCAGGGAAACTCAACTAACATTCCAGGGAAAGAAAAAACTGAGAAGTCAAAAGAAAGTAGCACCTGAATTGTCTTGACCGCAGGCTTGTTGATCTTCTTGAGATAAGCATTGGCTCTCCTTAGTCTCAATACCTCTTTACTTGGCCTGAAAGTTTGATTGGCTAATAGCCGGCTACCGGAATCCGACACAAGAGCTGGTGACGACAAGACAGGAGAAACAGAAGAAGCAAAAACAAGGAGGAAAGCAACAAAAATAGGTATCATTGGGTGAGTGCTAAGAGAAGTAGAAGCAGCCATTTTCTTGGAATGTCTGTGTCGTTGTTGTCTCTGTATTGTTGTTGTTTTTATTGCAGAAACAACTACTGTTTGTATACATTGGGGTTGTCTTGTTGTGTGAAGAATACAAAATGGCTCAAAATTCTCGAGTGTTGTCCAAGGAAATGAATCTAACTTCATGTCAACAAAATAGAATCACTCTTCAAAGTAAGAAAACTGCAGCTGGTTTGTTCACTAGTTCACCGTTTTCCAATATATATATATAAATATAAACCCACACCCACTTTCTCTCCTTTATCTCAGATTCTATTGTCTTGGTTTTGTGTGGACTGTCTGACACACAATAAACTTCAGGCAGGCTTGAGCTTATTAAAATAGACCACCTAGTTAGTTGGGCAGACCTGTACTTTAGTAAAAGTTTTAACCATAGCAGGTTGTGGTCAAAGTAAACAACTATCAAACTTTTTCATTAACAAGCCAAGAATTGGTGTATACATGGTAGAGAATATCCATGCATTTCTGAAAAAAAAAGAAAAAAGACTTTGAAAAAGAATTACTGCCGTAATATCAAACTAGCAGTAAATCTCATGAGAGCAAAGATGGATCTAGCAGCGTGTTATTCCCTGGTATGATTCCGAGGAGGGAAAGAAAAGAGAATCACACATCACATTTGGTTTCAATCTTGGACCTTCTTTTTTGTTTTCCTCCTCCTATTTTTTTCTTACCAGGTTAAGCAAAGGTTTCCAATTATGTCAAAAGTGGGCATCACACTTCATTCTGTTTTTCTAACAATGTCTCCCTTTTTTTCTAACCCTGATGAAATGTTCTTAGTGGATCATTCCACTTCCAGGCGGCTTCAAATGTCTGCAAGTAGCTGGTATGATCACTTAGCAATATTGTCCCAGTAGATTTGTGATCATATTTATGCTCTTTTTTGGAATATAAAGGTGGGGATTCAACCATTGGACTTACTCAAAAAGAAGGAATTACTCATTGTACTGTTAACATTAGGCGTGGGAAAATTAATACAATCATGGTTTATGAAATTTTTTGTATAATTTCAATTAAAAGAACTTAAAATAAAACTCGGTTTGGATTAATTTGGACTTTAGAAATCAAAACTAAAAAAACTAACTAAACTAAATCAAAGCGGAAAAAAATCACTAAAAACTAAGGACTCATCAAACTGAAACCTGTAAAGAACAGTCCAACTCCATGTTGCTAATTTGATTTAAAAAAAAGGCCAATTCAGTTATTCAATTCAGTTCAAAATTAAAAAAAAAATCAATTTAATTAGGTTTTTTGATCCAAACCGAATTATTTGAACCGATGATAATCCTTCGGTTAACTTTGCCACCAAGCGGGAAAAACATTCACAGCACATCTTTTGTGATTTGGTGGGCCGAATGTTAGAGAACTCATGATGATGGATTATATGGTTCATAACGAGTAATCCCTTTTGACTTGATATCAAATTATGGACAATGAAAGAGGTTGTTGTGATGATTTCATGGTAGACCCGACCAACTACTATTACTTTACAGAACCATATATAAAAGCCAAGTTAATTAGCTTCACTCTCCTACCCTTCTCAGCTACTTCTACAGGCACATCTCTGCTTATTAGTATTCAAAACTGTGACCTTCGACAACCCTTGCTTTGCAGGAGTGCACCAGTCATGGTAAAATGTCCAAGCAGAAGCTACTCCACCCATCATCTGGTTTGCAAGACCGATTTCTGGTATGAAAAGCACCATCGAACCTGGAATATATGTGTATATGGCACACATTATAGTTAGGTGAAAGAATTTCGGATGTTTCATGCACGGGGGACCTATCTCTTTAATCACCAGGCCAGTCCCCTTGATGGCAATGGCATCACCATCTATGTCATGTGATGTCATGGTCAATTAACCATGGCAGACTGTGATTAACTTCAAATCTCTGTTAAAGGTGAAACAAGGATTGATACTGGCCAGGGAGTATCACACGATAGTGGGGTCGAAGTGCTCTGTTGTCGAGTTGCTCTAAGTAATCCTCCTATACTGTCTCGTTATACTATTTAATCTCAAATTAGCATGACATCCTACATGATTAAAGCTAATAGTTACAGGATTTAGAGGAGTAACCAGAAGATGCTGTACAATTAGTAATTAAGTTAATGTAATGTAGGCATGCAGGTTGAAGTAAAGTGAACAAAACATGATTATTTTACAGCCTTGACATGGAGTATAGGAGCATAAAAGCATGGGCCCTTAGCCTGGTTCTCTTTATAGAGTTCTGGGGTATGGTGCTTCCCACTTTCAAATACTTCGCTTTAATTGCTTACTATCCTATACTTTATTTCTCTCTTCTTTTCACGTACAGCACATCCATCCACCCACAGTCACACCCACCTCTGCAAGAAATAAAAGAAAAGAAAAACTGGTGAAGGATATTGGTCCACTGATGGTCACTCTCATAAGAAACAACTGGCGGTGAGATTATTAAGGTATTTGAGTGGGAGCATGCTCCCTTGTAAAGTTGATCTAAGAGAATAGATTCCATCCCCACAATCCAGAAAGAATGTGCACAAGACTTTTTTTTCTTAAAAAAAATAAAATTGAATGGAGCTATAACATGTATTGTGTGGATACATCATCTTCTTAAAACTTGTGTTGGTGGCATCCATAAAAGGGAAAGGTATTTTATGATGTCTATTGATTATTGCTACTACATAGTAAGGCTGCCAACGCCATGATTTTTTGAAAGCAGAAGAATAATTAATAAATAAATAAATAGAAATTCAAAGCTCACATGAAAGTAATACATGAAATGGTGACTTCATGCCTCAAAAACTGCTACTCTCAATATACTGAAGGCTGAAGCAGGAGCTTGCAGTGAAATACCTTTTTTTAAGCTCTCGTTTCGATTTCTTTTTTCATTCCTGTGCTAGTCCCCAAATAGGCTCCAAGTATTAAACAACAAACCAATAATGAACACATAATTGGGTAGTGATGACTGATGAGGGTTCTAGATACAGCAATAAGCTATTTAGTTCTGTGTTTTTTAGGCCACAATCACTCATTTTCGTACCACAACTGCAATGTGGTCCTAGTAGAGAAATGTTTGCCCCAGCAATAAGTAATGTGCGAATTGAGCAAGACCACCACATCTTAGAGCCTACTTTTGATGGATGAAGTTGAAGAAATGGGTCATCTGTTGCGGTTGTGGAGACCATGTGTTGTTTTCTCAGTGACATAAAATATACAACTCTTTTCACTGTTTTTGGGGAAGAATTAGCTGAAAATATTGTAGCTTTCTAAAAGGTAAGCTAGAAATCCTTTCTAGCAAGAATGGACATAAGCTTTGGGAGAGTATCACATGGCTATATCGATATATATCATCCATGATGGTTATAGCCTTGGTATTGTTTATTGGTACACTTTCACAATATGGCTACGTGGGTCAAAAAGTTCTTGTGATAACATTATTCTCAAATGAAATGGATAACAAAGAAACTATACTTGGAAATTTCAGAAACAATCTGCTCAATCAACCAAAGTAGTCATTAATTTCAATAACTTTTGCCACCATATTTGACAATTTAAATGAGGCAGCAATGATGCTTAGGATAATTGAAGGAATTCAGGGCTTTTATTATGAAGCTATTCGACAAGTTCTGTCCTATTGCTCAATCATGGATGGGAAGTCATTTCATTTCACTTAGAAAATGTTTTGAGATAAGACTGTCTTGCAAATAGAAAGAACCAAGAGGAGAAATTAATGCACAGTTGAGGTATAGCCCTTGATAGTCAAGGCACCAATCTAGTGATGAGGACAATAATCTCCACTCTCAGCACCAGCAATCCGTCAGGTATAGCCATTTGTGCTGCAAAACTAGCCACTATTATTTAGAATCACGAGTTAGATCAGGATGAGCTCAACAAGTTGATGCCTTTTTACAGCTCAACTGTACTTGGTTATATTTGGTAGGTAGGAGTTCACTTTCTATAACATAAATGGTTCATAACAATTCTGCAGGTTCTTAATTTACTTGGATTTCCAAATTAAATTCAGACTAAAAATTTGACCAAAATATGCGATTTCACTCTCCATTTGTTTGTTTGTTTTGGATGGATGTGGTCCGATTTTATTAGAGTTGAATTGTCAAAGGTGGGGCTCAAACTTGAGACCTCACCCCCTCTTGCTTATGCAAGGGTATCTCATAGAAGTCTTGATGTTGATGCATAGAACAATCCTGAAATTTGGAATGATAAAAAAGAAAAGTAGCAAGAGCAAGAATTTGATTCTTCATCCACCATGTTCTCTATCTATCTTTGAATCCTTTTTAATTACGGTCAATAATAATGGGAATCTCTTCTAAAACCAACGGTGGATTTCATCACAAGCAAGGTATCTTGTTCAAGCTTTGTGGAATTGAATAGTTGGAAGCATCTTCACATTCTTTCGCGCGATGTTCTTTATGCTAATTTGATTAAAGCTCAATAAAAGAAAGGAATTATGTATGTATTTGTGTAGTCGAATGTCTGAAAGCAATATATTCTCTTGTCAGCAAGATAAATGCCTGAACCTTCGTCAAGAACTTGACATTCCATTAGTATCTTTAGCAAGTGATCTTACAAATTTCAAAGATACAGTTTCAGAACTCCATATGGAATTAGCCTTGGAAAATTAAAACGAATCAAGTAGAGTCTAAATTTCCCTCTCTTGTTGCTTCCTTTTCGTTAATTTTTGTTCTTTAAGGAATACTGGTAGATAAAGCAGAATGTCATGGTCAATGAGGGAAAGTTCAAGAGCAACGAGAGAGGTTTCTTTCAATGGAATTGTTCGACGTATGGTGAAACTCCCCAGGAGTATTGCAGGGGGGTTTTATAGAGTTATAGGTCATGGCATAGGTCGCATAGGAATAGGAGGTAGAAGAGATCAAAATCCAATACCAAACTTCCCATTGCAACCTCCTCAAGAGCCCCTCATTGCACCAGAAGAGTGGACCTTTCTATCCGTTTTTGAGCAGCAATATGGCTCAACACATCCTTTCTTTTATGCTTGCCAATTCATGGAAGCCTTAAAGACTGCAGAAGATGAGCACAAGTTTATGTTCATGTATCTTCACTCTCCGCAGCACCCTTTCACTCCCTCTTTCTGTTGGGAGACTCTATGTTCAGAGTTGGTGGTCCAGTTTCTTGATGCTAACTTTGTTTGTTGGGGAGCACTTGCTGATAGAGGAGAGGGTTTGCAAATGGCTGTAACATTGCAGCCCGCAAGCTTTCCATGTTGTGCAGTAATAGCTCCTGCTGCTGGCAATAGCATAGCAGTGCTGCAACAGGTTGGTTGGAATTTGAAGTTAAATTTATGCCCTGAGAACTTTACTAGATTATTCAAATTTAGGTGCATCCTCTTTTTATCTTCTCATAGGAATAGAGAGAGTTATTGAAAAAAGAAAATATATAAATATAATTGATATCCTAAGTATTAGATGAAATATATAGCTACTAGTACTAAAATTCCACAGTTTTATTGGTACTTTTTCATAAATTGCATATTTGTGATCCACTACTAGCGATGGTTTAGGACTGAATTGATTTTGTTATAGATGGAAGGGCCGATTTCCCCAGCAGAGCTGGTTGAGATTCTGCAGAGGACAGTGGAGGAGCAAGGGTTGGCATTTGGCAATTCAAGAGCAAAGGAAAAGGAGACGACAAGAGCAAAGGCCATAGAAGAAGAGAGAAAAGGAGCGAGGGCCAAAGAGGAAGAGAAGATGAGAGCAGATCGTCAACTAAGAGAAGAACAAGACGCAGCATATCTTGCAGCTCTAAAGATAGATAAGGTGTGTGCCTATATGACATTAAGTTGAACTTTTAAGGCTAAAATTAAGTTGAAAATGAACCATAATTTTCTCCATTATAGGAAAAGGAAAAACTCAACAGCCTGCTTCCAGAGAGGAAATTTCAGAAACCAGCTGATTCTTCAAATAAAGTAAATTATGAAAAGCTAAGGCAGAATGCAAGTCAGAAACAGTTTGGTAAATCGAAAGAAGCTTCTACTGTTAGAGAAACAGCTAACGGGTCCAAAGATTCTCAAGCAACACAGGTATTAACATCTTCTATTTTGGTTAAACAATCTTGTTCAGTGTTTGATTATCTGAGTATAATGATTCAAATACTCGATGATTTTTCAGATTCTGATAAGGTTTCCAAATGGTGAAAGAAAAGAGCAGAGCTTTTCCTGCTCAGATAAGATCCAGTCGGTTTACAGATACATCGATTCATTAGGGCTACCAGGCGTTGGCAACTACAGATTAATCTCAAGCTTTCCTCGAAGAGTCTACAGTGTTGATCAGATGGGAATAACTCTGAAAGATGCTGGCCTCCACCCTAAAGCAACCCTTTTCCTGGAGCTTCTTTGACACTACATGTGTCGAAACAAATCAAGGAAATTTACTCAGGATTTCATATATGTCATGATGTCTTTATGACAATTCCATCTCAATGATGCGACTTACTAATTACCAACAAAAAAATCAGATATTGGATCATTTTCATGATTGACCAATAGACCTCTTCTAAGCTGAGGTCCACTGCGATTTGGTCCTAAATGACATCATAATGAAGTACAACAATAGTAGTTGATTACAAGAAATTACTGTCTTTATGGAGAAAAGTTTTCCAGGAGTGAATTTCAATAGCAACGGTAGGTCCTACACCACATTTTGTATAGAACTTGGCGGCAATATTCAACAGTCCATGATGTTTACTGAAACTAGACAGTTACAGTTATTAAGAACTTAGACAATAAACTGTTGTTTTTGTTGTTTGTTCCTGTTAGACATCATGAACAAGACTGGAACGTGGAAGGAATTAAGTTCATATCCTATAAACCTTATGCTTCCTTCAAAGATATGAATCTGATACGGTGAGGATATATCACTGCATTCATGTCGTACGTAGTAGAATTTTATCTAAATAGTACCGGATAAGCTTGTCTATATCATGAAATCTGTTCTTTTCTCTGCCTGATTATCAAATAACCATCTCAATCTAATAACTCAAGTTGTTAACTAAGATATTAAAATGTAACTTATATCATTCTCAGCTTACATTACTTTATACTTAATTTTTATTAAATAAATGAAATGGTAAGATTCGAACTCGTAATCATTTAGTTATCAAAACTCTGATACCATGTTAATTAAAAATTAATCATCTCAAGTCTTAACCCAATAACTTAAACTATTACATGAAATTTCAAAATATAATTTATATTATTCTTTAAAACTAACTACATTTAATCACCGACCAGCTTTAAAAAGTCAGGATTTTGCCTTCCAACAGTGTGAACCAGATAGCAAATCAAGGGCATGAAGACTGGATTTGACGACAACGCAAGCTAATGACATCTGGGTCAAATTTATCTGGAAGCATATTTCCAAGACATGATTCCCATGGTGGAAACTTAGATTAAAAGGGCTGAATTCTTCTTGAACCTACTTGGAAAAAGTGAAAGAATACAGTCATTGGAAAGTGAAAGGAATTGCTTAGTGGGTAGTTGCTAGATATCTCCTCTACAGCCATTGGGAGAGAATAAATTAACTTCACAAAAGGTCCCAAATTGAGAATATATATATATATATATATATATATATATATATATATATATATGGATAACATGATGCATCTGTCAAATATGAACAGAATAAAAGAAAGTGGCATGAACAGAAAAATACTTGTCTTGAAAGTCAAGTTATGATCGAGATCTAACTTGCAATCATAATCTTGACATTCTGCTCGCAGGATTTTCATCTTTAGACGCATAAAATCTCCTCTACCACTTTACTTTCGTCTAAATGATGAATTCGATGGCGCATTTAAGTCAACAGGTTAGGATTTGGAGCCCAGTAACTTCACACCGACATGTATTTAATTTATTCCCTTGTCGTTTTCTTTCTCCTCAGGCATTGAATGATGTGCAGAGATCACCAAGCTCTTAACTTGATTAAGAAAATGGAGTCTGTATCACCAGACTATAGCTTATACCCTTGTATTTTATTGACCGTCGCCGTCGCCGTCGCCGTCACCGATCTCCAAATAAGAAATTCAATATTAAATCAATACCCTTTCTGTTGTTCTCCTTGGCAAAAGCTAACGTGCACCCTAAGCATTCTCTAAATGCTTTTATTGTACTTTATTTATTATTAAATTATCAAATATTTGAATAAAAATAAATGGTATCGATTTTAAACATTAAATAAATTTTGTTTTATATGGTGATATTTTAAAGTATTAACAATAAGTTCTATAAGTAAAAAAGGAAAGTTTTTTGTTTCTTTTGATTTGATCATTAAATTTTTTTCCTTCCAATTTGATCCTTAAAAAATGTCATCTTTGTCCCTTTTTTCTTCTTCTTTGAGTTGTGCGATAAAACCGCCCGAGCTCCAAGAGATTGTTCTAGGATTAGATTGCATGCTGATTTGTTGCATTGTTGCATTTTTATTTATCATAAAAAAATTAAAAAAACAAAGATCAAATTGATATTATAAAAAATAACTAAAAGCCTTTTTTCCATGTGTACTGTTCAATATGCGTGTAAAATCTATACTTTAGTTCCTCAATTTTAGATTTTTATAATATTTGATCCCCTCTGTTTTTAAATTGTTTTATTTTGATCCCAATCTTTATTTTCTTTTATGTTTTAGTCTCTAAATGTTGAAATATCATAAAGTTGCCAAGAATTCTAAAGAGAAAAAAAAATCTTGGGTGGAGATATTTTGGCACCAACAACTTCAATTATAGTGACTACTAGATTCTGGGCTTGCACTACTCGACAAGTTGTGTCATATTTTTTCTAAAAGTAAAACTAATGCAAAGATGTATCCATGCATGGTGATGCAAGAGGATAGAAGATAGTTTTTTATGCTAATTTTAAAAGCATCATCTAAGTTTCTCTTGTTTTTAACTCTGGTCCTCTATCTTTGAATTATTTCCTTTCTTAAAAAATTAGAAGCAATTGGCAATCAATTTTTCATTAAAAGGATCAAATTGAAGAGAAAAAAACTTTGATAGCCAAAAGCTCTAATCCATGATGAATGATGAGGCAGTCCATACTGTTCTGACACTATAATAAAAACACCACGTGCTTTAGTTCTTTCTTTCATGGATTCAATCTAGATGGTTTCTACTTTCAATTTTGAGAAGGGAACTCTTGAACTATCTTGTTTGATTTTAAGTTTTTAGAATAATTAGAATGTATTTTTTTGTTAGAAACAAGGTTATAAAAGTTTTGTTTCATATTTTTGAGTGAAAAAAAGGTTGAAATCTAAGTTTTGTAGGGTCTAAAAACTTGAACCCTAATTTTTTAATTATCAGAGCCCCTCCAATAATCGTAAAAGGTCGCACATGGACGGCTTCGTCTATCTAGTTTTAAAAAAATAGGTTTTATGCCTTCAAAGAGAAAACAATTTCAAGTGTACTTGGGTTTTAATGCGAACCGGATGTACAGGCTCATTCTTCCAACCATGTATGCCTGGCTTTTTTAAAAAAAAAAAAATTTTCTCTTCTAATTTTTTAAGATTGGATTTTTTAAAATAAATTTATTTAAATGATGTTTAAATAACTATCAAGTTATGCCATTATTTTTAAACAATATTAATATCTTTTATAGTAACACTAACAATTGTTTTCTAAATAATTATATATCAACCCAATATGCATATGAAATATCAATTTTTTATTTTTTATATAATTTTTCTCAAGTTTGTTGTTGCTATATTTGTTTTATTGCCATATAATTAAGATGAGAAGAAAAGACTTGAATAGATACCCTAGCATTCTTTTTTTATATTATAAATTGATTTAAAATTTTAATCATAATTGGGTAATGAAAATAACAATACAGAAACCCTCCAGAGAAATCAAATCGAAGAAGCTAACAAATATGTACTGTTGGCGCGGCATTAATTACATTGGAAAACAACATTCTTGTCTCACAATAAGCATGCGAATTTCTGTGGGCCCCAAAAAAAAAAGAGAATAATATTCAAAAATATAGCTTGCAAAGAGATGGTCCAACGAAAGGTGTTACTGTATACGGTGGTTAGGTACAGCAGGGCCATGGTCCTCTTGGTCGATGATGTCGTGTCAATTTCATGTAAAATTAATGAAGAAGTGGTTTCCATATCAAATTATATACTCATATTAAAAATTAATTTTTTTAAAAAATATTTTTTTAATATATTTTCAAATAAAAAAATACCATAAAAAAAATAAAATATTTTGAATGCAAGGAATTGGCTCCTACGAAATGAATGACTATAGTTTACTAATATAATTATCTTAGGTTCGTCTGTCAAATAAGCATTTAAATTTATGAATTTTAAATTAATAATTAAAAATAATTTTATATTATTTTCCAAGCTTGAAACTTAAAAGGATTTACATCACATTATTAATTAATTTTAGTTTTTAAAAAATAGAATTAATGAGATTTAAATTTATGATTATTTAATTAACAAAATTTTGATATTATGTTCACTTATTTAAATTTGTTATTTTTTAATTAATAAAATTTTAATATTATATCAAAAAAACAATCTTAATTAATCAGTTTGGTGAAATTTCAATAATATTTTTATATTGCTTTTTAATACAAACTTGATGTTTATCTAATAATTAAAAAAAAAGCATAATACACGAATCTATATTTAGTTCAATAAGATTTATTTTTTGAAAAAAAATGATTTTTTTATTAATGTGGATGTCCGGGCTAACTTGCGCGTACCTCCACTAATCCTACTGGCCCTGAAGTTAATGACTATGTAAGTCTCCAGTAACCCTAAGATTTATAAAACTCGAACTGGTTACGTATAAGAATCAAACTTAGAACTTAATCAGTTAATATTGATTTGATAAGTTTTTGCAGTTCAAGTATTGTTTTTCTTGTTATATATATATATATATATATATAAAATGTAAAGTACAACATTGTTCAAGAAAAATATTAAATTGCATCCCCTTCTTCTCCTGATACATCATCGTTCTATATAACCATCATCATGATTGATCATCAACTTTTTTAGGGTTTTGAAATTGTTTTTCCTTGATGGCCTGGGCTAATGTGGCCATAGACTCTCAAGAGGATTACAAATACGTGGGCCTGGGTAATGCCCTGGATCAGATTGTAAAGAGACACCGAAACTCAAAGACCACAACAACATGGGCCTGCACTAAAGCCCATTATCCCTGCTAACTGCTTGCTGTCGTTTTTCAGGTCATTTTCCCAGGAAACAAACAGAATTGAAAGGAACGCTATTATCGTTGGCACCACAACCTGGAATCCATATAACAATAGAAACAAGAGAAAAAGAAAGCACTGAACTCTTTAAAAGATGGCTATTCGCACGTGTCTCAATCTAGGCCGTCCACAAATTGTGCCTGTCACTTTGACTAAAAGTCCCTCTCGAAACTGCAAATTCTCAGTTCAGAGTTGCAGTTTAAGTTCTAATCAATCCCACAAGGTAATTAATAAAAAATTATTCACTTCCATTCCTGGTTTCTTTATATTTCTTTAATGGGTTTTGTTTGTTTTCTTAGAAATTATATAAAAAAAAATTGAAAGAGAATCCTGCATTTAATAGTCCAAGAAATTGTTTTGTTTCTTAAAGTTCTTTTATTTTTTTGAAAGATTAAATTCATTTCCTTTTTAAATAAATATTTTTTACTTGTATTTACAATCTTTTATGAGTAGATTCTAATTCGGTGGATTTTTTGGGGGGATTTAGCAACTGGTTGTGGAAGTAAAGGAGAAGCTTGGAAGAGATTACCATAGTCTACCAGTAGGGAAAAATGGAAGAGATGATGAAGAAATGATCCTTTGGTTTCTGAAAGACCGGAAATTTTCTGTGGATGAAGCTGTTTCAAGATTGACCAAAGCCATTGTATCCTAAAATGTTGCTCTTTTTTTTTTTTTTCTTTCAATGGTCAAAAGTTTACTGTATCTTTAAAGTTTTTGAATCCGCTGCTATTGAATGGTTTGATAAGTGGAAATGTGGAAGTGAAAGTATCAAGTTGCCAAGTTAACAGCCACGAAGCTGTATTTGCCGTACTGAAGTGTAGTTTTCCTTCTACACTTACTAGAAATGGCGTGAGGAATTTAAAGTGTCGGAACTGTCTGAGGAGTCAGTGAAAAGTATAGCAGACACTGGAAAAGCCTACGTGCATGATTCTCTTGATGTTTATGGAAAGCCAGTGCTTATAGTAGTGGCATCCGAGCACCTCCCTGCTGTAAGTTCTTAAGTTCAGTAAACATTTCATGTTTTACAAATCTTATTAGTTTTCACATGATAAACAATGCTAGTTAATCATCCCTACGGTCACTGAAAGAAACAATAAGTTGTGATTGCTTTGCATATATGTGAAGTGTTGCTAAATCAAGAATGCCTTGGATATTTCCCCCCTGAATTTAGTTTTAGAGGCCATTAGCCAAAATACAAACCTCATGAGTGAGAGTTAAGTTTGGAAAATGTTAGACTACAGAGAACATTTCTATGACTGAATTTTTTTAGGATATATTTGCAGATTCCTGGACAGGGCCAGCTCTTCCCACCCCTTATGTTAATGATCATCACTCGTGCATATTATAGTAGATCTTCTATTTTCTAAGTTTGTATTGGAATCCCAAGGCCAACAATGAATTTCAAAAGGATCTCAGATGATCTTCTGATTATCAGTGGTTGAATGAGTTTTGATAAGATTTGTTCGCTTCTTCTTTGATCAACTTAGGAGCTCATGCCCCTCCTTTGAAACATTATCATACTCTGTGAATTACTGTTGATCTTCTAATTATGTTCTCAGATGATCATAGAGTTTTCATGGTTTGATGAAGGCTTTATGTTAACCATGTCTTGTTAATGCAATCTTTTTAACTCTAACAAAGATTAATTAGGATCTGCTGTTATTCATTGTCTTTTGATTGTTTCCATTACTGATGGCAGGTGCATGATCCCATTGAGGATGAGAAACTGTGTGTTTTTCTAATTGAGAAGGCATTGAGAAAGCTCGCAGCTGGGAAAGAACAAATATTAGGAATTATTGATCTCCGGGGATTTAGTGCTAGGAATGCAGATCTTAAGTTCTTGACCTTTCTGGTAATTTTCACAATCAGCTGGTGATTTTTGATGACTAGTTGGAAACTTGGAATTTCTCAGGTGTGATTATTTGTTGCTGTTTTGGCCATTAAACTAGTGCTTTTATTATGCTGGCAACAAATACGTAAGTAGGTAATGGTTTACAAATTTGTCTACCTTCCAAACATTTAGAGAAAAATGCTCTTTCCCCCTTCTTTTTCCTAAAGAAAAACCAGCAGAGTCCTGGCAATTTTATGGGTTGGTGATGGAGGATGAAGGGCAACAATGAAAATTGAAACTTTTTTATTTAGGAATTTTAATATTTTATGATTATCTTAGATTTTATTATTTAGGAGTAATAGTATTTATTATTCAGTACTTAAATTAGGATTTTGGTTTCCTTCTTAAATTAAAACTTACTAGATTTTTCTATTTTGTTTGGTTTGGTGCTTATAAATAAGCACCTAGACTTAGTTATTTAGAACGTATTAATATTTATTGAAATAAAAACTTTGAATATTATCCAAGATTGATTGTGTCTCTCTTGTGACAAATCCCCAAGATCAAGTGGGTCTCTCTTGTTGGTGATTTTCAGTTTTTAATCTGAATTAGCTCTCTTGTTTGGTGATCTTGTTTGTATTGGTTCTGCATCAATTGGCACTCACCATGTGGTGAGGTATATCATATATATATATAAAAAAGTAAGAGTTGAAGGAAGGGAACTGATTGCTACTGTTGTGGGTTGGTGTGCAAAGGCAATTTAGGACAATAAACATTCAGCAGCAGACAAGAATCGAGTAGTGAGCTTTCTTCAACAACTTGCAGCAAATTCAATTTCCGTGTGGATTTACTCTTGGGTTTGCAGGGAAGTTCTTCTGCACTTTCAATTGAAACTAATGGCAGTTTAGTGTGTGGCTAAATCATGATAGAGAGTTAAAGGAAGATACATATGTGGCTGGTTATACATTTCATAGGTTTCCATCTTTTATGGACTTGCTTTCTTGGCTTGATCGACTTGTGAATGGGTTAGTGAAAGTGGACCAATTTCTATCTAGTTCCATGAGAAGGGCATTAAGTCCTACTACAAAGGCATTAGTGGCTAAGGAACTTTTAATGGGAATAACTACCTCAAATGCTCCTTATACCTCTAATATTTCAAATCGAGTGGCTCATAAGTGCACTTGGATATTTGAAATTATTGTTAGGATCAAACTTTATCTTGTGATGCTAGATCTCAAATGTGACTCTCTGGTTGTGGATATGCTCAGGTGTTTTGTGGAAAGTTTCACAGACAACTATTCCAAGGGCATGTTCTTTCACATGAAGTATATGATGTTTGAGATTTTCTAGGAAAATCATAAAATTCCAATAGAACTAGTCTTTCTTCTTTTGGACAATATGAGATTGGATAACCAAGTTGTCTCATTTAGTGCACTTAAGCTAGTTGAGAGTGTTTTTGTCAATTGCATTTCAGAGCTTACTCTTTACGTGAATAAAGCAGTGCAACAATTAGGCTTTCTTGTTGGCCACTATGATAAAGTTGTCGCTGACATCTATGTACAATCCAAGCCTTTGGAGTAAAGTGACAATCTGACTGAAGGTGAGGAGATCAAACATGACCAATCCGAGTTCACATTAGAGGATCAAGAAGTTGTTGTCAAAGTTGATGATTGCATTGAAGATGACATGGAAGAAAACTTGTTAGAGGAAATTGTGATCGTGCAAACACAAGATGGCATGACTTTGAGGATGAAGTTGTTAAAACAATGGATCTTGAACAAGAAGATTTCACAGTGTCACAATTTAAAGAGTTTAAAGATGAGGTTGATCACATTGACTTTGTAATTCCTTCTGAATTCAATCTTGTAGCTGAGAAGACTATCTTGTTGACAACATTGAAGAAGAATGATAAGTATCCGGGGCAAAAAAAAAAAAATTTCTTCAAGCTATGGAGTGCATGCAAGTTTCTGGAATTTTTATTAATTCGACACTTAGTTGAGTTTTTACCACCCATGGGAGAATGGTGGAGGGTGAAGGGCAACAATGAAAATTAAAACTTATTTATTTAGGAATTTTAATATTTTAATATTTTAAGATTATTCTAGATTTTATTATTTAGTATTTAAATTAGGATTTTAGTTTCCTTCTAAAATTAAGACTTATTAGGTTTTTTAATTTTATTTGGTTTGGTGCATATAAATAAGCACCTAGACATTAGTTATTTAGAACATATTATTATTGATTGAAATAAAGATTTTGAATATTCTCCAAAATTGAGTGTCTCTCTTATGTTGATTTTCAGAAAGATGAATGTGTCCCTCTTGTTGGTGGAATTTTGGTTTTTGGTCTGAATTAGCTCTCTTATTTGCGATCTTGTTCGTATTGGTTCTACATCAGTTGGTTTGCATATTTCAACTGCATCCTGCCCGTGCTTCCGTGTTTGGTTTTGTATTCTTCAATGCTAATATCGTTGCTGCTAAAGAGATCCTGGTTCTGTTATGAAAGATATCTAAAGTAAAAGTTTTCAGGATCTCTCTCATTTAATGTTGTCTGAAATTATATTTTAATGTTTCCTCCTTTCCTGTATGAATATTAATTTCTCTTTCCCTATCACCTTGTTGAAATATGATTGCAGCAACTGCCTAGCAATTATATTGTTGATGACATGGGTTAATTGGTTACTCTAACTTTTGGCAGTTTGATGTATTTTACTACTATTATCCGAAGCGGTTGGGCCAAGTCCTCTTTGTGGAAGCCCCTTTTATATTTAAGCCAATATGGCAAGTAGCCAAGCCTCTGTTAAGATCATATACTTCTCTGGTATGTCATTCCTATTTTTTCATTGTTCTCCAGTAAAGTTTGAATATCAAATTGATAGATAATAACTTGATATTAAACCTAGAAAACATGGGTATAGGTAGTACAGAATACGGTTGCGATACTGTACAGATATATGATGTTTTTTTAAAAAAGGAAGTTATGCTTTGCAGATACATAGTCAAATAAATAAAGGTGTGTGTATGTGTATTTGAATTTTCCTAGTGTTTGAAAATACAAGTAATGATTATTGAATACCAATTACAATAGAACTATAAAGCAATCGATCTTTGGACTCGAAGCGAACTGTTTTTATTGGCACTCGTAGTATGAATATCAGCTTAAAACTCTCTTCTTCCCTGACTTGTGCACAAGTATTACTTATTCAACATCATGTCGGTTTAGTTTTGAAGCCACAAAACTCAGATGTACATACTTTAAACAAAAATAGTATTTCATTAATGAGAAATTTAAATTCTATCAATGAACAAGCTCTCGTGTATTTGGTAGTGAACTAGCGGAATATCCGATGTATGTAAGGTGAGTTTCATCATCAAATATGGATTAGCATGGTGCTTTGTAATATGAAACCTAGTTTAGATGAAACGGCTCGGCAGCTGTTGCCGTGTTTGGTACTATTGTGGCTCCTGCCTTCTGCATGCTGTTATTGATTTCAGTTATTTTCTTTTTTCTGAAGGTGAGATTTTGTTCTGTGGAGATGGTGAGGAAGGAATACTTTACAGAAGAAACTTTGCCGGAAAACTTTAGAGAAAAGACACTCTGAGTCACTGAACTTCCATGCGGCTTGGGGCATGGAGTTGTATTTGATGAACGGTGCTGACCGTACGCGTTTTGACAAGAGAAACTTCCTTGAACCAATCTGATCTTATTCATGATTCTTTTAAATGATAAATAGATAGAAGAGCGGGATATAATGTAATGTCTGTATCAAGTATGAAGGGATTCTTGTGTCTGCATGCAATGCCCAAGCAAATGGCATCAATCAATAGGAAGTTAGAGCTCCCTTGGAACGATAACCAGGAGAGCTGAAAAGGCAGGTGGATAATTCCATCATTGTTCCCATACATGTAAACAAATGAAGCAGAAAAACATCATTGTTAAACATATCACATTAGACACTACGCAACCTAGTTTAGCCGTATGGCTACAAAATGGGATAAATTAGAAAATTAACATATAAAATCAAAATAAAAGTAAATTGTTTTAATTAAATAATAATTTTTTTAATGTCATGGTTAGAAACATGATAATTTTTAATTATGATATTTAATTCACGACATAATTTTATTAACTTTTTATGAGAAAATTCATTTTTTATATTATTTTTTAATAATTAAAAAGAACATAAATAATTGAGTTTGCATGGTATATTTTCATGTTAAAATATATGCTTTTTTGTTCTCACAGCATGCAAATAAAAAAATGACTTTTACTGCAAAATTAGAATCAAGGAATTATAGGAATGAAAATTGAGTAATTATTCATTTCATAATATAATTTTATATTTTTTATAAAAAAAATTAATATATATTGCTATTATAAACCATAGCATCAATTAAATATCATAATTTCCAATAATTATTTAAAAACACTATTTTTAAAAATATCTTATTTCACCGAAACATTTTGCTTTTATTTTAATTCTGTGTGCTCATTTCCCAGATTGCAAAAGTCAAACAGAACAGGCAACACTAGGGACAAAGTTGTAAATTCGTATTCCAGACATAGTCTAGTATTGAAAATTTGAAGCAGACAGACTTCCATTTGATTCCTTCAGTCAGACAGACAGAGAGTGAAAGAGCGATGGAGAAACCAAGGTGGTGGTTGTTTCTGTTACCTGGTATTGTAGTGTTGGATTTGGTTTGTCTTTGCAAGGCAATCGAATCGCCACAGTATGCAGTGGTGCACTCGGAATCAGATTTTGAGGTCAGATTATATGTGAATTCCACATGGATGTCTGCTCCAGTTAATGAACTCTCCTTTGAGAAAGCCACTTTGTTTGGCTTTCACAGGTAACTCCTATTCTCAAGAACTCCATGAATTTTATATGCATATCTAGTTTGATCCTTTGATTGCTTTGAGAAAAGTTTGATTCTTTTAAGACTTTGGTTTGGTTGGTATTAACTTTCACAACAGATATTTTTTTGGTTGCTCACCTGTTTCATGATTGTAGAGGATAAGATTGTTGAAAGAACTATGTTTGGTTGCACAGAAAGTGGGAAAATGAATAAAGTCGGGATTTTGAGTCATGGGGTTTTGTTTTTCTTCCAGGTATTGTGTGTTTTGAGACAGATTTTGGGAATTAGTTTCTTTTGATTTTTGATGATTAGGATGACGAAGATAGAATTTCAAATCTCGATCTTGTGATTTTAATCATCTGTGACTTGAGAGGTAAATGTTAGCACATGATTTTATAATAATTTAACTAGTTAGAATAGTTGGGTATAGGTTGCAATTTTCCTCCAAGCTCAAGGAGCTACCATTTCTTGACTATGTTCTTCTGACTGACAAAAAATAGAAAGTAGTGATGGCAATAAGCTAATTGACCCTCCATGTTGGAACTCTTTTTTTATTTGAATTTGTATTTTCCTTGATCTCCTATCATCTTTATGTAACTGACGTCATTAGTTTTGATGTTTCTGCTTCTACTATAACCTTAATGGAAGAATTAGGAATGAGGGGTGGACTAAAATGATGCAGGCTAAAGTGGTAAAGAATGACTAAGCATAACAACAGGTTACACCAAATTGATCTAGATAGTAGATATGTAATTTGATCGGTTTAAAGATTCTAATATTGCAGTTCAGATGTTCAATGGCTTTCTGTGAATACAGTAACCAATATGCGCCAACATGTAATTCTTAAAATAAATATTCATCTTTTTCATTCAACCAAGTAAGCTTTTTGTAAAAACAGGGTAAGTTGGCTTGAAGATGGGGATGAATCTGCAATCTTAGCAAGCTTGCTTGCACAAAGCCACTCCTCTCCCCGTTTTGGAGCCACAGACCACAGCAAATAGTAATGTAGTTTTAGGAGGACAGGGTGGAAATAGCAGCATTTAGGAACAATATAAAAAAAACATGATAGCTGCTTCCATAAAGCAGAATGGTTAAGGTTTATTTGGGATTGGTTGTACCTCTTTTTCTATATTTTTGTAATTTCTAATCTTCCTTTGGAAGTCTAATTCATTTGCTTGATATCATCCTGTTGTTCTTTTATCAGGTTGTTTCAATACATCCAAGGTGCCAATCTAAATTCTTCGAGGATTGCAATGACAGCTCCTGTTGTGACTAGCATAGTCCCAGGAGCTGGGCCCTTTCGATCATCAGCCTACATCGTTAGATTTTACTTGCCTGTGAAATTCCAAGCTGACCCACCAGTCCCCCTTGATGAACTGCACCTGAAACCATACACATGGAACAGTCGTTGTGTTGCTGTGAGGAAGTTCTCTGGATATGCGAAGGACGAGAATGTTGCAAGAGAAGCAAAAAGACTCGCTGTCAGCTTGAGCATGTCTCCATGGGTCAACGTAACTTCTACTGAAAGCAATTGTTCCTATTCGATTGCTCAGTACGATTCTCCATTCCAGTTTATCCATCGTACCAATGAAGTATGGGCGGATATAGAAGCACCCGGAGCAAATGGTTGCCAATCCGGTGGAATAGCCTCATACTGACGAGTTGTAGATTGGATGGGCATGAAAGTTTGGAATTTGTTTCTCTAATGCCGAAAGGATCAAATACAAAAGATGTACTGTAGTAGTTTCCTTATCCTTGTAAATATGTTATCAAGTTATATGTAAAACATGCTGTCCAACGTTTTCCAGTTCAGCTTGTACGCCGAAACCATATAAACTTAATGACTGTGTGATATTTTTGTCTTTTACTAGCATCTTTCTTAGTTAAATATATTGGTTTGTGGACGGTGAACTTCATTCAATAGAGCATTGCTGAGAGAATCAAGCTTATTTTTGTGTTTGGTCAGCATCAGAAGGGTGTTTTACGTCACTGCAAAGACTTGGAGATTTATTGTACCAGCTTGCAAATTGCCAATTTCAAGGATAAATTTGAAATAGAGCAATTTCCAGGTGAACATTTTGAACACTGAGGCAGTCTCGGTAACAAAAATAGACCTACTAATTTCTGCAAAAGGACAGCTGGAAATGGTTTTTAACCATTGGATAATGAATATCACTTAGGATCATTTGTATTATGCAAGTCATTACGTAATCCTCAGCCCAAAATTTCGAGCATGTAATCTTGCAGTTAACAGTGAGAGTTTCTGAGAATTTTGTCCTGTGGTTGCTAGTTTGAATAATGGACTGCTAAAATGCTTTGGCTAACCCGTGAGTGGCTGGGATAGCAACAACCGCCAAAAAGAGCAAAGAAAAAAGGGTTAATGATCACGCAACACAAACACACACACCAACTTCCCATCAAAATCTATTCACTAACCTCTCCACCTGAGTTTAAAGAATCATTCACAAACTTTTTTGCTTGAGTTCAGAATGCAGTACCACATGCAGTACAGAATTCCAGACAAGGAAAGTAACAAAAGAAATCAAATTAAAAGGAAAACAGGAGACATTTCCATATGCATGCTACAACACAGCAGGACATTCACACGGTTGCAAGCAACATGGAAAGCAGATTAGCATTTCAAGCGATTGTTTGAAATATCTTGTTGCATGCTGATATTCTCCTATTTAACAATGTAGGCTGATCTGCTTCTTTCTATTTTTGTTTTGTGCTGCTATACTTAATAGCATCGTTGCCTATCACAGTCATTTTCCAATCAAGACACGCTTCACCTTAGAAAGCTAGCATTCTGCAGTCATTCTTGAACCATAAATCCCACTGACAATTCTGTTACCTAATGTTGTCGTGACCAAACATTAGTTCGGACGGAGTTTAGGATGAACATACGATGTGAAAGATAGTCTGACAGCAGGAATCTTCTTGCCCGGCATAGGCAACTCTATTTGTTTATAGTAAACAATAAATGAAATAAACAGAAGTAGAAGGAACAAAAGGACGGAGGAATATAGAACCTCCTTACTTTTCAGGGATAAAATGGTTGTTTCGGTAGAGCTTGGCCATGGTTTCTCCGCTTCAACTAGTGAAGCTCCTAAAGTCCAAGATAGATCTCCAGGACCAAACACTATTTCTTTATCACCAAGACACAAAGCATCCTCAATGAGCGATGCCATATAAGGCACCCGGAAACAATATTTGCCAATGTTGTTTTGGTTTCCAGAAGTGTTGCTCGAGTCAGGCCATGATTTTGAACACATCTGCTGACCCTTCTCCCAAATCTTAGTCAAATTAGCTATTGGAGCCAGATCTAACATGTTGTAAACAGCAAAAAATCCAGATAAAGCATGAAATCGTCTTGAGGGGTGGGTTCCAGCTATAAAATTTAGAGTGTCACTACCTGCAAAACACAAATGGAAGTTACAGAAACAGTTTTTTGCATGTATATCTCTAAGTTTACTTCAAACAGAGATGGCAAGCATTGTTAAAGAAGCATACTGCATAAAACCTCTTGTTGGAAAAGACCAATTTAAGAACAAAATTTCTTCAATGAGCAAGTTTTACTTGAGCTTCTAAGAAAAAATTGACAAAATTCAGTCAAGTAAAATTGTAGTCAGCCTGATACATAATATGCATTAATCATGCTTCTTTGATGCTTCTTCTAGACATGCAAAATAGCAAGCCTAAACTGTAAATGTTTTTTTATCAGATGTAAGGGTTATGTTATATTAGCAGGTGCATGTTACAATTCAAACCCAAATATTTTCTGGATGAATAAACAGCTCTAATGCAAGCAAAATTGTACAGAGAATTCCTCTTTTTTTTTTAAATCCAGGAAAAAGTTTCTTCCAAGTTTTCAAGCACCACTTAGTTCGTTTTCTTTGTCATGTAATTGAGGGGCCGTGGGTGCTGGACAACAAGACTTCCCCATTTCAACAATTTAAACACCACATCCTTGACCAGAAGAAACCAAGTTTAGAAAACTATATAGGACTATTACAATGAAGAGCACCAAGATTTAATTATTTTTCATACATTCATATAATACTGAAAGAGGTGGTAATGATTCAAGACATCATCATGTGAAAATTGAGAACCACGGCAGCATATTCACCAGCATTTAAGTGTCAAAAACTTATTTTAAACAACGAATAGTGGGAACTGAAATAAAGTTTTGAACTTACCATATGAAGACAGGCCAGTTTTGCAATTATTGAGATCAGTTGGCTGTGACCAATCCAAACTGCTTAAGTTGAGAGCGGCAGCCCTTGCAATCCCTTTGCATATCTCCCAATCTGGGTCTCCAACCAGGTGAGTATTAGTAATTTCACTTTTATGCGTTTGAATGCTCAAATTCTTTTGATAAGGGACATTTATCCCATCACAGACATAGCAAGTATAATTTCTCTGAAAACCAAAACCAAGACAAGGATGCCTAACTTCGTATCTTTCATTATTACCTCCTCCACCTGGCTGGACCTGACTAAGCATGGCAACTGTCCTATCAAATGCCTCATTCAAACCAAATGATGATAATGAGAATGCTAAAATATAATGTTCAACCAATCCAATCTTTGACCTTATCAAATTAGCATCATTTCTTCCACCACCATGTACTTCCATTACAACTTGCAACGATGAACCTCCCAAATCAAGAAGTCCTAACGTAGGCCCCATTGAGGAATTACCTAGACTCCCCATTTTATAGTTCAAAGCCACCCAACCATAATACGCTTCTTCCTTCCCACTCAAGACCCTTATCCAACTTCTCTTAGAAACAAATGAGTGTTCCTTAACAACATCCTCCGCGGCATCCAAAACCTGCCTAGCATCCTCAATTAGCAACCTCCTCAGTCCAGCAGTAGCCAAGACAAAAATGGGAGTGTCTCCATGTCTTTCACGAGGCACCCACTGTTCTGCCCATAGGATCAATGGTTCTAACGACAGCCTCACTCCCGTGGAGTTACCAACAAACTTATCTAAACCTGGCTCTGTTTGCACACAATGATACTTGCAAGAACTTCCCCTAGACAGACTCTGAGTTGAATTGTCAGGATAAGATTGCACTAAAATTGGCAAATCCCAATTACTTAAACTTGCTGGTTTCCACCATTTATACACATTAACTCGCGTCCCAGTGCTTCCACAATCCACAACAACCGTATAATGATAAAAACCACTCTTCACTACAGCTTTCCCAGCTTTATTAGATGCAAAATAAACACCAAGCAACAACAACAACAAAATCACTAGACAAACTCCACATATTTTCAAAATCCATTTATAATGAGAAAAACCTATGATAGAGAGCTGAAGTTTGGAAGGTGATTTGGGTTCCATAGCTGAATTCTCAATATTCCAAATCCTAACAAACCCTCATTCTCACTTTCATTAATAGCATCATAACTACGCAGTAACATTGATTTGAAGCATGTAAATTCAATCTGACATTATTTTTATGAAATAGATTATGTTCAGATTTAACTAGAAATGAGATCAGATCACTTTTTACCTCTTTTACACTGCAATTGAAAGAATCTGGCTTCTGTTTTTGCAATGTCCTGTCTCTGAAAGTGAAGGTCGTTAAGTTTGCTTGACAATCACCATAGTCTACTCTGGGTTGTTACCTTGAATTTTTCTTTTGGCTTTCATTTTAAGGAAAATCAACCAATCTACCCGTATTATTCTTTACAGGCCCTTATACGGAATTTATCAAATTTAATGGACTACGTTGAATTATTTACCGTTACCATCAGCACATGTAATGACCTTTTTTTTTCAGTCCCTATATTTGTAAATATCTTTTTTTTCAATGATAAGGGAAGGGTGGTTGATTGGCAAATGATCCCTGAACTATTAGTCAAATCTAACTTAACCCCTCATCTTTAGATTTTCTGATTTTAATATATCAAACTGTCAAGTCAAAGCAATCCATCGTTTTCGTTAGGTTTCCTCCCAGGATAATAATAAAAATACGTTCGTGAACGCGATGTAAATCGTGTTTTTAAAAAAATTATTTTTTTTTATTAAAATTTAATAAATGTAATATATTTTAGATCATTTTAATGTATTGATGTCAAAATTAATTTTTTTTTAAAAAAAATAATTAGTATGCATTTAAATATAAAAAAGTTATTTGAAAAATACCCACAATTAAGTTCCAAATACTCTCTAAATAAAGACATGTGGAAAGCATATTATTTACCAATAAAATGGTTTTTTTTAATATCTAACATAGAAACTGTATTATTTTGACTTAATAATCTGAGGGACCAAATTATAAAATCAAAAGGTTAAGGGTTAAGTTGAATAAATTTCCCTAAATGTTTGCCTAGAAAGTTTAAACTCGAGAAATAAATAAATGGAGAAAATCTCACTAACTATTACATATATCATTTATAATTTATATTTTTAATATCGACTTTGCCCATGTTTTTAATGACACTTAAAATCACTTAGATTAAAAAGATATTGTAATTTATTGAAAAATATTGTGAGAAAAAAATACCTTTTTATATTACATTTTACTTATCTTCTTATCAGTAAAAAATATCCTTTAATATTTTTGTTTGATTAAAAATAGCAGTTTTTTACTTTATAATTTTTAGCAAACCAATAAAAATAGTTGAGACTAATCATCGACCAGAGAAAATATAAATTGAAGCTATTAGTTGACACTCAAATCATATTCAAAACATGACTCTTTGCCGTTAACATTCATAGAAAGTTTGTATAAGACTATGATTTATAGCTTATGTGAAACCCAATCCTTATAATACTATAAATAGATTGTGTAGCAAATGAATACCATGGTTAGCCCTATATATATATAATTTTTTTTACAAGCTTTATAATTTTCATTTTTAATATTTAATAATGGGTTGATTGGGAACTAGACTTCATAATTTATTTCAATTTGTTTTCTATAAGGTTATCAAAACCTTATAACTAGAGTCACGAGTTTGGTTAGTTGACTTGAGTATTTTTTTTATATCATTTTTTAATTGATTTTTTTAATTTCATTCTTCAATATTGGACTGATTAGAAATTGAGTTTATAATTTGTTTCAATTTTTTTATGTGGTTATCCATATCTCGTGACTCGGGTTCGACAGATTAACCTGAGTTGACTCGACTATTTTTTCTAATTAAATTTTGTTTTCAATCTAATCATTTAATAGGGTCGATTGAGAATTGAGTTTAATAATCATTTTTATTTCTTTTTACCAGGCTACCAGGATCTCATTACCCGAGTTGGAGATTTAATATGTTAACATATGTTGATTCAAGTAGATCTAATAAGTTGTCGTTTCAATATTTTTTAAAAATATATCATCTTGATTTTTTTAGTCAAACTATATTTTAATTGATTATTTGAGTTATATTTGGACTTGCAGGGTCGACTATGTCATATCAAGTTAACCTTCATATAATTTAATTTTGGAATAATTACAAAAACCCTCATATAATTTGATTTAAATTTTAATTTTCCTTTAGATGTTCATAAATTACATTTTACATCCTATAGTTTATATATTTAATAACAATTTACATCTTTAACAATGCATTTTATTTGATTAATAATATAAAATATAATTTATGAAAAATATAGAGGAAAAGTAAAATAAACAAATAAAAAAGTTTTTGTAATTATCATTTTAATTTTTTGACTAAAATATATGTTAACAATATTTAAATATTATTTTTATATTTACTGAAAATTTAATCTAACCCGCAATATAAAACATAATTATCAATAAAATGTTAATCAAATTTTTGCCACTCGTGTTGAAATTAGATATCATACTGGATAATGTACGTGCGGAACTTGCCTCGGTAATGCTCTGTATACGAGTACAAATTAGAATACGTGCTGTGGAGACACCAATCCGATTTGATTTCCTCATGAAATTTATACCCGACACGTGTACTCTGTTGGTTCGTAGTTTCCTTTACTCTCTCTCTCTCTCTCTCTCTCTCTCTCTCTCTCTCTATATATATATATATATATATATATAAATATATTGTTTTTTTTTTAATTGTTTTCTTAGCCTGATTAATTTTCCTCCCTCCGGCTTATTTGTTCTCCAGCGAGCTAACTTCGATTATCATTTATTCACCATAAAAAAAATCCAAATCCATTGTATTTATTATTTATTTATTTATTTTTTCGAGTTAGAAAGAAAGAGAGAGAGAGAGAGAGAAAAAGGTTCCATGTCAAATATCAGGGCCACAACCATCAAACCTTCCTCGCTTGGTCTTCCTCTTTCCCTTCTTTAGTTCTCTCCTTTTCTTCTCTCTAGCGGATCTAAATGAAAAATATAGAACATAAATAAAGAAGCGAGCTCTCACTCTTTTCAATCGTTGCTTTCTCCCTGCACGGATCTCTTTTCCCTTCCCGATCTCATACGAAGCCCTTGAGAGAAATTTCTTTCCTTTCTCTCTCTCCCCACTTTTTACTCTCCGCTAGGGTTTCCAAAAAAAAAACTTATCAAGCAAAAATAGAACGAAAGGGATCAAATCTCAGGCAAGGAGTTCTCTATTTTATTGTTTGTTATTAATATACGTGTCTGTTTGCTTTCCGAGAAATTGCCGGAAAAAGGAAGGAAAATAGAATGGTTTTTATTCTTTTTAATAAAAATTGTACTTAGCCTGTGTGTTTTTTAGTTTCTGTTTGCTTTATAATTACGATTGATCCGATTCGTTGTTTATTCGAGCGAGTCTCCTAGATTTTTCTGTAGAATATGGACTTGATCTTCTAATTTCTCTTAGCTCTAATAAATAAATAAATAAATAAATACTATATTTTTTTGGCTTATTTTTAATTTTTCAATGGATTGTAGTCAAAGCGAAACTGTAGATTGGAATTATATTTTGGTGATAAGAGAGGAACCTTTTTGCATTTTGTGTTCAGAATAACAAAAGTGAATATAAGATAGGGCATGATTTTAGGGTTTAGAATGTTGAGAAATCTAAATTCTGTTAATTGATCAAGTTGGAAATGTTGCGAAGAGGTTATGCATGCTTAGTTAACTATTTGGATTTAGCAAGTTTTTCTGTAATGCATTATCAAGGAAATGTCGCATGTGTTATTTTCCTCTATAGAACACTCAACTCTGCTAATTCTGTTCCCCACCAAACTATACCAGGTTGCCTGCATGAGTTCTTTTCGTCCTATAGCAATCAAAATTTATGATTATTAGTTAACCACTAGTTTTTGATGCCCAATTGATTCAATTTTAGTCATCTTTTTTTATTCATATGGAATAGTATTCCAGACATTTATGCTGTTTTGTTTGTGCATTTTCTTGGTTTTGTTTGATTAAAATTTTGAATGAGTGAGAGAAGAAGTGTTTAGTGGCTTTAGTGGAAATTAGGCACTAGTAATCAGTAACAGAGCAGTGATTCAAGGAAGATCCTAATGGTCTATCGATAGTAGTTAAGGAGAAACTTTAACATGAAAATTATTATTTGGATGTCAAAGAGGGAGCAATGAGTGTGTGTTCATTGGGTTTTGTTTTGTGTGGACTAAGATTCCAGAAATTTGTTTTGTATGGATTTAGATTTTAGAATCAATTCAATCTTTTTTTGTGCATGCTTTGGTAGCCCCCCGTTTTTCCCCTCTTATTGAAGACAAAATCATGTATATCATTATTCACTGCACATAAAATGCTTACCATCCTTTTACCATGGTCTTTATGGTGATGCATCATTTTGATGTAGTTGATCTGTTTCTTTATCTTCCTAGATTGTGTCAAAGTCTTTTGGATGACCTTGCTAAGACTACTGAATTATGACATCAAGTATGTTGACCGGAGATCGCAGGTATGGGGTTTATATGTGTTTTCATCTCCTTCAAAATAAACTATCATCTTTAAGCATGTGTTTGGTTTTGCATGGGCCAGTGGGAGGACAGACAGTTTTTTCTCATGGTATTGATATTACCCCTCTAAAACTTGTGCAATATTTGCTTAGAGGGCCATTACCATTTTATCAAGATTGTTTGGCGTACCATACTTCATAGAATCCATGCATTTTTTATATTGCATTTGACATGTTCACATTTAAAAGTGTTGTGGTTTGGATTTGGCAGTGTGGGCATCTTTATTTATGTTTTACGTTTGTGCTTGTTGGCAGCTTCCAACCTCTATGTCTGAATGGTTTTGATCTTGAAATTATTGGGTATAACCAACAAATTTATGAATTGTTATCTAAAAATGAGTGTCTGCAGATATGCTCCTGCAAGAAGAGGTGGTGGCATGACAAGTTTGGGGAAAATCGTTGTTCCCAAACCAATAAACCTACCCAGCCAAAGGTATTAGGTTTCTGCTGAATAAATTGCGGTTCTGTATGATGAGGCTCATGGTTTACCTCCAATAAATTTTTATGTTTCCACTCTGATGTTTCAAGGTTAGAAAATCATGGTCTGGACCCGAATGTCGAAATTGTGCCCAAGTGAGTAATTTATCTACCTTCTGGTTTTTTGATGCCCTTTTCCGGTTCTCCTGCCATTACTCTTCTTTTTCCTTATGAAATGCCTTTGTGCCAGTACTTTTTTTCTTCAGTATGAATGGATGTATATAGCTTGACTTGATCCTTGACTGCTTCCTAAACTTCACAGGGGTACCCATAGCTGGGGAACCAGATCATCTTCTTCCACTCCTAATGCCTGGGGTTCTTCAACGCTGTCTCCAAATACTGATGGTGGTAGTGGTTCACCAAGCCATCTGAGTGGTCGCCCCTCATCTGGTGGAAGTGGCACTCGACCATCAACTGCAGGCAGTGATAGAACCCACGATCCCATTGCTAGTGCATGGGGTACAAATTCTAGGCCATCTTCAGCATCAGGAGCTTTGACATCGAATCAAACATCATTTACATCATTGCGTCCTTGCAGTGCAGAAACAAGACCTGGTAGCTCGCAGTTATCCCGTTTCGCTGAGCCCTTATCTGATAATTCAGTGGCTTGGGTTGCAACTGGAACGGCAGAAAAGTTGGTATGGTTTTCTTAAAGATCGCCTTTTATATCATCTCATACTAATCACTTTGAAATGAATTTTTTTTGCTCATTTCATCAAGAATTTGCTTGGATAACTATCATCAACATATGGAATATATTTTTGTTTGTGTAATGTTTGCTGGTGAAGTTTGTGCATTTCATTTTTGGCACTTTCGCTGTTATAAGTGGGCAGTTTCTACTGAACCCAACCTTTCAAACAAATCCTGAAACCAATGTAGTGAAAGGGAAAATAGCATCAATCAGGCAATAGGTTTCTGAATTGCTTGAGGAACTTGCTGCTAAATGTTGCTTGTTCGAGTGTAGTAGGCAACAGATTCTTAAATTAGTTGATTATATAGCTAGTAATATCTAGAATGGTAGCCATGAGATATTAATGAAAATTGTAGAGTTTTTCAGTTGGTAAACCCTGCAACAGCTCACTGGAATTGATTATAATAGGACCTTCTAAGTCATATGGAGGATTACATTCATCAAAAGGTATTGTAATTGAATGCATGTGAAGTTCATTGTTGGTTTGAATTACAATTTGTAGCCGTACTCCCTACAACCTCTCTTATCAAGCTTCTTCTTTAATACATTTGTTGATTGCTTTCTTCTTGTGTTATGAATGCATTTTGTGTGATCTCTTAAATTACAATTCCAATCAATGAACTCAAAATTCTTAGATGGGCATCCACATGCTAGATTGTAATGGTTGTAGCTAGAAATCCCCATGTTTTCGCAGTAGAAATCCATATTGATCAGTTAAAAGTTATCCACACAACAAGGTTATGGCTTCCCTACCCATTGGAGAGCTATAAATTTTCAAATTGTTATTGATCTAATGCCACTATATTTATCTACTCTCTGTAATTACCAGTTTTTTTTCCCATACATGTCTGCAAAGGGCTGCTTGTTATTGTAAACCTTTTTTTTACTCATTGATTGTATTTGTGTAACAATAAGATCCTTTAACCAATTTGTTAATGAACACTCTTTTTTGGAGGATGTAAAGTGTTATTTCTATATAAACTATAGAATGGTAGGCGTTGCAACATGGTAATTTTAGGGTTAAAGGGCAAACACTTTAAAAAGATGGGGAATAAAGCATAATTGGATTCATAATTGAGTGTGCTGTGTCATATTTGTGTATGACTCTTTGTATTTTATTCGACGAAGAAAGTCTTAGTCATTTACATTAGAAATCGCGGTTATTATTATGATATTTTGAAGGAATAGTAGTTGATACAAGGAGAAAGATTTTCCAAGGAGGTTAGATTTGGTTTACTGATTAAAAACATTGGGTTGGGCCATTTGGTCTATGTGTGGGCACAGAATTGTTCATGTAACTCACATTCTATGTGCTTGACCATTCCCAAAAACCCAAGCCAAGGCCAAACTAAATTTTATCTGGGTTTCTTGGGTTTGCTTTTGCACTTTTCTTTTATTAATTTGACTTGCCTTTCTCAGAGTTATAACTGCTATACGTGCAGGGAGGGACATCCTCTAAGAATGAGGGGTTTTCTTTGACTTCAGGAGATTTTCCAACACTTGGTTCAGAGAAAGAAAACTCTGGAAAAAACACGGAGTCCCAAGGTATACTTTTATTGCCTTGCCCTTTAATACTATTGAATCACGATAAGAATTTGTGCGCATTCTATGATTGGTTTATTGCTTTTAGACCTGCAGTGCTTCTTACAGTGCCAAGAAAACTTCCTGTCATTGTTTTAGTCTTTTAATCACATGTAGCTCAATTTCCTTGGTAGGTATCACCAAATTGTATTCAATATTATCTAAATGGCATGCTGATATTCCAAGATCTTATATTTATCAAAGTAATGCTACTTGTTTTGATTTAAAAAAGCTCATGTAAATTTTATTTTCTAGTGAGGATCAGAGGGAAGACTTACTGAATTGGGAATTTTTCTTTTTCTTTGGCATCAGTGAAGAAATTTGGATGGCCAATCTTATTCTCAAATAATGTTCACACATAAGATTTATTCATATTGATGCTGTAGTCTATTCTAATGACATGTCTCCCATTTGATCTGTCAAATACATAAATGATGATGTTAATTTCTTCATGAACTATTTAATTGCAGACCATGATTCTTGCAGTCGTCCTGGTTCATCATCGGGTGGAGTAGCTCCAGGGAAAGAAAGTGCTGAAAATTCTGCAGGTTTGCATTTTTGGCACCAGACACTTGTTTCTTATAGGCATGCTGCCGTCTCTTTCATGATGTAATCTTGCATGTTTGTGTGCATGCCTTAAATGTGACAATCGCCACTTCCTAGCTAAATAACGATAGTCATACTGTTTTTTTTTTCCTTCTAATTTTCAGGTGATGCTTCTATAAACACAAATGCAAAGATGGAACCTGCAAATTCTTGGAGAAGAGAGAATCCCATGTGTGGTGAAGATGGGTTGAGACCTAGCATGGAGAAGTGGCACCCTGATCACCAATTGTGTCCTAATTCTAATATTCGCCCACAGAATTATGATTCTTGGCATGGCCCCCCTGTAAATAATCCTCCAGGTGGTGTTTGGTACAGAGGACCTCCAGGTGGTCCACCTTTTGCGCCGCCAATAGCACCTGGTGGCTTTCCCATGGAGCCATTTCCTTATTACTGTCCGCAGATTCCACCTACTGCTCTTGCCAACCCACAACAAGGTCCTCCACCAGGACCTGGACCAAGAGGACCCCATCCAACAAATGGAGATATGTACAGACCCCACATGCATGATGCTTTTATGCGTCCAGGCATGCCATTTCGTCCTGGCTTTTATCCTGGACCAGTTCCTTACGAGGGCTATTACGCTTCTCACATGGGCTACTGCAACTCCAATGATCGAGATATTCAGTTTATGGGAATGGCAGTGGGTCCTGCTCCATATAACAGATTTTCAGGTCAAAATGCTCCTGATCCTGGAAATTCCCATGGAAGGCCAGGTGGATATGGTCCTCCTAGTGGTCACACAATGGTTCCAGAACAACTCGAATCTGGTCACCCACAAGATATTCGTGGACCATTCAAAGTCCTTCTGAAGCAGCATGATGGTTTAGAGGGAAAAGACAAAGAACAGAAGTGGGATGACATGATGGCAACCAATGCATCTTATCCTGGGAAGGCAGGCCATCAAAGAAAGTCATCATGGGAGAATGGTTGGAGTGCAGATGAGAAGAACAATAAAGAGAGGAACACAAGAAGAATTGGCGAAGAATTTTCTTCTGAGGCCAATGGCAACCAAGGAGGTGTTAAAGTGAAACCTCTTGAACATGTAGGAAATTGGAAGGCAGCTGATGACAGTTCAGTTAAGAAACTGGAACATGCAGCATCTGGTTTTCCAGAAGTTTCAACCGCCCCAAAGGATCCTAGTCTAATCAGGAAAATAGAAGGTTTAAATGCAAAGGCCAGGGCCTCTGATGGAAGGCAAGAAGTTAAATTTTCTTCAAGTAGGGAGGAGCATAAGAATAGATTACAAGGTGGCAATGCCAGGTCTAATCATTCTGCAAATGAAGCTGGTAATAGTTATGCATCTCTTGAAAGAACTCATGTCTGTGGCATTAGCGACACTGCTTCCCATGAAGACCGCATTTCTGCTGCAGATAAGAGCCATGAGGTAACAGATGCTATCGGAACAGCAAGCTCCAGGTGTGTGTGTGTTTTCCTGTAGGCTTTTATTGACAATGAATCTGTTATTCCAATGGTGGACAACACTAATGTACAATTTCACAGGAGATCAACTCATGGTATGCATGGGAGACTTGATCATCATGGTAAAGGGAGATTCAGTACCCAAGAGGCTGAAGGGTGGCGGAGAAGATCTCATGTTGCAGACTTGCCGAGTGTATTGCCATCTTCTCATTTTGAAAGTTCTAATGTTCATAGGCAAGACCATAGTCCTGCAGAGGCAACTGAAAAGTCTGGGTCATATCATCAAGGGAAGGATGATGGAGAATCTGTGCTACCTCACCCTGATCCCAGTGATAGCCAGGTGCAAGTAATATTTTTTTTACCTTCTGTTGTTTTTATAATTCCTTTTTTTATCTATCAGCATCTTTATTTGCTATTGTTTTTTTAATCAGCGTGCTAAGATGAAAGAGCTAGCCTGTCAACGGGTTAAACAACGTGAGAAGGAAGAGGAGGAACGTGCTAGAGATCAAAAGGCCAAGGCACTTGCAAAATTGGCAGAGTTGAATAAGCGGACTAAGGCAGCGAAGAGTTTAAGCGAGGTTCTGCCAGGGATGCCGAAGGCCACCCACAAGGAATCTGTTGTGATACATGACGAGTTGGAGCCATTGCAACAGGATGTTAGTCGTGCTGATGGTGATCACCCTGATAATGCCCCACAGACTTATGACAATAGAGCTTCTAAGCAGAAGCGTGTGAGCTACAGACAAAAGCAGAATGGTCCCCTGGAAAAGACTTGCAATGATAAGTTAATGACTTCTATAATTGAGGCACCAAAAAATGTTACTGATGTAGCAGCCAATGCTCCTGTTTCTATCGAGGGTGCAACTGAAATGACCACAAGCCCTGAATCGACTTTGCCCATCAACCCAACTGCCACGACCGAGTCTTCAGTACATCATGGTAGAAGAAAGAACAGAAATGGAAAGAACAAGTACAAAGTGGAGGAGGCATCATCTATGGCAGTAGTTGTAACGCCAACCCTATCAAAAGAAATAACTGCTTTAGACATTTCAGTTGAAAGTAGCAAGTCCAAGGCTTCTGAATCTGTGTCAGATCCAAGCTCTCAGACTGATTCTAGAGATGGAAATCAGTCTTTGGATCATCGCACATCATCACCAAATGAAGAAGTTCAAGGCAGAGTAAATAATCAGTGGAAATCTCAATATTCTCGCAGGATGCCAAGGAATCCACAAGCTAATAAATCAACTGAGAAATTCCAAAGTGGTGATGCTGTTATCTGGGCTCCTGTGCGGTCACACAATAAAATTGAGGCTACTGATGAAGCCAGTCAGAAGACTCTGGTTGATGCCATTAGTGAACCCATGAAGAGTGATCAGCAAGTGCAGAATAATACAAGAAATAAACGGGCAGAAATGGAAAGATACATTCCAAAGTCTGTAGCCAAAGAAATGGCTCAGCAAGGAAGTATTCCCCATTCAGCAGCGCCATTAATCAATCAGATTACTCCAGATGAGACTGCTGGAAGACCTGAATCTCGTTCTCTGGGCAATGAAAGTTCTCAAAGCCCTGCCACAGGTATGGGAAAGGTAGTATCCATTTTAGAATCTAAGAATGGGGATGGCAGGCAAAATAAGTCAGGAAAAAGGAATGGATCATGGCGCCAACGGGGTTCATCTGAATCAACTATGTTTTTTACAAGTAAAAATGTTCAAAAATCAATTGAGCATCAAGTCCAGAAACCTGATGTAAGTTCAGTGAAAGAGCAACTGGGTCATTATGATGAATGGAGCGACTCTGATGGTTGGAACATTCCTGAAAAATCTGAGGTGCCCATCACTGTCCCTGCTATAAAAGATCATGGTGCAACAGCCAGAGCTAGGCGGCAATCATACAGGGGACATAAAAGTAGCCATGATCCTGATGAGAAGAGAATTAATACTGGGGACGCTGAAAAGGTTCATGTCCAAACCTTAGGTTCAGAGATGCATCAAGCAGACTCAGCTGCAACTTCAAAAGAAAATCGTGCTGTTGGGGAACGACCAGCATCTCATTGGCAACCCAAATCCCAGCCAATTTCAGTAACTACTAATCCAGGAAGCAGGGCCAGTGGTGGTCAGAACACAGGCTCTGAAGTTGGTAGGGGTAATAAAAAGGATTCCACTTCTCAAAATGGTATGCCAGTTCTGCCTCAACCTGACAAGGATATTGCTGCAGAGGCCCAGTCCCATCCTGATGGCTCTCTGTCTGCAAGGAGCAATTTGGAAGAAGATCCTAGCACTGGGCATCAAGAGGGTAAGAAGGAAAGGAAGATAGCATCACATAAAGGACATCCGGCTGAACCATCTCCTTTGAATATGGATTTTCAACAACGGGTGTCTTCAGGGTTCCGAAAAAATGGAAACCAAAACAGCCGCTTTGGCAGAGAGCATGATTCTCGTGGTGGTGAGTGGAGTGGTCCTGGGAAAGATAACGAGCACCATAACCGTGAAAGGCAGAGACAGAATTCACATTATGAGTACCAGCCAGTAGGGCCTCAATATAATAACAAAGCTAACAATTATGAATCTTCTAAAGATGGTTCTCATAATTCTGTTGCAAGGTCAAGGGAGAGAGGTCAGAGTCACTCAAGGCGTGGTGGGGGGAATTCTCATGGGCAGCAACCTGGTGGTGCTCGAGTAGATGCCAATTATGATTAGGGGTGAAACTCTTGAACGGGCTCTGGTGTGTCAAAAACCATGCCTCCAATAAAAGTTTTGAGATGATCTCTCGCACTCAGGTATTTTAGTCAGGTAGTGATTTTCAATTGTAAATAATATTGGATCGTCATCAACTGATTGCATAACGATTATGAGCACCTGAATCTCGTTTTGTATCATTCATCAATTGAGCAGGGCTTGGAGCAAACAAAATGGCATCGCAAAAAAGAAAAGAAAAGAAAAGATAGAGAGGCAGGCAGGAGGCACTCGGATATGGTTGATTTATTTTCTTATTTTTCGAAATGTATTTGATCAGAACAGTGTTATTTTGTCGCAGTGTGTTTGCTGTGGAACCCTAGATATGTTTTGGAGCGGTGTATCTAGTGATCGATATTCTCCTTTATATGAACACTAGAAAGAATGAAGTAGAGGAGCTTTTCTGGTTCTCCCACTTTATCTCAATCTTCCATTCTTTAGCGTGTGACGTGCCCCTAGACTTATTCGTGTTTTCATTAAGTCTCTGCTATGGTGCTCTTGTAGGTTTTCTTCTTGACACGGTATTTTAAAAAAAAAAAAAAAAAAGTTGCTCAGGAAGGGAATGTGCTCTGGCTGTAACTATTTCGAAAGTTAATTTGAGATTATAGATTCTCCCGAAGGGAGCAGGATGTGAATTTACTATCTCTTTCTTTTCTTCAACAAAAGCTTTGGTTTTTTGGGCTACAGAAATTACTTGAGAATTAGGAAAGCATGCCTGTCAAAAGCTTCCAACATTTTGATTTTGGGATGAAGGAAAATGAAGGGGTTCGTTGATGTGGTTTTGCTAGCAATAACCGCAGAATTTCTTGTTCGTGAGGTTTGGAATGTTTTGACTGCCTATGAGAGAGTCTTCCTGGGTAAGGCTGCGTTTGCTTTTCATTGGCCTTTGTATTTGAGTGAAACAAACATAGCAAAGATTTGGTAACAAATCAAATGTTTGTACTCATATTTATTAAAAAATTAAGTTTGAAATGTAGTTTTTATGCCGCAGTTTTTACATGTTTTTTAACTGAGTTTGTAAAATCTTATTTGTTTTTGCGTTTCAAAAGCGTTTTTTTTTAAAATTAAATATTTTTTTATTTGCTTCAAACTGATATATTTTTGGTGTTTCCAGATCATTTTGAAGCGCTAATATTAAAAATAATTTTTTAAAAATAAAAAAAATATTATTTTGATGTATTTACTAGTAAAAAAGTACTTTGAAAATCAACTTTAACCATACTTCCACCAAACATTTTATATATATATTTTTTTGCTATATATAAACTTCAACAAAAAAACATATCTATAAAAACTACCTAAAAAAACAAACACATTCACGTATGCATACAATTGCTGCCAACTCTTAATCTATCGAACCAGGTGCTCCTTATTCCCTTTTTGTTTGGATTGGTAATCAAGATGTGTGGCCATATGCATTTCACATAATGTTGACACCTACTTCCCATGTTACATTACAAAATTAAGTCTGGATTCTATTTTTACATTAATAAAAAAAAATAAATGAATTTTTTAGCAAAAATAAATGAGTTTTGAATTAAAGTTAAAATAAATTCAATTCAATTTCTAGTATTCCAAACATAAAAATTATAATAAGTTATCAATTAAATGACAACTAAGCTAATAGCTCAACTGACAATAATCAAATAGTAAAAATAAATTATTTGACATGCCAATTTTTCTACTTATAAATTTTTATATACAAATAAATAATTGATATATTATTTTAGTATTTACAAAATAAATATTTGAAACAAAATTATATATTCAACTTACAAAGTAGAAGTTATTTGCCTAACTAAACAATTTTTTCTTTATAATTGATTAAAAATAAAATAAAAACCATCACAATACACAATACAAAACGATTTATTAGTATCCTCCGATCATAGTATAAAACCATTCGGTGATCATAATATCAAGACAATGAATGATATCCTAATCCAATCTTTTGTAAATAAAAAAAATGTTTAATTTCTTTATTGATTATAGAAAATAGTTTTTTTTTAGTTTTATAAATAAAATAAATAATTTATGCTAAAAACAATTCATTTTATAGTATTTAATTTAATTCTATTAGTTTTATAAATAAAAATATTAAATCTTTCTATGTTTATCAAAATGTTTGTTTTATCTCATAAGGTTCTTGAGACTCGACTATTTTCAAGTCATGAATAATAACAAATAATTTGTAATTTTCAAATTTAATTATTAATATATTTATTTTCATAAATAGAATGATTTTTCTATCATGATGGATTTTGAAAATATTTTTCTTGAAACATATTTATCAATAATTATTTTATTTTATTTTCAAAAAACATAAATTATTAATTTATTTATTTAATCTGTATCATAAATAAAATACATGAAAAAAATCCAGAATCCAAAAGAACGAAGGGAAAATGCGGGCGGGTGACACGGAGCAGGCCTAAATGGGCCGTTCTATAAAAGCCCATCCACTAGTTTTTGTATCACTATTAATATTATTTTATTTCAGTTCTTGTATTCCCATTTAAGGGAAAAGGAAAATAAAGAACCGTAGCCAAAAACCTCCTCGCTCACTTTTTTATGGTGCGGTGCGAAATTGATTATCCACGACCACTGTTCTGTTAATAATAATAAAAAAAAGAAGCCCCTTTTATAAAAATTCACCAACAAGAGAAGAGATACCTCTCTTTCTCTCTATCCATCCATAGGAATTCAATCAGATAACAAAAGGGTTTCTCTTTTTCAATCAAATTATCACATAAAGGTTGTCTTTCTGTAGAGCTATTCTCATGAATTCATGTGGACAGGTTAGTGTGTTTCTATCAAATTTCTATCTTTTTCTGCACTTGTTAGCTTCAATCTGTTCTACCTTGCTTTGGTTAGGGTTTTTGCTTTGTGGGTTCTTTGTTATTTGATTGCCATGAAAATTTCAGGGAAAAGCTTGAACCTTCTGCATTTGCCTAGTTTTTATGTGAATGTTAGAGATGCTGTAGCTATGTTTAGCTTATTTGTCTGTTTGGTTGCTGCTCAGAAATTTGAAGGTATAAAAAGGAGAGGAATTTGAAGTTTTTGGGTTTTTGGCTAAAATAATAAAGCGAGGTTAATTCAGATAATTTGAAGGCATAATTCAACTTGTTCTTTTTGTTTATTGAAACTAATGACGATAGAACTGTTGGTGATTCAGTGAAAAAGAAAAAACAAACAAACAAACAAACTTTTGTGTTTTCTTTTTCCTACGGTTTCTTGCAATTGAATGGATCATGAGTGTTTTTGATGCCTCATCCTAGTGATGCCACTAATAAAAAATGATTTTTTTTTCAGCTTCGCTGATATCTTTCTGGTTATTTTTTTAGCTTTGAATTGAATAAGGCATTGTTGCTTTGTATTGAATAAGGCGCTGTTGAGTTAATGAGTGGGTGCTTGAAGTGGAGAAAATGGCATTGGTGACCCATCAGATGCAGGTACTTATAAAATAATTGTGTAGAGCTTGTGCTCTAAGAGTGTTACCGTTTTCTCCCCCCAGTTATTTTCAGGTCAACCAGGCCTTAATCCATAGCAATCAAATTATCATGTCATTTTATCAATTCTGCTTGTACGGACCTTTTGTGTATATTAAAGGGTCTAAGGGGGCTTTATCAGTTGTCGTTTATTCTTCTTTTAAACTTGAGGGTTAGAGTGTTGATACATGTCCCTGTTGGGTTTATGAAAGTTCAATCAGTCATTTGTGTGGTACACACGGCTTTGTTAATAGAAGATATACTTAAATTGATGATGTAGTGGATGAATTACTCTGCTAAAATGTTATAGGTAGCTGAGATGATTTATTCTACTGTTTTAATTGGTTTTCCTTCCATGTTTTTGAGACATGAAATTTAGTGAAATTGATAGTATCTTGTGCTTGTATCACAGCAGTTGTACTTGCCTTGTTGAAAGTGTTTGGGTACATGTGAAAAAAGCTAAACATATATGCTCACCCATGCTATGCTAGTTCAAGTTCGTAACATCATATTTTCACATTGTTTTGCAATCTGCATTGTTTAGCACTCCTATATACTGTAATTATAACATCATATTGCTTTGTCTGCTGCACATAGGGTTCTTATGCAACATTTCCTTCGAGGCCTTTATCTTGGAGCAAAGGGGTGAAGTTGAAGCAACGAGTAACAGAACTTCAGATGGTAGGGAGAACAGATATGTGTTTTTCAGTAAAACAGAGTCTTCGTTTAAGGTAAAATTTTCCTATATAATTGAATTCATGATCAGCTGCTTGTCTTTGCAAATCCAAACTGCTTAATATTGGATTTTGCAGTCAGTTTTATTTGTTTTACTTTGTTCTGAGAAGATGGTACAAAACTTCCTGGCTCTGGCTGATTACTTGTTGATGTGCAATTCAAGAATATTTCGTGGTTGATGATAATTTGGAATTTTATTTTTCTTATGCTTCTCTATCGGTAGACTATGTGATTGGCACAAACTTGTCCTTTGAAATCACTTTTGCATTTTGTTTATATCTAATGAATTTCAAGCATATAGATTGAGCTGCATTGTTTCCACAGTGCAGGGGCTTTCTCACATGGACCTAAAGTAAAGCTCTTGAGAGTTTCAGCTTTTAAAGGCAGTGCACAAAATGATGAATCAGGAGGCAGAGCTAATGGATCCAAAGTTTCAAAAAAATCTGTTAAACTTTCTTATGTGCCAAAAGAAAGTGGGGAGACCATGATGGACTCTTCAAAGGTGCATAGTATTCCAGTTTCCTATACTTCTGAAGCAAATGAAAGAATTGCAGGATCCCCTGCTATTAATAAATTATTCAAGAAATGGCTCAGCATGTTGCGCACACAATCTCCAAGTCAAGTTGCAGATGAGATTCTGGAAGAAGGACCTCCTCCAAGGGAAGAATTGCAACAAGCTCAAAATACCACCCAAAATAAGGAGAGAGTTGATATTGTAAAGTCAGTTTGGTATCACTTCCTGAGTCTGGATGCAACAATAAAGATACCCATACTGACATTGTAAGTGTTATTGCTTCTTCCACACGGTTATTGAAAAATTAGTTTTAGTCATTTCTTATTCTGATGAAAACTATGGCTACAACCATAGCTCAAAGATTAAGGATTCACCATTTAGCTGACTCAACTGCTGTGAAGCAATGAGGTTTTGTTGAATTATTTGTCTGGCATAACCAGTATTCAATTATCTTTATCAACTGAGCTCCTTTTCCTACACTTCTGTATGATAATCTACTAACGATACAAGAATTCTTCCAATGCTTGATTTCTAAACGAATACATTATGTATACAGTTCTGGGTTTAGTTTTTAATATTTGTTATTTTCTTGAGAATTTTCTGGCAGCTTCTAACTGCATTGCTTCGTTTTCAGCATTCCTTTGTTCCTGGCCGTCAATGTGATGTATGGAGCTGGAGTGTCGAAGGAATTGACTCCATTGTGGATTTTGGGTCCCCTTATTGTTGCTTTCTACATCAAGTTACTCCAGGGCTTGTGGGCACTCTATGTTTTCAGCTTTAGGCAGACAATTAAAGTTATAAAAAATGTACCTACCTACTGTCTCGTGGCCTCCGGCTATATCAGACAAGGGAAGCTCAAAGAAGACATACAAGGTCGTGTGTTGCAACCTCTGCAAAGCTTTAAGAACTTGGACCGCAAAGAGTTCTCAAGAAAAAAGATGATGGAATTGCAAGAGTGGTTGATGGAGAAGTACCTAGATTATGTGGAATCTATATGGCCCTACTATTGTAGGGCAATCAGGTTTCTAAAGAGGGCTAATCTGATTTAGATTTGGTAATGTTAAAATTTTAGGCAAGGGCAAAGTGTTGAGGTTGGAGTTTCTTTGGGAAATGTTTCAAGAGTTTGAGATTTTTGAAAAAGTGCTGGTCAATCCCATTTTAGCTGGGCTTCTAGTATCATCAGGCAAGTCAAGGATCATAACAGAAGCTGATTTTTCCGATTTATGTAATTTTAGAGGGCATTCTTGCACGAGATTCCCGTCATCTTGTTCCTTTTTGTATTATGTTCTTTGAGGTTCCATAGTAGCATGAAAGTTTTTCAACTCTATTATTCGGTTATTAATGAGAATTTGTATGTTTTCAACAATATCTTAAAAAAAAAAAAAAAGGAAATAGAAATGGTAGTATGGGATAATTTTCCTTGGTTGTCTGCTGGTTTAAACTACACTAGTTCTGCTACCAGCGCTTTGCTGCAGCTATGGATTTTGAGTTGTCAATGACGTTCCTATGAGCTTATTTTTGTAAAAATTAGGGATAATCTCATAACATTCAAAGCTAACTTGGTTGAAGTCTAAGGAGTAAAAACAAGTCTTTTAGAAGGAAATTTTGAGTGATGTTTTCTTGGGTGCGGAAAAAAAAACTAGCAAGATTGTGGTGAACCCTTTAACAATGTCATTATCGTCCCAACAGGTACTTTTAAACTTTCTGACCTTATTATTTATATAGGCTAATACTTTAGAGGAGTTGTCATGGCCAAATTGATTTAATATGACAAAGGTAATCCAAATAAAAATATAAACATTGAGCTCAGCTAAAAAATACAGAAAACCCAAAAAATCTTCTGTAAAATCAAGCGTGAGAAACATTGCGAAAAGTCTTTATTTCCCCATGAAACGGACATTGAGCTCTTAGAAACAAATCATAATAAAACAAAAAAAAAAGGGGAAGGGTAGCCCCACTCACGTTTTTCTATTTAACATTACAACAAAATGACTGTTTAGCCCTTCCAAAAAAATGCTTGTTTTTGAACCAGGGTTGTTTTTGTCTTTTTACGTGACAAATTAGTCATTATATGTTTTATAAGGGTATTATTGTCTTTCCCATATTTTAATAAAAGGTATGATGACAAAAAAGCCCTTAAAACCAACATTGTTGGAGAGGTGTATTTTTGTCTCTTTTTATATATATAGTAAAATTATGTATATGCCCTCTTGTCTAAAAAAATTAAAGCATGAAATCAGGGGTAATAAAGTCTTTTTATCTCAGGTTTTTTTTAATGAATGTTAGTTTGAAAAGGGTAGTTTTGTAATTTAATATTAAATTTACATTATTTTATTCGAAAAAGATGTTGGCACGTGTTATGCACGCACCAGCACGTGAGAGGCTCCGTGCACTTTAGGTGGTGTGTGCGGTGCCTCCTGATGAAGAAAAATATGTTACCGCCATCTCATTTGATTTTTCATTGTGTCCTCTTTCTTTCTAGGTGGCGATTGTAAGAGTACAGTGGTTGATTTATCGCCGTTGGGTCTTTTTTTTTTGCCTTTCATTTCTCTCTCATACCTTAGAAAATGAGCTTTGATCCTCATATTTTTTTGTCTTTCAGATTCAGTCCCTTTTGTTTTATTTTTTTATTTTTGTCTTTTTTCTTTTTTGTTAAACTTTTATTTGTTTTCAATTTAATTTTTCAATTCTAATTTTTCATATATAATAATTTTAATTTGATCTTTCTTGTTTTGATTTCTTAATAATAATAATGATGGTGGTGGTGGTGGTGGTTATAGTTTATTATAATAATAATAATAATAATAATAGCAACAGTGATAATAGTAATAATTATGGTGATAATTGTAATAATTGTGTTAGTAATAGTAATAATAAATAATGATGATGACAATAGTAAGGCGACAACAACAGCTGCAACAACAATAATATTAATGATAAATATTAATAGTAATAGTAATTGTGATGGTAATAATAATAATAATAATGGTGATAATAATAGTTTTTATTCTTTATTTTTATTCTTCAAATCATGTTTATGTTTTTTTTCTAATGATGATGATATTGATAATAATAGTAATAATAATGATGATGATAATAGTAGTAATAATAATAGTTATTGTAGTAGTAATAATTGTAATGATAATAGTAATAATAATAATGATGATGATAGTAAAGTAGTAGTAAGAAGAAGAATAAATAACAGCAGCAACAAGGAATTTCTAATACAATAAAAAAAGACATATCAAAATAGATTATCAACTTCTTCAAAACAAAAGAAAGAGTTGTCATCATAAGAGGATAGTGAAAGCTACTTGAAGTGATGATTTGGATTCAAGCTCAAGCTATAAAGAAGAACATGTAACAAACATGTGTTTTATGGCATTCAAAAGCAAAAATAAGGAATCAAGGGAGTATGAGGAATAGTATTTGGATAGTGCTTGCTCATGATATATGGCCGAAGGTGACTCACTATTCTCAAGCATTTCCAAAATTAACGGGGGAAATGTCACTTTTAGAGATAACTCAAAATGCAAAATGATTGGAGTTGACAATATTGAAGGTAAATATTTTCCTTCTATTAAAAAAGCTTTTCTTGTTAATAGTTTAAAATATAATTTGCTTAGTATTAGTTAATTATGTGATAAAAGCTATAAAATTGTTTATTAACATGCATGTTGTTTAACTCTTGAAAATTATATAGTAATCTATGTAGGAAATAGAAAAGAAATGTCAACGGGAGTAGAATTGATACATGCATGAGAATAGAAAATTATCTTGTTGTTATCATTAATGATATATAGTTTTCTTTGGCACAAAAGACTAGGTCACATTAACATGGACATACTTTCTAAGGTAATTAAAAATAAACTAGTTAAAAGTCTTCAATGTATAATGTTTAAAAAGGACAAGTTATGTGATGCTTGATAAATGGGTAAACATTAGCATTTTATAATCCCTAGATTTTGTGTTTTAGATCATATGCACTATGTTTTATGTTTTATTTTTCTTCTTGTAATGGATATTGTATAATTTTAGAGATTATAAAATGAATGTTTTATTTATGATTTTCAAAAAATACTTTTTTATTACCTATGTATTATATGTATTTTTGTTAATAATAAAGAGGGAAAGAGATGAATAATTTGCATGTGGTGCATTTCATTGCTAAAAGGGGAGAGATACACTTAAAAATATATAGATACATTTAGAGGGAGAATTTTGATTTTTTTAATACATGTCATTATTAAAGATGCTAATTATTTGCATTGCTTAAATTATGATAAAATGATAAAAGTTTTCTATACATTGCATTGCAGGGAGACTTATTTTAATATCAAAACTATCTATTTATTGTCATTATAAAAAAAGAGATTCTTGACCTTTAGAGTCATATATTCATGTTTTTATATATTTTGATGATAACAATAAAATAAAAAATGAACTAATAATATGCATAGTTGAGAATAAATTTTAAATATATTTTATATGAATAACATATCAACAATTATGACGGATTATAAGAAAATCTCAATTCGAAAGTCCAAGAAAAGAGCAAAGAAGTGAAGACATAGAATTAATGTTAATTTTAGTGCTTAAATGTAAATCTTTAGATCTTACTTGATAGTACAATTAAAACAAACTCATACACTTTACTCTGCATGCATTAAATGATTGATAATAATCAAATAAAATCTAAATTAGATGGTTCTAAGAATTCACCTAGGTTAAACTGTTAAATCTGGAATTCTGTATGACCAGGTTAACTGAGGGTTACCAAATGAACCGTTCGACAGTTTATTCATCAATGATGAAAACTTGGAAATTCTGTAGGAATCGGTTGACAATTTAAGCACTTAGAGAAACAATAACGGCTATAAACAACTAGTTTTTCTTAGAAACACACACACACACACATACATTGTCTAATTATAAGATTAGCAAGACAAATCAAACAAATATGATATAGAAGCTATTCTAATAGTAAAACTACTACAAAATCATTAATCCTTGATTATACTCTAATTTGTAGTATTAAGCCTTCATATTCTAGCATAAAGAGTATTTAATCTCTTTCTCCCTACATTTAAACATTTTCATTCCTGTAAGTGTTATCTAGTGATATATAGAAATATTAGAACTTCAATTGTATTATTCACTCTATTGAGAAAGTTTGTTGTGAAAACAAATTCATCCTTATAAACCTTTGAGAGTTAGGTACAAACTCTTAATATTGGTGAAGAAATTTCACTAAGGGAAAAATCTTGAAGAAGGATTTCTTTAAGCGGTGTAAAAAGTATGGTGTGGATTCATCAAGTGGAAATTATACTCTAAAACTTGGACAAGTTAAGGAATACAAAGTACGGTTTGGTACTTGAGATGTGGATGTAAGCTTGTTGAACCATATTAAAAACAAGTCAGCGAATTCTCTCCTTTAACTCTTTACTTTAAGTACTTTAAATATATATTGTTGGTTATTGTATTTACTTGAAGTAATTTGTATTAATTGTAAAATTTAGTGATACATCTAATTTGCCTCCCTTTTAGGTGTTGAGTTGCCTTAGTCTTTGAACAACCTCGGGTAAAGTACACTAAGGGTGCTAATACCTTTTATAACCACAATTAGTTTCATACCCTGAAATTTCAAATAAGATTAGTCCACTTGGATTTCCTGGTGACCTTAAATCAAACAATTAGGTGGCGACTCCTTAACTCTGATGTCTCACTTAGTCGCATGCACGTATGTGATAGAAGGAACAAAAGTTTATCATAATTAGGGGGCAAAAATCTACCTCTCAACAACTGCTTTATTCGCTCCCAAGTCTTAATAAGTTTTTTGTCCTCTCATCTCCTAGCCTTTAATATCATATCCCACCAAACTAAAACCACATGCTTTAATTTAAACTCTATATTTTTTATTACTATTCTCGAATATAAAATTCTTGTATACTCATATAATTGATCAAATTTAGCTAACCAATCAAAAGATTCTTCCCCTTTTAAATCATTACTAAAAGAAGAAATCTTAACCTTCATATGATATTTTTTTATCATACATATTATTTTCAGTAACCTTACCTTGATCTTCTTCATTAAATGAATATTCATAATCATATTAACCACGGGGATTTGCACAAATTGGTTCAGGGATAGGTGCCACGAGTGTCTTCCTCGGTGCGTGCCTCTCTTTTTTCCTGGTTCACGTTTGCATGCAATCCTAGTGCCTGAAGCCTAAATGTAAGGCCATCAAATCTAGTGTTGATGTCGCCAAACCCAATTTGCACTTTCTCTTCTAAAGCTGCTATCATTACTGAATGACGATCTAGCTGATCTCAAATAGCTTGCATCTCCTAATCACCATCACGAAGATGGTTGTCACCAATTGTTCTTTGATTCTCTTCATTGTTCGCCATCAATTTGGATATTAACTTGTTATAATTCCACCTGATGCAGCGTATAACGAAGATAAAACTAGGGCTCTTAAGCTTTAGAATCACAGATCTAACTATAGAGAAATCTAGAGAAAATTCATTAATATTTTTATTAAATTTAAATAATAATCTGAATATTCTAAAAATAAACTAGACATCTTCTATTTATTACAGTTCTAATTCTTTAAAGAAAAGAATTTCTAACCAAAACTTTCATAACTATTAAAATTCATATTGTTTTAGTATTTTTAAATAATACAATACTAATTAAATTAAAATTATTAATCTAAGCAAGAAACAAAAAAATAAAATTCAAAATTAATTAAGAAAATAATTAAAATAAAAAAACAGTAACTTCAAGTTTTGATATCACTTTTAGATTTCTTACGGATTTCTTTTCAGGCATGGTCTTGTCGATCTCCCTGTTTATCTCGTCACATATAATTGTTTTTCTTTGCAAAGAGCCAAGGGCCATCTTAGAGATTTCTGTTGACATTTATTTTAGACAGCTGTAAAGGAGAAGTGATAGTTGATGACTTGATGCTAACAACTCGGAAGACGAGATACAAAGTATATATCAATGAAGGATGGTGTCAAGAGGATTCGATCAAAGTTCTAGGATGTGACGTCTCTGATGTAACTTAAATAACAATTACTGTTTCAAGAAAAAGGAAATGGTATTTAAGGGTTTATTTAGCCGAGATGGAGGCTGAAGACATAGTGAATGTACCACTGTGATGATTGTACAGATGAATATCTGAAAAAAATTGGAAGGGCAGTATGTCTGAATGGATGAAGAACGTTGATGCAAGGTTTAAGAACTGATGTAAGTCAGCAATCCTCCAAAAATGCAAACGAAAAAAAAAAACAGAAAAAATCCTGTGGCTCTTAAGATAATGGACAGCAAATAGAGGAATAAAGAGCTCAGTGTTTTGGCATTTCTGAATATTAGGCTTTGAATGTGTCAGAATGATTAGTAGCTTGTACATCAAACCTCTATGTTTCATGGACATTTCTTTTAAGTGTTTTCTTTGTGCTTCTGGTATAATTGGAAGATGTATATGCTTCTTCTTTGAATATCCCTTTACTATCTATATGCAGATTTCCTTCTATTGTTCTTCATGGAAGCTCTCTTTTTCTGCTGTGGTGTTGTGGCTTTTCTTCTGCTAATAGACCATTTCAGGAGGCCTGTGGAACCAGCATCCGCTGTAAATGATGACAGAACCTCCACTCCCCAGTTGACCTTGCCAGGACTGCAGAGTGATGCTTGAACACTGAAGAGAAGGTATGGCTGTCATCGCTTTGCTGAATAGAATGCCAGTGCTTGATTCAGGTAAATCTAATATGCATGTAGGTTTCTGACTTCTTTGAGCTACGCTTCTGCTATGGTGAGTATTTGGAGCTTTGTGGATATCAAAGACTCAAGCATGGTGGAAAATCGCACTAGTGGGGTTATTTGAACGATGACATATACTGGAGAGAAGTGTTGCTAAAAGTTGCAATGCTGTGATTTCTGCAATTTACAGTTCAGTTTCTGATCTTACGATCAGGATGCTAGACAGCACTTGGTTACCGTCATCAGCCACAATATTTACCTGTATACCGATCCTTTTCCTTCAAGATTTTTCATATTGTAGAATGTGTTTCAAAAGTCATTTTGGCTAATTTATACCCATGAACTCATCTTCTTACCAGAACGAGTTATTGAGATTTTGAAGCGTCAAAGGTTGTCTTCATATACTGTTGTCCCCTTTGTGCGCTTCTCATTAAAGCATTTTTGAACTTCTAAATGTAACCATGTGGGGAGCTTCCATCCAGTGTTTTCTGTGCTTTAGAAACAATAATTACTACTAAATTTGATTTTACTATATTGTTTCTTTGACTGAATCCATATTGCAGTCATGTTGTTACCCTTGAGTCTAACTAGTCGGATCCATTTATCAATCACCTGCATCTTGGCTTTAGAATGAAGAACAGGTTGGGACATGATGGGCAAGATAACAGATCTCCTGTTGAGTAGTTTTACATCTAGACATCACCAGTTTGCTGGGGCTTTGAAGAAGAGTTTGCTACCAAAACAAGCATGGAGAACATAATACCAAATTAAAGGCCATCTTATCTATCAATCAGTGTAAAGATCTGCCATTAAAGTGGGGATTAGCATAATGAAGCCTTTTGGTCCCTGCATAACAAATTTAGTTGACGCCACCTGGTAATTACTCTGCTTCCATGTGTCATTTAAATTTGTTTTATGAGGTAAAAAAAAACACAGATTTATGGCCATTATGTTTAGAATATTTGCTATAATAAACTAAATATTCAGATTTAAAATAACTTGCTTTCAAACTAAACCATGGAAAATCACAGTGATTATCAGAACAAGGGAGATTAATAAAGATAATTTGGTTAATATATAAATGTATGCTAATCTAAAAGGTTGATGTATACCTTGCAATACACAACCTCTTAGATCAACAGCAAAAAGTACACCATAAATGGTGGTGCTTTCTTTTCCACTGTGCGCAAAAGATGGCCGCCTTGCTCACAATGAGTCACATGCGGATGGAAGTATTTTGCACATATAACTGAGATTCATCGTTAACACACAAGAATGATCATGTGCGCACTCGATGCAGAAAAAGAGAAAAACATAGTAATAATACTCATTTAATTATCTTATAGCTCATCTAACTCGGAGATTTAGGATTTAAGCCTCTCGCTGTGTAGCTAGTTAAGCTCAGAGTTAATTTCCCTCAAATGCCAGTACCATGTATGGCCCTGTCAGTAAAAAGGCAAGAACATAACCGATCATCACACACACACACACGGGAGGAGGAGACTTCCTACTAAAGAAACAAGATGGTAAAGACCAGGAAGGAAGGAAATATACAGCAGACATAACAGGATGAGAAGAGAGATGGCTAGAAGGAGGGAGAAGAGAGGCTATGCAGAAGAGGGCCTTAGCGAGCATTTATACAGAGGTTCTGAGCTCTTCTAGGGCAAACCCTGGTGCAAGGTTTTCGGGCAACGGGCAGATTAAAACCTACCTCGCAGGTACGTGTTGGGGCAGGGCGGTTGCTCTTGCTCTTGCGTTAAAAAAGAATTAATTTCATGCAAGTTGTCGTTGTGGTTATCTCCTGCTGTGCAACTTGCAAGCGACAAGTGGGGGAGTTGCTGGACTTGCAGCAGGATAGCATGCGTGCATGACGGAGAGCTGGACAATAAAGAGAAAACAGATCTCAAGGATTTGACGTCGTTTTATTGTTTTCGGACGTGAATTTTAGGATCAATATTTCGAGAATTAACTGGTGGTTAGATTTTTTTTCTTTTAAAAAATAATTTGTAGTTATTTTTATATAGGAAGAAACTAAGTTATTGATTTTAGGATTAATAAGTTTAGATTTTGCTAAATTGATGGATCATATTATTATTAATTCGAGTAAAGATAGATGGGATAAAGGTAGTGTTTGTAATAGTGATAGAGTAGTTTTTTAAAATATTTTTATTTAAAAATATATTAAAATAATATTTTTTTAATGTTTAAAATTTATTTTTAATATTATCACGTTATAATAATTTAAAAAATTTTAAAATATTAGAATTTTAAGAAACTGTAGTTATACCGTTGCTTCCCACCAAAAGAGAGATAAAAAAACGTGTGGTGCCTTTGCTTTCAATTCTCTCCAACCTGATTCGTAAATTAAACAAGATGAATGATATGATTTGTAAATTCACAACACATCGATTTATGGATATTGATAAATATGTGATGAAAAATACAAATAAATACATTAAATTATAACACATGCTCTCTCCCCTGAAAATCTCATATTCTCGCATTGTCTTCTCTCAACCTCATTCAGCTGACATCCCACACAGTTTTTCAAAAAACTTCAAAACAAAAATTTTATCTGTTTGGGAAGTGTAGTCATGATTGTTTTTTAAAATACTTTTCGTATCGAAATGCATTAAAATGATATTTTTTTTATTTTTTAAAAACTATTTTTGAGATCAGAGTATCAAAATAATCCAAAACATACAAAAAAAATAATTTAAAAAAAAAACAATTAAATTTGTTGGAAACACAAGTTACCCCACGTTTCCAAACACGTATGTTTCCAAACATGCAGCACATGCTCTCTCCCCTGAAAATCTCATAATATTCTCCCATTATCTTCCTTCGACCTCATTCAACAAACATCCCACATAATTTTTCAAAAAACTTCAAAACTTCTTTAGATCTTTGTCTGTTTGGGAGTGTGGTTGTGGTTGCTTTTTAAAATGCTTTTTATGTCGAAATGCATCAAAATGATATTTTTTTTCATTTTTTAAAACCTATTTTTGAGATTAGCGCATTAAAACAATCCAAAAATATATAAAAAAATAATTAAAAAAAATAATTAAATTTATTGGAAACACAAGTTGGCCCACGTTTCCAAACATATATATTTCCAAACACAAAGCACATGCTCTCTCCCCTCAAAATCTCATAATATTCTCCCATTATCTTCCCTCGACCTCATTCAGCCTACATCCCACACAATTTTCCAGAAACTTCAAAACTTCTCCCCTTCTCTATATGCTTGATAAATCACTATATATATGTTCATATGAATATCCCCATGTTTTTTATATCGAAATGCATCAAAATAATATATTTTTTATTTTTTAAAATTTATTTTTGAGATCAACGCATCAAAACAATCCAAAATATATAAAAAAACAATTAAAAAAACAATTAAATTTGTTGGAAACACAAGTTGGCTCGCGTTTCCAAACATATATATTTCCAAACACAAAGCACATGCTCTCTCCCCTAAAAATCTCATAATATTCTCCCATTATCTTCCCTCAGACCTCATTCAGCCTACATCCCACACAATTTTTCTCAAAAAACTTCAAAATTTCTCCACTTCTCTATATGCTTGATAAATCACTATATATATATATATATATATATATATATATATATATATATATATATATATATATATATATTATAATCCAATCAGGAATGAAACCTTAAAATAAAATATTTGTAAGATAGAAATCTTAGATTATTATTAATATTGTTGTTGTTACAAAAGCTAGGATAAAAACCTTTCTCCAGACATAATCGCCAAGGTAAACTTCGAATATCTTAAATCAAGGTGTAATAAGAACGATAATGGCCAAGTTCCACACAGATCATGAATCGAACAATACTTGAGGAATCTAATTTGACCTCAAGGCATCTACAAACCCTTGAAATCGCCAATTTAAGAACACGACGGACCCCACAACTCAGCAACCATAATAGACATCCATCATGCATATTGCAGCACCCCATTTTCTACTTTTAGGGATGTTTGTTTAGGGATTAAAATGCATGTTTTTCTTAAGGATGCAGACGTTACACAAGAAATCAAAATCAAAAGAAAGATTTTAAAACATAACGAATGCAATTACGAATCCAATTATAAAATTAAAAACAAGTTGATATTTGATAAAAGAACCGAGAACAAAAATTAAATATAAAAACATAAAAACCAAAGTTTAAATAAAAAGTAACTGAGAGGACAATTTTAAAATCTTAAATGGTTAGCATGAATTTTAAGGCGAGGAGAGAAAAAAAAAAAAAAGAAGAAAAAATCGCCAGTGATACATTGTCTTCTAAATCACTACACGCATCGCCTCAAATGAAAAAAGGCACCATGACGTTTCCAATATGATCATGGGAGCTAATGTTTGGCTACATGACGATACCTCACTTGTCGTCTTTTAAAAAAAATATTTAATATTTGTTAAAATACTAAATTGTTCCCCAATTAAACCAATTATAAAAAAACATGGATGAAAATACAAAAATGTGTTTGAAGTTAAAGAAATTTTGCTTTTTAAGGGTAATATGATCATTCTACCATGCTTTGAAAATAAAAAGACTAAAGAGCCCCTAAAAGCTAGAAAAATGAAATTTTCTTTTAAGAATAATTAAGTCATTTTAATGTGCTAAAAATACATATTTGTCTTTGATTAATTTGATAATGACAAACGAATATTGGTGAAAAGATTATATGTAACAGCCCGGCCCAACCTATAAGATATTATCCGCTTTAGACCTTACTGCTCTCACGGATTTGTTTTTGATAACCACACATAACTCCAAAACATGTCTACCTGGTTAGCAATCAGTACTACTAATAAAATCAGCTACCAACTTCTCACCCGTCCATGTGGTATAATACTACACTATATTACCTACCATAGCAAATTCAATGATTTTGCTTAAGAAGGGTACTTAATGATGACTTTTATTTTATTTTTTTCATTTTAATTTAATTTTAATATGGCAATTAAGGAGAAATGTTCTAGGATTGCTGTTGTGGGATTTAAGGAATTTCTGTTTCGTTGTTTTGACACTTGCCGAAGGAAAATAGTCGGGCTCAAACAAGAGTCCAAGGAATGATGGGCCCAAAACAATTATAATCTGACCCGGATAAACATGGGATCCAATAAGAACCCCATTGATAGAATTTATAGGGTTTTTGCGTCGCTTTAAACCAGTCCAGACCAGAGTGTTGGAAGCCGCGGCAGAGCTCAGCGAAGCAAAATGGTTAGCTTTAACACTATTAGAACTTGTTTGTGTTTTCGAATGTCCTGGTCCATGTGTTTCTGGTCTTATTGTGCTTGCTTTTGTGACGCATGACAGGCTAGAGGATTGAAGAAGCACTTGAAGAGGCTCAATGCCCCTAAACATTGGATGCTTGACAAACTTGGTGGTGCATTTGTATGTTACCAAAATCTTTAATCTTTAACCCTGCCCTGCCCTCTTCCTTGGTGGCGTGTTTGTGTGTGACTCGATGATTTCTTGTTTTTGCAGGCACCCAAGCCATCTTCTGGACCCCACAAGTCTAGAGAATGCTTGCCTCTCATTCTTATTCTGCGAAACAGGCTAAAGTATGCTCTCACATACCGTGAAGTAATTGCCATTTTGATGCAGAGACATGTCTTTGTTGATGGCAAGGTCAGGACAGATAAAACTTACCCTTCTGGTTTCATGGGTATGTGCAAATATTCTCTCTTTACTCCTACAACATTTATGATTTTTTTTATGCGGATCTTCTAAATGGGATTTGGAGTTTGTGTTTTCAATGACTTGGTGTTAGTTCTAGATGGGTAGCAAGAAGTTCTAATCACAATTAGAGCAATGGATGAACTTGCTGTTATTCTGATTTTTTATCTGTTGGCTGGCATGATATGATTAATAAATTGTGGCCCTGAGAATGCAATGCAGAAAATGCTTGTTGGCAAGTGAACATTAGGTAGGTTATAAGAGCCTTTGCCTGCCATCTTTCCGTTATACTTGTTTGGAAGTGGTCACTATGTGTGATGAGCTTTCTGCCCTTTTTTGTTTATAAGATCCTTTCTTTTTTGTTTTTCTCCCTCGAATTTTGCAATCTTCATATGGGCTGTTCATTTAGTTTCGATCTCTGTTACAGATGTTGTATCAATCCCAAAGACAAATGAGAGCTTCCGACTCCTCTATGACACCAAAGGCCGCTTCCGTCTCCACTCCCTCAGAGAAGATGAGGCCAAGGTTTGTGATACTCTTGGCTCTGTGGTTTTGTTGCTGCAATTCTGATAATTTTTGTTTTTTGATGGGTAGATGTGTTGTATTTAGTTTCATGTCTGAGAATGGTATCATGGTAGGTTCTGAATTCGTTGTTATTTTTTTGTAATGCTTGTGCAGTTTAAGCTTTGCAAAGTTCGGTCTGTTCAGTTTGGGCAGAAAGGCATCCCTTACCTGAACACCTATGATGGGCGCACTATCCGCTACCCAGACCCACTCATCAAGGCCAATGACACCATCAAGCTCGACCTAGAGAATTACAAGATAGTAGACTACATCAAGTTTGATGTGGGAAATGTTGTAATGGTCACTGGAGGAAGGAACAGAGGCCGAGTTGGAGTAATCAAGAACAGGGAGAAGCATAAGGGAAGCTTTGAGACAATTCATGTTCAAGATGCCACTGGCCATGAGTTCGCCACCCGCCTGGGCAATGTGTTCACCATTGGAAAGGGCACCAAACCATGGGTTTCTCTTCCCAAGGGCAAGGGTATTAAGTTGTCTATCATTGAGGAGGCTAAAAAGAGGCTTGCAGCATCCCAAAATGCTGCATGAAGTTCATGATTTTACTTGGATTATGCTCCCGGGGTTAGTTATGTTATTGTTTTGTTTGCAAAATTTAGTGCAAAATTTTGAAGCATATTTATTTTTAACATTCATTTTAAACTTTTGGGATGTATGTGACAGATTAGGCATGAAGTTTTCTGCACCATTAAAAATATTCATTCCGAGGAATCTTACTCTGCCTGTTTATGCAAGGATTTTTTCCTTTCCCTTTCCTTTAATTTTGTCATGCTTCGCGAACTAAAACCAAGGATTTTTCCCGGAGGTTTCCCCCCGGGTGGTGTTTGGAATTTACTAGCCATTAAGAAATGTTTTCAAAACTACAAGTGATCGGGTTGCCAGCATGATGGCAACCATAGCAAATGCTTTCTTCCTTCCACATTTCTGATTTGTGGTCTTTTTACCCACGTTCGTTGTGGTTGGCTGTGTATTTGCCAACTAATGATTCTATAGGTTTTGAATTGTTGATTCTGATCAATCTTCTGTAACGAGAGCTAGAGAAACAAGCCCTCAAACTATGTTTTTGTTTCATGTTTTGTTCCATACTTTGAACTCATAACGTTTGATAGAGTTAGTGAACTCATAAGAAAATTCACAAGAGAACAAGCTCGGGCAGAAGTTGGTGAAATGGCAGCCAAGGCAGTTTCAGGGGCTACAGCCTACAGCACCACACTGCCGAGAAGAAGAAGAAATCGAGGCAAAGAGAACCCGTTGATAACACATATACCAATCACTCTCGTTCCAACTTGGCTGAACTATATTGGTTCAAATCTATAGAAAGAACAATCAGGCTTGATTCAAAAGAACCATCACCGTACTAACACCATAGCAAATGCTAGAACTGGCTTGGGGTCTGGCCAATGACCAACAACAAAATAGCTTTCTTATGTATAATAAGTTGTGATATTTATGGTTGTGAGTCGACAATATTTATGCCACCTGAATTTCTTGCAGAAAAGGGTAGAGGCATGTTAGCAAGTTGAAGTCCGCAAGAGCAGATGTTAAAGCACCCATTAGGAGGTTTTGTAAGTCGCATGGAATGGAATTCGATGCCGGGTGTGGAGCTGCCTTTCTTTGGTGGCCAATTTTCGAGGAGCAGCAAACCAACTGCTGGTTTGCTTGCACCACTTGGGGTCTTGGCATGGAGATAAATGGTGATGTAAAGAGAGAGCTCATGGTATAGAAAGTACTATATCGTTGTTTTTTAAAGTATTTTTTATTTAAAAATATATTAAAATAATATTTTTTATTTATTTTTTAAAATTATTTTTAACATCAATACATTAAAATAATATAAAAATATTAATTTAAAATAAAAAATAAAAAATCTTTAAAATTTTTAAAAATATTTTTAAAATATAAAAACAAACCACAAAAACAAATGTGGCATGGACATAAATGGTTTTGAAAAAACAGCTCAAGTTGACACAATCGGAAGGTAGCTTCCCTCACATTTTATGGAGAGCAAAGCAGCTACTAGCTTTTTAACTCCATTAATAATGACTCTTGTGCATCTTACACTGACAATTTATTATCCTCACGCCTTTCTTCTTTTTTTTTTTTTTTTTTAATCGTGAATGTTCGGGTTTGGTTTTAGAACTTCATCAGTTGAGCTATATATTTTTAAAAAATCTATTGATAATTGATTGTTTGTTCTTGTATTTTAAAAATATTTTTAAAAAATAAATTTTTTTATTTTTTTCTTTTAAATTAATATTTTTTGGTATTTTCAAATTATTTTAATGTGCTAATATAAAAAATATTTTTTAAAAAATATTATTTCGATGTATTTATAAGTGAAAAGTATTTTGAAAAACAACTGTTATCACACTCTCAAACAACCCTTAGCTAGCTTGCCCGTAAATCTGAGGGCTTAAGCTATTTAAAAAAAAAAACATAATAAGACTATTTAAATGTTGTAAATGTATTTTAAAAGAGAAAAAAAATTAATGACTGCATCACATAAAAAAAAACTGGAAAAAAATAATGACTACCAATTCCCAATAATCAAAACAATGAAGGATAAAATTAGAAAAACAAAATAAAAACAAAATACTAGCAAACTTAGGTGATAAAATTGAAAAAAAATCAAGATTATAGATCTAATAATAAAATTAAAAACAAATTAAAATTTAATAGAAGAACTAAGAATAAAAATTAAAAATTAAAATATTGAGGGCCTAAGTCAAAATATTGAACTAAAGGAAAAAATCGATAATTCTTAAGTCAATAAATTCACAAAATAATCCAAAATAAAAATAAAAATCAAGTTAGTGAAGATCAAATTTGAAGAAAAAAAATCAAAACCAAAATATACCATTGAATGCTCAAAATGCTCGATTCGATGAGTTGACCTAAGAGATCCTCGTTTAACTTTTTCTATAGTTATTTTAATTTTATTTTTTATTTATTTTCTAAAAAATATTACTTGATAATTTGACATGGATAATAATGTCCAATATATCTCTAAAAATAATAACGTGAACATTTTACAATACGTTGTCAATACATTATTTACATGTCAATCAGTTTATGTATAGCAAATATCCATGTACAATGTTATAACTCATTTTAACCCCCCTGATTATTTAATTTTCAGAATTTAATTATTTTATTATCATAGTAATATAAATAATAATAAAAAAGGGAGTTTGGAGAGTGAAATAAAAAGAAAGAGAGAACAATGGACTAAAAAGAGTGGGGACTAAAAAATTATAAGGGAGATTATGCGAAAAAAAAAAGAGGAAAAATTATAGGGAAATATCCTGCATATTAAGAAAATAAAATTTAATTAATTAAAATTCCATTTAAGTGAAAATGTTTTTGATCGCTGGTTCATTTTAGCAATGATTAGATGTACTGAGAGCCATGCCCCCTGCAGCCCTGCTTTAGCTATTTTACTTCGAATGCCATGAAAATACAATGAAAGAACAAAGTTACAAGGTACTCGGTACCAGTTATATCCTCGTCAGTTCATCACCAAAATAACAGCTTTTTTATCAAAAAGAAGAAAAAAAACAAAGAAGAAGGTAAGCACACTCGCAACAAGAAAAGATTCACTGAAAGAATGGTGGGTGGTGTAATTAAAAAGAGAGGGTGACAGAGTCCTAATTTGTTGAGCATCAACAGCAAGATGCGTGGACAAGAGTATCCATCATTTGAAAAGAAGAGAAATTAAAAAGAGAGAGAGAGACAGTGCGGGGAAACCGCATGAAAATATACCCTCAAAACTGTCCTCCTTCAACAGTTTAGAGGTCTTAACAGTCAAATACATTCTCACAGCACAGGCTACAGAGATCACTCACTATTATGGGTAGTTCCAATCATTAACACGTTGAAATGACAGAGAACAAGAGCGGAGATCTCTGCTAGAAATCCTTGAAGGAGCTTCCAAGTTCCTTGGTCTTAGTCAATGAACCCTCATGCTACATAAATTGGAAACCAACCATAACGTTTCAGTAATTATAACTCGCTCGAATCTACTCGCCAACTTCAACAAAAGGAAGTCCACTGACACCAAAAAAAAAGGGTCATCAATATATATTCAAAGCAAGGTCACAAAATAAAAATTGCGTTATCAAGGCAGAAAACAAAGTTGAATTTCAATAGGAATGCCAAAATAAAAAAGGAGGCAAGGGAATGGATCAGAGTAGCTGAGCTTGAAGATAATCAAACCAGAAATTTATAAAATCCAGATTATCTTGCTGTTATGAAGAGAACAGAATGCGCATATATAAAATGAGTCCCTGTAAAAATTCAGCAAACAAGCTTACAAGCCACCATGTCTTGAAAAGTAATCATTATCCAATGAAATAGCAAGAGCAACAGCTACAGCTCTCTCTGCCAGAGTCAGTGGACGGGCTACTTCCAACTCTTGAATCTGTGGAAGAAAAGGAATAACAAGCACAGACAAAAAAGCATAAAATGAAAATTGGGTATTAGAGAAACATGTTATGAGTATAGTGAGATCAGTTTGCTATTTTACCGTTCTAGCAGGGCCAATTTTCGAGTTGGGATCTGAACTCCCAAATCTTATCACGTACTGACCAGCATCAGTAAAGATCTACATTGCATCGGCAAAAAATGTGAACATTTACTTTCCATTCAGCTGCTGAAGCAACATAAAATGATGGCAGCAAGCAATTAAAGCCTTTCTAGCCAAAACCTTCGCAGCAAAACTCTACTTTGGTTACAATGCTTGATGGGGAAGTCATAGCTGAGTAGTATGGTGATTAAAATATGAACATGCATTAATATAATAAGATCTGTTATTGTCTCATGATTAAAGAATAATTTTTGAAAACCTGTTTTTCTTGCTATTGATAACAAATGTATTAAATCAAATTCAAGTATCATAAATCTGGCTTTTGTCTGCCAAAAGAACTTCAATCTTTTTTATCAAAAAAAGTTCAATTCATATAGAAGGAAAGCACTTCAATCAATATTGTAAGCATATTCACCAAACAAGTATTTTGCATCGCAATAATGATAAGAATTATAACAATGTAACTTATGGCACATGAAGCTATATATGCATGGATATGTCATCATACAGCTTTTATCCCTGGCAAAACTAATATTAAGATAAAATAACCCACTTATCATGTTACAGAACCAAAGCAAATATGAACCTTAAGTTCTCTGAAGGAAACAGGTTCGGAGCACACATTTCAAGGTAGATGTTAGTCATGGGAGTGAACAAAAAATGCATGAGAATCCACACGATAGTTGGAAACATCATGTTACAAGGAATGGAGACAACCTCAAATCCAAAACCCCTCCAATCACGATCTATTTGAGCCAGCACTTCCCCATTAATGTCCTTGAGGGTAAAGGTCCAGTTCCATAAACCAGGATTTTCAACTACTGCGAACTGCTTATTTCTGTGAATAATATTGTTAGCATATATTCTCTAAATGGGAGAAAAATGGATTCACGTAAGAAATTAAGGTTTAAGGCAATGGACGACTACATAGAGCAGTAATTGAATAGAATCACAAATCACAATAGAAGGAAACACTATATCGAATCTATACAAGTTAAGCAAGTACAACAAAGAATCTAACGCCGAAATGAATGACACATGCACACACCATAATGATGCCAATAACATGTTTGCACATTGCACAAGTCAATTACAAATTCAAGCACTCATACCCTACAGCAACGTTTCCCACTTCTTTTACAATTCCTAGTAAAGGTTTCAGATCTCTACCATGAAAGTATTGCTTTTCTCAATGGAAGTATGTTGCCAATTTGTTATAAGAGACAGTACTTTAGGGAGCCAAACCAACTGTGACCCCAATAGATCCCAATGTGAAGTCTGGGGAAAAAGATGCTGAGTTGATAACCCTAGAATTATTGAATGTTAATTGGGAAACTTATTTACTTGAAAATAACTAGACCTGATATAACATTTGTCTTTGAGTGCTTAGTCAACTCATGCAAAGTCCTCTACAGTCTCATTGGGAAGGTTTACAGATTTTAAAATTTCTTAAGCTCCTGGGTAAGGGCTACTGTTCAAGAAATAATCCATTGAACAACGCAGGATTCTCCTATGCTGATTGTGTTGTGACAAGTTGAAGTGCAGAGGGAGAGCATATAGCTATGGCTTATAGAGCATGTAAATGGTATTGGTCAGGTCCCTCCTGCAAGAGAGTATTCTCTGGAATCAAGAACAGAATCAAATCATATATCGTAATTAAGAGTGACCCCGGGGAGTTGATTAATACTAAATCTATTTTCTAATTTATAGATAACCTAGTATAAAATCCTCTATATTACAAGAGATTCTTATATGACAAGCCAATGCAGTTGTTTTCTGAAAATAAAGCAGCCACGTATGTCTCCTCAAATCCAATTTCAATGAAAGAAATAAGCACATGAAAATAGATTGTCATTTTGCTAGCTATTTACTGCGAAGTAAATGAGTTGAAATGGTTTATATAAATTCAATAAAGCAGTTAGATGTGTTTACAGCTTTTGATGCAAAAACCAGGAGTTTTTTTTTTTTTTTTTTTAATTTTAGCATAGTAAAAAAAATATTGATAAAATAACACAGTGCAAAAAGTATTCCGAGAAATGACATAATTTAGAGAGTCGCAAACGACATTTGCGATTCTCAAGTATCATCTACGACTCTCAAATTGCAAAATTGTAGGATACAAGATTCAATAAATAGAGGAGAGAAGAGAGAGAGAGAAAAAAGAAAGAAAAAAACCCCAAAGGCACATCGAAACTCCGATAACGACACCATTGGTCCTGTTGAAAAAATCTTAACAAGATGAATCCAACAACACCAAGGAAATTCATCAACGGTGACCGGAGTGGGCCCCATGAGCGGCTCAAAGGTAGGCGAGCCTTAACACCTTTGGACGGCTCGTGTGGCTCACACCGGTCACCGTTAGTAGCCTTATTTGTTGTCGTTGGATTTGTCTTATCAAGATTTTTTTTAAGGTACAAGTGGTGTCGTTATCGGAGCTTTAGTGTGTCTCTAGGGTTATTTTTTTTCTTTCTTTCTTTTTTATATTCTTTCTCCTCTCTCCTTATAGTTTATGAAGAGATAGAAGAGACAGAAGAGTAAAAATAAAATAGAGGACTCGAAGGCACACCGAAACCCTGATGATGACACCACCAATACCATAAAAAAATCTCAACAAGACAAATCCAACAACACCAAAGAAGGTCATAAACGATGACCGGAATGGACCACATGAACCGTCCAAAGGTGTCGGGGCTCATTTGCCTTTAGGCTATTCGTTTGGCCCACTCTGATCACCGTTGATGACCTTTCTTGGTGTTGTTGGATTCATCTCGTCGATATCTTTCTAATGATACCGGTGGTGTCATCATAGGAGTTTCGGTGTGCCTCCCAAGTATTTCTTTCTTTCCTTTTTTTCTCTCTCCTCTCTCCTCTCTTTATTGAATCTTGTGTCCAACAATTTTACAATTTGAGAATCGCATATGACACTTGCTACTGGCGAATCGCAAATGACACTTGCGACTCACGAACACATGTCATCTGCGCGACTCTCTAAACCATGTTATTTTTCTAAATATTTTTTGCACTACATTATTATATCTTCTTCTTCTTTTTCACTATGCTAAAGTCCCAAAATACTCTAGAAACCCAAACATTTAGATTTCATATATCGTTATGTGATTGTTTTAGACAAGGGAGAAACCTAATGCTAAAGCAAGCATGTCTATTTGGCTGGCTTGACCCAAACTGGAATCGGCTTCCAAAAAAATACTTTCCTAGCTAATATTGTAGGATTTGGGATCTAAATTATCAGGGGGTAGTTCTGAAATTTTGCTTTCTATAGGGGTAATTTTGTAAAAGTTGAGCAGTCAACAGCAAGCTTAATTAGCTCGAGAGTACTGTGCTTTCATAATGTACTTACTGTCGTCCCTTTTTAATTAATTTTTCCAATTTTCCCAACAGCAAGGCCACTAACCTTAATTGCACACTACAATTATAAATAATATTGAAATGACTTGGGCAATGGTATGCCAGAAATTACCCCAAGTACAAATCATATATCCTTCTCCACAAGTGCCATCGTCTGTGAACAACACCGATTTCCTAGAAAGGAACAGATGTTTGAGATCAATGAAAACTGGAATGCAATTTACATTCTCACAGTTTCATAACCCATTGTTAACAAAGCAGAGATATGTTACACTGACACACCTTACCATCAATCTCTGCATAAATTGAGCTCGTTAACCACCAGAAAGGCCTCCGAACCTAATTTTAATGAAATAAAACCTTATAGATGAAACAACAGCCCATCCAAAACTGTAGCACCTGGCAACTTGTCACATGGTTCAAAGGAGAATCTGTAGAAAGCACTCACCCTAAACAGCTCATTACCCATAGAATCAGTTATGTAAGCAACAAAAGGGCGCCTTAGGCGAAGGAGCTGTGAGAAAAAAACAAGCATCAGCAACCTAAATGAGCAAGGCAACAATTTCAAGTATTTCAATTCCAAAATAAAGAAGAAACTGCAATAATTCTTCAACATACATACACACAAAAGGAACATTCTTCGGAAGAAGTGAAATAAATACAACAAGGACAGCAATATATCCTCCAAGATGAAAGAAAACATGAAAAGACAGGAATCATATCAGAAATGCTGGCCAATCCATCTGAATTGTCCCCCAAAAAACCTCTGCTAAACAACCAATGAGGATAGTCCAAAGAGAGGCCAAAAAAAATCCTAACCTACAACATTTGAGTGGAATCTTAAAAATTCCAAAATTAGACTTCACTACAAACACCACACTGAACAAGTGAATTCAGACCAAACGTGGCATATATTTTTAGGCTCTTACATTAACTTCTTCTCCCAACGCCCACCATATGCACTTGGAGGAAATTTTCTACTTTTCTGTCAATGTTCCCCACATACAACAACAGACAACATCTCCCAACCAATCAGCTACTGCGAAAAACGATGACCCAAAATCTCTCTGCTATTTAGTTCTAAGAAAAATTGCCACCCCACTAATACAATACATTGAATATACAACAGTATGTCTAATGCCCTAATTCATGAGTAGATGATGCAGCCAGAAAAATGTAGCATTGGCAGCATGTAAACCTAAATGGAATCTTTTAAGAAGATCGAAACGCATGATTCCAAGGCTATTAACTCATCTTTTTTCAACTTCATATACTGAATAAGTCAGCTAAATTAAGCTTTAAAATCAACTTAAACATTCTATCTAGTGAAACTTCATCAAACCATGCAGACACTGTTGTATTTCAATATAATCATATGCATGAAAGAGTATGATAGCAGCAGGTTTCATGCAACATGCCGGCTTTCCTATAGGCACCTCTATAAACTAGCAGCTTTGGAGAAACAAATTCAATCAGCATGAGGGCCACAATAGAAAGTTCAGAATTCTGATAGAACATGAAAAAATCCATGAAGGATACAAGGGGGAAAGGAAGAATACCTGTCTGGCAATTACATTACTTTGCTCACGTATAAAACCTACAGGCTACAAAAGAAGCATAGAATATTACAAATTTGATAAGAATTCAATTGTAAAACAATATTTTCTTATTAGATATAAATTTCATATTCAAAAATATAGAATTGTGATTACGATTACTTACTGACTTGGGGTAGCACACGTCTACTATTGCATAACGGTTCTCCTGCACTCATAATAATACAATTAGCAATATTGACAATTAAAAGCCAAAACAAACTATATCAGAAACAAACCTCATAGTCAGTATGGCAATAAACAAACCTCATAGTCAGTTCCAAAATACAAGCATGCAAACATAACTCATCAATCATTATGGTAAAGACCTCATAAAATTAACCACAACGCAACAAGTGGACAGAAAAACAAGCAGGTTACCAGCAATATTCTTGAAAAACATTAAGATAAGAACCAGTAGATAAATATAGATTCTGAGTAAATCAATAGCAAAGTACCCATTTAACTCATAAAATTACAGTCAGCATCTACAAAGCCAAATACTCCAAATATGATGGTAATAAAAACCATGCCTTATTTTTTTAATAACAATATGCAAAGCTTCCATGACATTTGAAACAGCAACATTACCATTATGACATGATGATATTATAAAGGCAGCATCAAAGCTCTATATGCAACATAAGAAATCACCGACCATCGGAAAAAAGTCAGAAATTTGCATGCAACCAATCAAATCACGGTTGTCTGATATTTGAATTAAAAAAAAAAACAGCAAATTATCCCATACATAAAAGTAGAAAAGATCAGCATTGTGAAGTTAAATAATATAAAATACACAAGACAATACCTTGGCATTTTAAAAGCTTGAACCACAGAATCGTATGAGATTAAAGCAAGAAGGTGGAAAGAAGCTAATATAGAGAAAAATCACCTGCTCAAAACCAAGTACAAGATTTGCCCACTCTATATCCCTGGTAATAAGCAAATTGGACCTAGCCAGAAGAGGTGCTACCCGTGCCTATGAAACAAAGAAAGAGTTAGTCATCTACATACTCATTTCAATACTAAACTAAAAAAGGATCAATCTGCTTATGAGTATAAATCAACACAGAAGCATCAGATATGCAATAAAAGAAGTAGCAGAAAAATCATCTCACCTCCTCAGGAAATCCTGGCTCAAAAAACCCAGAAAGAGATTGACTGCGAGGAGGGTTTTCTGTAACAGTTGCATCAGAAAACCATTTTCCAACTGGGTGTGAATCATATACAGCAGCAGCAGCAGCCTTGCTCTTAACAATCTTTTTCTGGGTTGTTTTTCTTTTAGAAAATTTTTCCATTTCCTTATCAGCAACCCAGAGCTGTGCTAGAAACTTTCTACTCAAGTGAGGATCGGAGGCAACATTACTAGCATGTCCAAATCGGTGAGAAGCAATGGTATTTTTTATCCACGATTCAGTTTTGTAAGTCTTGGCAAACAAATGCAAACGCTTTGCCCAATTCATCTCTCCCTCTCGCAGGGCAGAGCCGCCTGCGTATTAAATAATAATACACAAAAAATGAAATTGAAAAGGAACAGCAGACTTAGATTTCATTAAAAATATATTTAAAAAAGAAAACTGACTTCACAAGTGGTTTTGTTTCCTTGAGTTCTTCCTCTGTGTTCCCCTTCTTCAATTCTTCTCTCTTCTTCCCTCTCCCTCTGTTCAGTTACAGTTTGTTACTGTGTAATTGCCTGTTTAATCCTGTAGTAACAGTTATTTTTTAAAAGATAAAATTATTAAAAAATATATTGACATTAATATATTAACACAATATAAAAATATAAAAACTAATTAATTGTTTTTTGGGATAACTACAAATCAGTCCACAATATATAACGGGTTTGACAAGTCAGTCCTGAGCCGATGGGATTTCTCAGGGAGTAGCTCAACCTATCAAAGCATTAACAAATTGGCCGCTGCCGTTTGTTTATGTTAAGAGCCAGTGAGAACACGTGCATTCAACTAGTCAAGATTAAAGGTTTGTTTGGAAAACATTTGTAATCGGAGGGGAAGGAATGAAATAAAAATAAAAATAAAATTACCTTCCCTTCCCTTGTTTGGATAAATAGATAAATAAGGAATGGAATAAAGGATAATAAATATCAAGGGAAACTTCAAATTTGCCTTTATATATATATATATATATATATATATATATTGTGGGTCGAAATTACCCCATCTTGGCATTCATGTTATCCCCTTCCATCTTGGCATGAAAACAAGTTTCTATTTGAAATTGAAAATAAATTACTCTATAATCTAGATGTTTACTCCAATTATGTAGGTTCAACTAGTCTATATTGACATGAACCTCTTAATTATATGGTTAATAACTCCCAGCAAAATAAATAACAATCTAAAAAATTTATATATAATAATCAAAGGTATTGAAAAAGACCTGAACTCAAAGATAACCTTGTATTTAAAAACATTAAATATGCGAATGACAACACAAAACACAAAACTAGTTAATCTTTGATAAGTTAATGTACTATCTTTGTCCCTGCAAAAAAATATTGTTTTACCATAAAGAAACAAAAACAAAACTCGCATTTATTCTCCAACTTGCTTCCTAAACTTGCAACTCAAAAAACATAATATAGTATCCTAGAACTAATACTAATGAACTCCTTTTGGGTTGCAATCTAATGGACATAAACTATTAATCAACTAACATAAGTTCAACAATGAAATAAACACATGAACAATGTCTAATAGGCCCAAACAAACCCAAATTAAAAAAATTATTCAAAATTAAATAAATAAATAAATAAAATAATAATAACAAAATCTTCATGCTAAAACTCTTTCACGTGACCCAAATCTCTAATTTTCTTATATTTTTGACAGATTTCAATCCTGACTTTAAACACGTCATTTTCTCTTGTTTGAATGAATTAATTGGCGTACCATATATGGTTAGGAAGCTTGAAATGTCTAGTTTTCAGTTGAAGTTGAATCGAAGCAACATTCGACTTATAGCTCTAAATATGTCCCAAATAGTACACGAAGGTCTAGTCTAACAAATTTGACAAGATTCATCTAGTAACTTTGACCCTCTCAAATAATATGTCCTTGAACTTTATTTGATCTAAAAATTTACCACAATATAGTTTCATGTGTCTAGTATCTCCCTGTATATTTTTGGCTTGATTTGATGTATAGTTCGAGAGATATGTTTAATCTCGCAAAATTGATTAGCAAACATCTTAAGGTCAAATTTGGACCTGAATTCATTTGTATCATCCTTCTTTTCTTTAAAAAGATTTGATCTTGAATCTGTATCATGAAAAAAATCTTCTAAAGTTAATAAATCAGAACTAAGTTAAAGAATAACATCATCATCAAAACCAAGAAGAATTTTGTTAGAAAATAAGATCCTCTTGATATAAAAGCTTTCCTTTTCAATCATCTCTCTCTTTTTTAATTTCAGTTGCTCCTCGTATATTTGCTTAGATATCAAAGATATAAGAGTTATAGGTCTTTCGTTCATCTTAGATGAATACCTATTTGTCACTTTATCATATATATCTCTCATATCATGTTGAAAATTTACAAGGCACAAAAATCAAGGAAGAGAGAAAAAACAGGTCGTCAATGCCAAAATGAGGTTCCCCGAGTCTCACATGCCACCCAAAGAATGCTTTGAAGATCCAAATGCCATGATAAAAGTCAACATTTGGCCACTAGAAAACAACACATTGACCATCTAAAGAGAGCAGACAGTCACACATGATCGCTTGAACAAGATGTATTATCAACCTTTAATATTAAATAATATTTTATATATGATAAAATTTCAAATTGTCCCTAGTCCAACTCAATTATAGCAAAAAAAATCATAATGAAAAGTCTAGAAAACCTACAGGAGCAAGTTAAAGATAATTTGATATAAAAAAACATTGTAGTCATTTTATTGAGCTACTAAAAGGAAAAAGTCAAAAACAATCTCTATATATCATTTTAATATATCTTTTTAAAGAATATATTAGTCATTTCACTAAGAAAAAAATATATATCTTCTTAACCCTGTTGCCCAGGCTCTTTTTTTTTTTTTTTTAAGAATGACAAAACTATAATTTTACTATTTCAATCTATAATGATAATAAATCTAGAGCTACAGTAAAAATTACTAAAATAATTCATCTATTCCTTTTAGTTTCTTTTAATAATCTAGTAATGCCTAGAAAGGTACAATTATTTATAAATAAATAAATATTTTATCGTATCAATATTTTGTACAATGATTTTATTAAGACATTATATCAATTAATATATTTGTTTTTATTTGTGTTATTCTTGTATATTTAAATAGAAACATTAACAAATCGATACTCATAAAAGATGCTTATTGATCTAAATTCTAAAGTTTATATACAAAAGTATTAACATCTGAATTATTTTCTTATAGTTCAAAACATATTTTATATGAAATTTATTCAATCCAAACACATGTATTTGTCAGCTAATATTGGTTGAAATGAAGTAAGAAAAAAATAATCATTGTACTAATTATGAACTTTTTGTAATGACGTTTTTAGTTATAATTATTAATATTATTTTTTCTTATTATTAAAATAATTAAAAGGTACGGGATTGATTTAACTATTTATATAAACAATAAACCGAGCTAATAAATATTTTTATTTGTTTGATTAACAACTTCATGTTATAACTAAATGGTTAATGCATGGGAGTTGGGTGGACTGTAGAGGTCACGAGCTAAACCTTCAATTTAAATTATAAGTTTTTTTATTGAATTTTATCCTTCTATACACACACACGATTAATTTTTTTTTATCATATTGAAATAATATTTACACAATTTAATTTAAAATTCAAACTAAAAAAATAATCATGTTAGAATTTCTCAAAATTTAAACTGAAGTCTCATGACAATTCCAAAAAAATTCTAGCAATTTAAATTTAATTTTTTTTGTTCTTAATACAAGCCACCATTACTATCAATACAATAGTTCCTTCTAACCATAAAACATCTTTTTTTTTCCTCTTTATTCATCAAACATACGTTAATTCACATTCTTTTTACTCTCAATGCTAATATTTTATCATGAAAGTTTATCAATGATGTTTTGTTTCCTCTCTATTCATCAAACATTAGTGTTTACTTTTAGTTTTCATGTGATAAATGCTTTTAGTTTTTGTGTTACAAGAGGATAAAGATTGTAATCCTTTACTTAGATAGTTCTAAGAGTATTTATAATCTCTATACCTTGAATGTTGTTGTTTACTAAAAAATCAAAAGTTTTTTTTTCTCTTGAATATATTAGTAAGGAAAAAGTTTTTTAATTTAAAATTGTATAAGAAAATATAAATTAATACTAATGTTTATGAGAATTACACTCACACAATATTAATACTGATAGAAAAACATCAGAGCTATAAAAAATTCTTATATCTTATTTTATACACAATATTAATAGTAATAAAAATAATTTTATCATAGCATTAATATCAATTAAAATATAATCGACTCTTAGAGGACTTAAATATATATAAATATAGAGAGATGATTGTTATAAACTCTTAACACTATGTTAAGAGTTGTAAGGATAGTCTTACAACCCAATGAGACCAATAAAAACTATCAATTATATATTTGAATCTGAAATTATTTTAAACCCAAAAACATTAGGTTTTTTTTTTATTTTTTAGATTCATATGCAGTTGAACTTCAAACATGATCAAGCCCAAAAAAATTTTAATATCTTTTGAGACCCATATACGCTCAAGCTCAACGAATAACTAAGCTCGAGAGTATTAAATTTGATATATTATCATACCCACATAAGCTTGATTTAGTGCATAAATAATCCCAAAATGCTAGATCTAAAACTACATCATCTAGACTTGATATTCTACCTAGCTTATACATATTTATCACCCTGACTTCTATCCTTATAATCACGAGCCTCAAATAAATTGTGTATAAAATATGTTACATCCATAAGTTTTTATTATATATGCCAAATATCAACATATTGAATAATAGTGAAGGAAAACAAAAACTCTAGCACAACTGCTGCTGATATATATATATCAACAAATATACTAAAACATGTGGGGGATTTACTATTCCCCCACACACAAAACACTATGGATTACAACAGTAATCCACGGTGTTTCTTCTCCTTTTTTTTTAACTTTTCCCTTTCTTTTTTTTTCTTTTTTTTTTCTTTTTTTTTCAACTTTCTTATTTTTTATTTCTTTTTCATTTATTTTTTTTAAATTATTTTTGTTGATTTTACCTTTTAAATATTGACCTGGTTAAAATTTTTGCTTTGTAATTTTTTTCTTTAAAATACTGTGGATTGCTGTGGTGTTTTTCCACTTAGTTTTTCTATTTTATTTCTTTATTTTTCAAAATTATATTTGTCGATTTTTTTTAATATTGAGCTGATTAAGAATTTAGTTTTGTAATTTTTTTTCTTTGAAACATTGTTGATTGCTACAGTGTTTCTCCGCATGATTTTTTTTCCCGTGTGGGGGATTTACTGTTCCCCCACACACAAAACATTGGGGATTACAACAGTAATCCACAATGATTCTTCTCCTTTTTTTTTTGTTTTTTTTTCAAATTTTTTTTTCAATTTTCTTATTTTTTTCATTTATTTTTTTTTCCAAAATTTTTTTTGTTGATTTTACCTTTTAAATATTGACCTAGTTAAAATTTTTGCTTTGTAATTTTTTTCTTTAAAATACTATGGATTGCTGTGATGTTTTTCCACTTAGTTTTTCTATTTTATTTCTTTATTTTTGAAAATTATATTTGTCAATTTTTTTTTAATACTGAGCTGATTGAAAATTTAGTTTTGTAATTTTTTTCTTTAAAACATTGTTGATTGCTACAGTGTTTCTCTGCATGATTTTTTTTTCTCCAAAATTATCTTTTTTTTATTTTATTTTTTAATATTGAGCTGGTTAAAAATTACAGTTATAATATGTGAGGAAAGCACTGTAACTTTTTTTGAAAATTATTGTTCATTGCTACAGTGTTTTTTCCCACATGGTTTTTTTATAATTCTTTTCAAATTATCCTTTTCAATTTTATTTTTTTAATATTAAGTTGTTTGTGAATTATAATTACAAGTCATTACAAATAAGGCTAAATCATGTGAGAAAGCACTGTAGCTTTCATCACAAAACACTGTGAATTGCTACAGTGTTTCCAACATGATTTTTTTTTCTTTTTTTGGTGTTTGTTTTGTTATTTTTTTTATCTTAAATTGTCTCTGTCGATTTTTTTTTAATATTGAGCTGATTAAGAATTTAGCTTTATAATTTTTTTCTTTAAAACACTGTGAATTATTGCAATGTTTTTCCATGTGATTTTTTTATGATTTTTTTCAAAATGATCTTTGTCGATTTTTTTTTAAATATTGAGTTGGTTAAGAATTATAATTACAATAAAACTAAATCATATGAGGAAAGAGTTGTAGTTTTTCTCACAAAACACTGTGGATTGCTACAATATTTCTTTAAATGGTTTTTTATTTTATTTTATTGGAAAAAACGTTATAGTTTTCCTCACAAAACATTGTCAATTGCTACAATATTTTTTATCATGGATTTTTTTCCTTCCAAAATTATCTTTGTTGGTTTTTTTTAATATTAAGTTGGTAGAGAATTTAGCTTTGTAATTTTTATTTTTTTAACTGAAAAGCTAAATCATGTGGCGAAAACACTGTATCTTTCCTCACAAAATACTGTAAATTACTACAAATCATTTTGTTCAGTCTCTAAGTTTTGGATCACCAACACAACTTTTTTTTTCGTCATGAAATATTTGCTCCATCATGCCTTTAATTTCTATTACTTATCTAGCGCTGATTCATAATTATAACACTATCAAATACATTTGTTTTATAAGCCTGTGGCAGCGCACATACATGTCATCTCGTATAAACTAAAGGGGATACCATTTGTGTATTAAATAAATGATATTTTAAATCATCAATGTCAATACAATTATTATTTTGCAAAGACGACAATGACAACTACAACAAACAGACACATAATTTCTTCATAAAAAACATACATAATTGTTTAAACAATGGTAATCGCTTAGAGAGAGAAATAGACTAGATTCTATTTTGATAGGATTTTCATTTTCATTTTTTCAATATTTTTTTGTGTGCGCTTTCATGGCACACCAATCCTTTCTTCCCCTTCTTAATCATGCAAGAATTTCCAATTACTCAACTTCTCTCTATTTTTAAAATACTCCTCTCTCTTACCTTAATGATATGCAAGGACATGTATCAGAGACTAATACGTAGGATTCAAACAAAAACTCGAATAATAATAATAATACTAGGCGACTCTCTTTTACATTTGTGTTTATATTTCTCTTTTATGCTACACGCAATGCAGAAAAGCAACTAATTAATATCAAATAAATTGAGTACTACAAGTGCAAAGCAAGTGAGAGGACCAGATACACTACAAAGAACTCATGCAGGGGCAGAGAGGCATCATGGAACAAGGATCTTTTGCTTTTCATCTACATGTGCACATATAAATTGGTTTAACTTTAAAAAGAACTGCACATCAGTAGTTCTAAAATTCCAATCCTACGAAATTGCAGATGCATATATCGGGTCTGAAAACACAGATTGCTGACCCACAGTGAAACGTAACACGTCGAACTATTCTACAGGGGCATGTTGACTTCATAATTCACAACCGTCACGCTCCATTTTGGTTTCTTTTATAAAAGCTCATTTGACCTGCAAGCAAAACACCAACAGTTTGACAAGTTGACACATAGCCATGAAAAATCCCCTCTAAGTTGAGAAAATGACCTTTGCAAGATAAAACCAAGGCTAGTTAGCAACAAAATCCACATATCTACCCACTTTTCTTTCTCGACTCTTATCTTATGATGTTAATTCAGCCATAAGCTGTTCATACTCCATTCGAACTTGTCCCAGTTCACTTCTTAGCCGTGTAACCTGCATCAATAAGAATGGCAACCCTCATCAGCTCATAGAATAATTGAAACTCTCTTCATTTCCAAAGCAAGCTATGTGTACAAGATTCAATTTAGATTTGATTTATTACTAGTTGCATCTTTTTAGACACCAAATGGGAATCAAGTTGCATAAACTCTGTGATTACTGAGGCTGTTAGACTTGTAGCGAGAGTTTAGTGTGCCATTCAAAACAAATAAAATGCAGGCAAGAGTTCGGTGATTATGGAAGTTGAAAAAAAACCACTACCTATTTTATTTATTTATTTTTCATAAAATAAAAGGAGAAAAGTTTATTAAAACAAAATGGAAATGAATAGTACAAAATTGGAGAATAAGCCATGATGAAAAGAAAGAACAATCAAGGTTCAAATAACAAAGCACTCCCATCCCATTGTAAATTAGCTAGGAAGCGCCTCCAAGGCCCCTGCAGTTTGACACCATAAAAAAAGCCAAGAAGACTACCCCATCCCACAACAACTGTTTTGGAATCAAGTGATTACCTGAAATCCTCCAAAAAATGCATCAAATAATTAAAGTACCAGCACATCTCCTTAAAATCTTACAATCTTTATCCCTTCCAAAAACCATCTCAAGATCACTCCCAAATGAAAACCCTCTACCGCATATCCCAAGCTATACGGCAACGAAGAAATAAGTTCCCCAAGATTCTCCATTTTGGTGACAGGTAACATGTATTAGGAGATAAGCATGGTGTGGCCTTCTAATTTGCAAAAAAATCATTAGGGGTAATCTTGCTAAGGAATCCAAATGAAAGTTTCAACTTCAGAAGGTACGTAGCTTTCCAAATTGTTTGAACCAAAGGATCTTCGGATGTGTATGGGTCTCGTGAAAGATAACATAGAAAAATGTTCAAGTTCCAGTCCCATCTAATGTTCAGATTCTAAAATCCGATGTCTCTTGGGATGAAAAATCATAAACGATAAAAGTAACAAGATCAGGAGATCTGAATTTCAGTGTCAGTAGGTTTTTATAGAAAAAGTGGAAATCACAATTACCAAATCCCCCTTCATCTGATAAAATTGAGAGATGGAAGCACTGTAAATTGAAGGGTAATAAAGTCAAGGAAAAGCAATAGAAAAGAGAGTTCCCTCACCCTCACACATAACCACACCCCCCCCCCCCCCAAAAAAAAAAAAAAAAAAACCAAACACAGCCAGCATTACCCACTTTGAATTACATGGGCAGAATAAAATGTGGATATACTAGATGTCCAAGGACTTCAATGTCTACAAGTTGTTCCAGCCTTGCCATTCTAACCGTTAGGGGAAGCACAAAGAATGCAATGAATAACCTTGTGCCAAAGAGAATGAACCTCTAAAGGAAAACGCCATAACCATTTATACACTTGAGCCATATTCTTATGAATCAAGTGGGGAGAACCCATGCCTCCTGCTTTCTTAGTTTTATAACAAACCTCCCAATTTACCAAATGATCCTTGTTCCTTTCCTTTGCTCCCGACCAAAGGAAATTACACATGATTTTCTATACATGTTCAACTGCTAATACCAATATCTGAAACAAGGACAAATTATAAAGGAATGCTTTGATAAACAGGCTTTTATAAGAGCCATCCACCCTCCCAATGAAAAGAAACTCCCTTTTCCAATCATCCAACCTCTTAGAAACTGTTTCTACCACTGAATCCCAAAAAGGATTTAGAACAAGAATGTCCACCAAAAGGAAATCCCAAATACTTCAAAGGCCATTGCATTATACAACAACCAGTCACTTGAGCAAATCTTAACACAGAGGCATGCTCCAAATTCAACCCTGCAGCTCCACTCTTTGGCATCTGGATACTCAAACCTGAAATACTCCAAGAACTTGCACTAATAGCAAAACATTCTCAAAACTAAGCATTATCATCCAGGAAAAGAATGGTACCATCTAACAACTACAAATGTGACACAACAATGTTCTCCGAACCCACTAACAATCCACTGACCATGCCTCTCTCCACTACTTTATTAATAATCTACCACAGTGGTAAAAAAAAAATGGTGAGAGAGGGGCCTATGGCGAATCAAACCTTGAAACCAAGACTTTGGTTCCCCATTCACAATTGCTGAGAATACCGTAATGGAATAAACACCTTTTGATCCACACCCCCCACCTTATACAGATATTTATTTTAGCATTGATCTAAAAAGGACAGATTTGTCATATCACAGGCCTAATAAAATGACCAATTTACCCTATAGCAGGCCTTTTAAAAACCATTTCTATATGATATCTCTCCCACACTGATTCTGCTCACCATAACTATCCTGCATGCAATAATAAATAAACTAACTGGCCTGAAATCTCAATTTCAAGGAAATATCTTTCCAGGAAATCAATGCAATAAGAGTAGAATAATGCTCCTTGACTCCTTGTTACTACCCAAATCCCTTGACATTCATGAAAAAACTCTCAGGTCATCCTTGATAATATCCCAACACTCTAGATAAAAGATTTAAAATTTGATATTTCCTCTATTTAATCCCATCCTATTGTATTATTCATAAGCATGTCAACGTAAGCATTTTTTTTGATAATCAGAATGGTGGGATCAAAATGTAAATTCATGACCTAGTCTCCACTGACCAATATATATACAAGACAAGCATAGACTTGTATTAGGTGCAACTCCCAGGATATCTCCAATAAGATGCTATGGTAAGCATACAAACAAGATGGCCCAACTAAAGAAATAAAAGACATATTTGTAATGGAAAAAAAAAAGCAGAAGTAAATAATAAAATGTGCAGGTAACAGTGCAATACTAAGTACCTTCAAATCAAGGTCTTCCGTCCTCTTCTTGTAGTCCAAGCATCTGAAATTAAAACACAAGTCAATATTTCAAAGACCATGCTTAAAACAATCCTCCAATGTGGGGAAAATGTTTATAGTCATTAGTAAATTCTCCTGTTATTGCATTATGATGTTATACTAGTGTTCACCTGGTGCTAGTCTAATATTAACTTCATGAAACTAAGTTATCCCAGGCATGAAATATCAATACACTCAATCCAATCAATCACAAAATTAACTCAAGCAAATTCTTAATGAAAGCTGCAATTGACCCTGTAAGACCAATTTTCATGCATACTTACTTTGCACGGAAATTCTTGTTTACTTGAATCAAGTTTACAACATCCTGATCTTCCAGCTTATTTTTAATATCACTGACAACCTACAAAAGTTCACAAGCCAAATTAGTGGTAGATTTCTTTGAAGAAAATGAGATTGTGCAAACAAATGAATATATCAGAACAAGCAAATGAATTGCAACGATAACATAATGAAGCAGCCTATGTAATGAAAGCAATCCCAAAGTAAACAGTGATGGATCCACAATTAAAGGCCAGTTGGAGAGGGGGGCAATTTAGGATAATAGAGATCAACATTTATATTTGTTAAAGAATTTCTTTTCAGGGAGTAAAATGAATAAATTATCTTCTTATGGATCAAATTGAAATGTTTTCAATAACAAACCACGTTTGTCTTTCTTTAAAGGGGAAGGAAGGAAACATTCCATCCTTTGAGGGTTAAATACAATGAGAAAATGTCTTTTGGGTGAAAAATATGAGATACCTTTTATTTGGCAGGGATCAATTTTTTTTAAAAAAATGATTAATGAAAAGGGATTGAATTTATTATAATGCCAAAGGGCTGGATCCATCATCAACACTAAAGAAGTTACCTTCTGTGCTTGTGCGTGTGCATCCATGCAAGTGTGTTTGACTATATTAAATTTGTGCTTTGCAGCCTTCTGTCTTAGATGCAACAATACTAAAACTTTCTGCTTGGGTATCATATCAATGTTCTCCTACCTTCACTATGGACACTGAAATCAAAATCTAAAGCACAAAGCAAGGAAGAGACAAAATGGGCCTGGCAACATTATTACATGATACAGGGGCAAAGAACAAATAGAATTTGCTAGAAATGATTTAAGGTCGAAGCTTTAAGAAAATATGGGAAATGTGCATGCACACAACAGTTCGGCTTTAATAAGATATTCAGATCCATGTTCCCTGCAGACCTCTGTTCCAAAACCGTGCCCCGACAAAAATGCATTGGCCCCAGTCCCTGCCTGCCGTTTTATGCTTTCAAGTTTGTCTAAATCACTATGTTCCTTCCTCTTTGAAGATAATCCTGTCACCAACAAGAGGCATTATTTCAAACAAAAGCATAGTAAAGATAACAATCAAGTTTTATTCAAGCACAAGCACAATGAGAAATGATAATTATCTAGTTTCTATTCAAGGACACAAGTTCTTCAGATTGAAACAGCATACCAGCAGCAGATGCTGCTTTTGCACTAACAAGATAGGGGTAGTTTTGATTCAATGCGAGATTTGTTTTAGCACCATTTGGCATACCATGATTCAATGTGTCACTACCAGTTGAGATGCCAAGAGGTGAATCTGGTGGAGGCTCGGTTGGTCGAAGCTTTTTTGTGACCTGGTAACCAATTAGACCGCAATGATAATCCCTGTTGAAATTAAATAATTTGCATCATGTAGTTATCATATATATGGACAAATGCATAAAACTTATATTAGTAGCTGCCATATATTCAGGTAAGCAGATTTAACAACAAAGGCAGTTTGAGATTGTGCATTAATCATTTTATTGAGTGAGCAGACCTAAAAAAACCTTGGGCAAACCTCAACTATACCCTCCACCAATTGCTCAGGTTCCAGCACCCCCCAAATTGTGCCAGTTTGTTTCCTCTGTAAGAACACTATTAAACTACCGAGTTGAGTTATTTAAACCATGCATCACTTTTTTCCAGCACAACCCACCAGATACACAAACTCAATTCCTTTTAGAATAAAAAAGTACTGCCCTAAAGTTTTCCTTTTATAATCCATTTGACCTTCGAAATCCAACTTCACAACAAGATTTTCTCCAAATTGTTTCACCGTTTGAACCTTTATAATTAAGTCTCTCCATGGAAGCAAACTTTTAAAGACAATTTTGTTTAACAGAGAAGTTGGATTATAAAGGGTACACTTTAGGGCAATGATTTTTGGGGCTAAATGGAATTGGAATTGTGTATTTGGCAAGTTATGTTGGCGGGAAGCACAACATGTACTTGGCAGATGCAGTTTGCCATGGTAATTGAACAGGTTCCAATAAAGGGAACAAATTGTAACAATTGGGATAGGTGGAAGGTAATTTGGTTGAATTCCTATGGGGATGAAATTGAAACATGATCACTTGATGTGGAAATTTGTTCAAAGGTAATTTGGTTGGTATACTTGACGTTTGCTCAAAAACCTTATAGTTCTAGAGGTCTACGAAATAAATTACAGGGAACAAGTCAAGAGCCCCAAATGAGAGCAAGAATGAAAATAGCCAGGTTAAGAAAATAGAATTATTTGTGTGGAAATTGAAAAGTTTACCAGTACTCCCATGTCATCTCCTTCAACCGAACTTCAAGCTTCTGAAACAAGGAAGTTCTCTCAAAATCTTGTTTGTCATGAGTGGGCTCGACAAAATTTGCTTCCAGAACACCTAAGGAAACATTACTAGAATACAGTCAAGCATTTATTATAATTCTGACCAAAATTTACATCAATGCCATAGCAGGTAAAAACAAAAATGTTTTAGCAGCTTCTCACCAACAACTCCTCTACTTCTACTGTTATTTCCATAGTTCACAATGGGCCAAAATGGCTGCGATGAAGAGAAAGAAAACAGATTTTAGAAGTTTGCATTTGAATTCAACAATAAAAAGGGCATCATTTTGTTTTGTTTTTTTTTTTTTGTTTTTGGTGGTGAGGGGAGGGGGTGGGGTACAGATAGAATGGCTGCTGCAAACTTTTGATTTTACTCAGATACCAAATTAAAGAAATAGTCTATTGCTTCATTCAAAATTTTCATGTAAAGGCAAACAATCTAATTGTTCTTGTATGTAATACTAAGTATGACCAGTGGTATGGCTTTGCCTGTTATCCTTGCCATTTCTCTTGGGACGAGTCATACATCAATTCCATGGAATGATCTTCTTTTTTGGAACTGGGTTCCATGGAGCATCCACTTCTCATCATCTTCTGGTGTTCCGGTGTTGCAACATTCTGCTTTTGTAAAACTAGTTACTCTACTAAAATGCATGACATAATTCAACTGATTTCATCACCTCAAATTATTCAAACCCCAGAACAATGATGTTTCTACCATATAAATTTGCACGTGCAATACCTACTGGTGGCAGGTTTGTCAATAGAAAGCTAAAATCAAGCAGTATACAGGTTAATAGAAAGGCTGAATTCAAGCAGGCTGTAAATACTAGATAGGAAATTTCTCTTACCATAGATAGCTCCCTAGATCTAGCTTAACATATATAGCTCCCTAGAATTACTCTTTGTAATTACTGTGTACAAGACAATTTTCCCTATATAAATGGAAGGCTAATCTCAATGACAGGCAGGCAATTCAAACCAATCTGTTAAGGTTTGGCTCCCTAACAGCTCAAATCATTAATAGCACACGTGCACATGAGCATATATATTTGCACATCCTTCTCTTCCTATGTCAGGCGGAAGCACATCGTACACACCTTGTACTCCATAAAAAGGCAAATTTCACTGTTAGACATAAAAATGCCATATCTAGCAGATCTATCAACAGTGACTAACAGCATATAATGTATATACACTCCAACTACACTCCCAAATCTGACATCAACCAAATCTAACACGGTTAGCAATTACAGCATTCATAAAAACTGCACACAGAGGACTGGAGGACTGGATCAAAAAAGAATCAGTAGGTCAATGGTCCTTTCAATTATCTAATAATGCAGTGGTAAGACTAATTCAAAAAAGAATCAGTAGGTCAATGGTCCTTTCAATTATCTAATAATGCAGAGGTAAGACTAATTAAATTAATTTGTGGATACTCACTAGTATAAGACGGTTCTTGTGGTAGATGTTAAAACCATGAACGGTAACTTGTGGAGCTTCTTTTAAAAACCCAATGGTAGTTAACAGTTCACCCTGAATTATTAAACAAGAAGAGGATAAGTGTAATTACATAAAGAATCATGTCTATTTCACAACATAAGCATCACTTGGACATGCTAGAGCTCAAAGATGGCAGTTGCAATGTTTAATAATACCATCAATAAACCGAGTTCGCTTTATACACCCTATCAGTTGAACATACAGTTTTTAAACCTCATAATAACAAAAAAGGTGAATAGGAGTTCTTGCTACAGAGAATAACATTAATGCATTCAGGTAATTAAAATCAGGTGCCACTTGCAAAATAAGACACCAAGTAACTCAATATATTTTGGTGAGTGTGCGCACAAAGCAATACCTGTATGCATCCACTGCTTTGGGGTCTATATACGATAAATTCTTGAAATTTGAGATCAAGGGCAAGATTGTGATGCTTGACAAATTTCCCTCGCAATACTATTGTGAAATTTTCAGGTATTCGCAGGTATAAAATGGATAAATAAGCCTGTGGCGCATAAGATACCAGCATCAGCAAGATTTAAATTCTTATAATTCTTAGATGAGCCAGTATGAGTGAGCTATTATGTCTCTATGATTAGCTTAGACAAGGAGACATGTCATGAAAAAATTGCACGGGCTAGAATATGAAAATAATGTGAACTTACATGGAGGAATAAAAAAACACTTACCCTCAAAGAATATCGTAGTCGGTTGGAAATGTGTTCTTCATTTACTGTCCTCCAAGCAGGGCGTGTCTGCACTTCTTTTATATCCCCATTAATACGAATATCCTGCAACCCCATTCCACAAGAAAGCACCTAATTGAGAATTATTGTGGCATATAACAAAGATTTTTATTTCCTGTTGAAGAGGGGAATGAGAAAGATTTCGAAATCAAACAGAGACAGCCTTTGCTAAATGTCTGTCCCAAGGACAGATTGTCAACATATAACATAGAATTAAAAGAAAAGGCAAGCATGAAGAGACAGAAAGAAGTTTCAACCTCAGGATCTGTATCGAAGTCTAGCTCCACATTCCCATCATCATTGAACCACAAATTATAAACAATCACTTTAGTACCATGCAATCCAATGTCTTCAAACTGCAACCAAATTAGATGCATAGGGAAATGAGCTTGGATGAGAGGAATAATTAGGTGATCAACAGAGCATTTACCAATGTTATTCTTTTCAAGAATTATAGTCTAGCCAGGAAATTTTCCATTTAGTCCTCACTCATTAAAAATACAAAGTCCCACCAAACTTTTTGATAAGATTAAGTGGTATTGCTTGTACATAGGATTTTTTTCCTCATTCTTCTGTTTCATCTTAATCCTTCCTTAATATCTATTTTACTACTAGTTCTACTATGCAATCTCACTCCAAAAGCTAAGTGAAAAGTTTTTAGATTCCAATTTTACCACATTGATAGCTGAAAATGAGTGTCTAATCCACTCACATCAATTCATAATCCTACAATTCGCCATCAACCACAGTAAACTTATACCTATAATCTTATCTGAACATCATGTTCTTTCCAAAATATTAGTGTAATATCTCTTGAAAATGGAATACATCATTTCACATAACAGTTTAACATGTATGATCATTTAAAGCATATAACATCTTTTAAGAAATCCAACTCTAATGAAAGGCAACCACAATCTCCGGGGGGGAGTAGCAGTTGTATTTTTCGTGCATATATGTCTGCGCGTGTTAAATTGCTCAAAAACTTGTACGGGAGTAAAAGAGGCCAATGGGAATTAATTATTAAATGAGAAGAGCACTACTCTTAATTAACTAGATTAACTTGTTGAAACCTATCCATGTTCGATAAAAATCTGAAAGAGGAGCAACATACAATGCAAAAAATGATAGCACTAGGGAGAACATGTCAAAAGGTGCTTACTTGTTTCAGTAGCTCTGCTTCTGTTGAATATGGAGACCATTGCAACAGCAAGGAAAGGTTAGACATGAAGTATTCTTTCCCATATCGATCTAGAATTTCCAAATTACCAGCTGTGTTAAGCTCATAATCCACCTGCATACGGACAAGCTCTTGAAATGGGCTCCAGAATAACAAAAATGGAAGTGAGTAAATCCCAATGCAGCTGTTTACCCATCCACGAGACCAAAAAGTCAACAACTAATTCAGCTATTCATTAACAAGATTTAAAACATACAGTTTGCTAGTATCCGTCACTGTCACAAGCCCAGGATCCTAACATGCGCAAACCTATAACCTCATCTCTTTAAACCCTCTTTAGTTTTTCCTGTGGTCTTCTCATCACTTCACAAGGTAATGTTGCATAATCAAATAAAGCAAAGATTGAAAAGAAAAGGGCCAAACCTCAGCTTCAAGCTGTTTTTGGATGCATGAGGTACCACTATATGCACATGCTAGATACGATGTAGGAATGATGTGTATGAATTTATAATTGTTAACTTTTGCAGAACACTGCCAAAATTAAATAGGCTAGATTCAGAAAGAACTTTGACTAACATATTTGAGTAGGGAAGTCAAACCCACCATTGGCACTACTATTCTGTCATGTCCTGTTTGTGTCAAAAATGTGAAAGAGAGGAGACCAATGCTTTGAGTCAATACCCTGCTCATTATATAAACTGATAAGGAAACAAGCTAGAATTTGCAACTAAAATACATATCACATTAGAAACAAAACTTAAAAAAACCTCGATCTTTATCTTTTTTTTCCCTTGAACTGAAGTTTGTTCATTTATGGAATCAAAGCAAGCCTATTTTGGCTGGCATGTAATGACCATTTCAACAGTTCAGCAAACCAACCATCAAAACAAGGGAAAAAACAATTGAAATGGAGGGAGAATGGAGGGCATGGGTTAGAGATTTATAGAATTAATAAACAAACTTGAGAGTAATGGAGCTGGTTTGCTTGCCATTAGACCATATATATCGTATGGCCACCCATGACAATCACTTCACTTGCTTTGCATGACAATTGTAAACATTTAATATCAAATGAGCAAGTCGGTAGAAAACTACAGAATCACACTTATACCTATCATCTGCATGGCGGCTGAAGACAATAGCATCTGCCCCAAGTCTCATAGTGCTGGTCTTGAAGCCATTACCATCTGAAAGACCATTCAAGCAACAACTGTGAGATAAAATTATTATAGAATTTTCTTTATGGATAGACAAGTTGCATACACTGTCCAATTGCTGATTTGGATTTTTTATCTGAAAACCCAAAGCTCATGCATCGCCGGATTGCTTCAGGATCCATTCCACCACCATCATCTAGTCAGAGTACAAGTTTTACAAAACCATTGTCAGGCAGTATTCATTCCTTTTAAGATGTGTTACATCAACAGACTACAAAACAACATAAAGAACAATTCTTTATGATTGATAAGTTCAAGCACCTTGAATTAACAGTGCAGGACTTCCATCTCTTGGATTTGAGATTTTATCTACAATGACAAAAGAGGCCCCATTTTGGATCTATAAAGTAAAAAAGGGAAAGGGAATGAAAAGTAAAATTTGAAGCTTGAAGATGTAGCAAAATGATAGCCAGAAATAAATGGTGCAAAACATCCCAAAACATTGAAAGACCAGCAACATTAGTATATATTGGAGAGAAATAGACATAAGAAAGGCTGTTAATGTGATAGAAGCTAGACTTCATAAAGAATAAAGAAAAAAAAACATATATTGAAACTCAAATTGTCAAATTAAAATGCTAGATGCCTTAAGAAAGCCCATTCATTGATTTAGATAAGAGACTAAGTAACAGGGTAAAGCCATGACATCACACCAATTCATCTATTTAAAAATAAATATTTGGATGTACATGTATAAAATAATGATTAAATTCAGGTTACATATATTCACACATTAAATAATAAATATGAGGTCCTTTAAAATTAGAAGTTTAAGTAAACCATGTAGAAGAAATAAAAAAACTTACATGTGATGTATTAAGTTCCATAAATATTGGTTTCATATCCACTATACATTGAGCAGTTGTTCAGATTTCTTGTTGCTGGTTTCATTGTCATGGTGAATGTGTTTTTGTGGGGATAGGGGATCTAATCTCTGGTTGCATTTGAAATAATTATTAGGAAAAAAAAGTGCGGCGTACTGTATTATCAAAAAACAAGAAAGTTTTATGACCTCCAATTTCAGGAGATCACCTGGACTGGTGTCCCACCAGTCCCCTGATATGCAGATTATCTCATTGATCTTGGCCAGTTTTGTAAATTGTTTTGTCCATCAGGAATAAAGAAGTAGTTGTCAGTTTGGCATGTCAAAAATATATAGGCAAACAGGCCCACTTTGATCTCAAAAATTCTATACACTCAAGCTTTGCAACACTACACTGCCTGATAATCAGGCTCCTACATGCCAGATAAAAGGAAATTGATTACTTAAAAAAAATTCCGTTATAAATCACCTCATCAACTGCATTGTCAACCAGTTCTGCTATGGCTGCAAACAAGAAAAGAACTGTACTCAATTAAATTTATCATCAACAAAATGCAAATGGAATATAACTCTGTATAAGCTGGACATACCACCAAAAACCCACTTATGTGAAGTGGCATTTGAATGAAGAAACATTGGGTGGACATGGAGATAATTTTTCCCATCTGAAATCCCAAAAAGAAAAGGATTAAAAAAATCAGAGCATGGCTGATCAAGTATGAACAGAGCATGGACAATAGATACTTCGACAAATCATACAAGGTTTTATCATCCAACTTATAAGGAAAAACAAGGAGGAAGGTAGCACCAGAAAGTCTATAACAGAATGCATAATAAGTAGAACTGATTTTCAGCGAGCAGGGAAGATCATGAAATTATAATTAAGAATTGATAGCTGCATACTTTGAAGTGTGAGCTTGGAACTGGGCCCATCATCATAGTCCCCAGCTTTCCAAAATTGACGACAAGGTGGTGCTGGAAATTTTATAAATTCAGAATAAGTGCCACTTTCATCTACTGGAGATCGTCCCTGCTCAAATACATTTGAATTACTTTGACCACTACTTAAGGCATTTGAGCTTTTACTTTCTTTAGATTCTTGTCTTCCGGAATGGTTCACAGACTTCTGATGCTGAGGTAGTTGGCCTCTAAGGCAGTTGTTCCCTTGCACTCCATCCCCAACATCTTTATCCAATTCAGTAGCTTTCATAACCATGTTTTTGAAGCCCACTGTCACGAAAAAAATGAATGCTAGTAAAATCCATCTCAAACAAATAATAGATAGGATGGATTATGCAAGAGGAGTAAGCATTCTGAACAGATAAAGGTAGAAACATTGGCATACCAAAACAAAAAACATATTGCATCGGCAAGATACAAAAATTTTAATACAGAATGGGAAGTATAAATTCAAGAGTAACTGTACCGATGACCTCTCTTTTTTTCTTTTTTTATTTAGTCTTTTAAAATAAGTTCCTTATAGCTCAAGGCACTACGTCATTTCACTTGTTTTGGGAAAAGATACCATAGGAATAATAATCAAACATCTTCTACAGTAATGAAAATAAATTACAAGGTAAGGCTTAGGGGTTTAAAACAAGTTGCATTTGGAGTGAGAAAAACCAAAAACCAGGTTTTGGGGCATTTGCGGGTGCTGAGGAGTATCTGTCATGTGCGAGTTTTAGTGTAGCACTTTTAGATTTTCATGCCTTCTTCTGCATGGCTCAACTAAGACTAAATAGGGTTCTGAGGCCTTTTATATCTTCTTGCCATTTGGTACAAAATGTTCAATACTGAAAGAAAGAAGAAAGCTACAGGCACAAATCCAAATTCCATCCTAGAATCCAGATAAAAGAGACATCCAAACCCTTGCAGTTCCTCTGAAACCTTTCTGGCATATTAACATAAGCAGACATCAAGCAAATACAAAAAATTCTCAGCAGGGTGAAGACTAAGTTTTACAAAACTGCAACTCAGCTAGTGAGAATTGAGAGATGAGAAGCTACAGCCTACAAGTTCAAAATATAAGCATAGGAAAGATTAGAATGTTCAGATGGTAGTAGGAAACACAAGGAAAAATAAGTAAAAAAGGACTGCTTTGGATGGAAGGTGGAGGTGGCACTTCTCAGGGACTAGGGCTGTTTGAGATGATTTGGTCATATCCGACACACAGACTTGAGGGTGCAAACATCATCCAGTTCACGTACAAGAATATGAGAATAGAGATAGGCCAAACATGGTGTGGATTTAAGTGGAAAAAAAAATGATCCAGCAACTAAAATTTGGCAAGAGTTTAGTAAGAAAAAAAGACAAAAACTAACATGGTATCCCTATTGGTTTACTAAAACGAGCTTTGGTATATATTACTAGATAAGTTTGCAGCACCACTAGCTAGAGAACACCATTGTCATCACCATCTTCACTGGCCGGCAGCCACCATCATTTGTAGCACCAGTTGGCCACCTCCACTCTACCCAACAACAACCACTACCACCAAATCTATAAATACATCAAGCAGTGCAAGTATTAAATTGGTCAGACTCAACTCGTCTAATTTTAGCAAAATCAAAGTTAGGCTTGTGTTTATGGCTAGCAAAGATGTGAAAGTCAATCTTTGCTAATTTAAATTTTGTCAAGGTTCAAGTTAGAATGGGGCTTTACTTGAACCGAGCTGGACATAGCTTGTTTAGATGGATCAACTAGCAAAAAGAGAACCTTGCTTAAACTTGGCCTGTTCATCAAATGTTACGCAGATCACTGAAATGAAAAAAATAAACATGTAATATACAAAAGAAATATGATTTGCGCCATTTGCACATAATGGGAGATCAACACCAATTTTATAGCTTCCATTTACTTGGAAAAATCCGTTTTCTATTTTTAATTTGAAGAAAAAAAAATGAGTTGCAATCCCCATTATAATTCACTGACCACTCTTAAAATCATAGCTAATATTTTAAAGCAGCAGGTTCAAGAATTCCAAGACAAGCAGCATATCAAAGCAAGGCAACAAGTAAATTGGCTTCAAGTCAAGCTTTCCAGTGAGGGTAAACAGAACAGCTCAAACGCCCCATGAAACAATAACCTCAAACAAACACACAAACACAGAGGTATCAAAGAAAAATCAGGAAAAAAAAATAGAAATGAAAAGTGTAATAGAATGTAAGCTCTTTACCTTTTCGGCAGTCGCGACTTAAAAGAGAGAGAAAATCAATTTTCTTCTTCCTTTCCCCGCCACTTCTCACTTCCTCTACTTAGGTTAGGTTTATGAGGGCTAGGCATGCTCAGATTTTGGGAGACTTTCTGGGCCAATATATATAAACACTCCATTGTTTATAATTTTTCCTTCGCATATGAGCCCATCCTTGTAAATAAATTTTCCTCCAACATAAATATTTTCAATATAAAACCATAAATCAAGTATCACAATGCCAACAAGAATTTAAAGTAATATAAGTAAAAACAAAACTATACAAGAATTAAAACATTAAATAGAAATATTGTACAATTTAATGGGTTGTTTTATTGATCAAGTCTGTTTGAGAGTGTGGTTACGGTTATTTTTTAAAGTATTTTTCACTTAGAAATGTATCAAAATAATTTTTTTTATTTTTTAAAAAAAAATTCGATATCAGCACATCAAAATAATTTAGAAATATTAAAAAATATATTAATTTAAAGTAAATAAAAAAATAAAAAAAATTCAATTTTTTTCAAAAGCACTTTAAATTAAACAAATGTTAATTTAAAGTTGTTTAAAAAATATAAAAAAAGAAAGAAAAATAATAGTTAATACAATATCTTTTTTTATTTTTTTTATCTTCTTGAAAAAATAAGTACATATAACTATGCTAATCTTTTAGAACCAATCAGCTCACTTTTGTAATTTTACTTTTTAAAGTATTTAAAAGTATGGTTGTGATTATTTTTTAAAGTGTTTTTCATTTAAAAAAGTATATCAATATTTTTTATATTTTTTAAAAAATATTTTTAAAATTAGCATATCAAAAATATATTAATTTAAAATAAAAAAAAATTAAATATTTTTAAAAATGCTTTTGAAAACCAGTAGTAAACGGCTTACTTTTGTAATTTAATATCTAATTGTACTACCGATATTATCCTTTTCATATGCTTAAAAAATTACCAATAAATCTATTTTTCCTTAGTTTCTTAAAGAAAAAACCTTTCATAATATTTTTTTAATGTTCAATTTCTCTCACTCGTAAAATAATTTATAAATCTAATTTATTTTTATATTGCCATTATTGTAAATTTTAATTATATTTGAATCAAATTGCGGTAGTAAAAGCAGAAAATATAATACTTCATGCTGCGAATCTTGTTTTAAATAAAAAAAATTAATGACCATTAGCATAATAAGGTTCTCTAAAACATTTATAGGAATTATAGCAATTAACAAGAATACAATTATATGATAATAAATCTAAAGTTTAAAAAAATCTAAAAAACATTTAGGAAAAATATTCAGAAGCTATTGAAATTGATTTTTTTATTTTATTTTCTATTAGAAAATATAAATTAAAAATAAAATAGAAAAGTGAGATTTTAAAACAAAATACATTTTTTTATTACTAAACACAACCATAATGTCAAGAAAATATAAGAGCGTCTGAGAATGTGGTTATAGTTATTTTTTAAAATATTATTTAAAAATATATCAAAATGATATTTTTTTTGTTTTTTAAAAATTATTTTTTATATCAATACATCAAAATAATTTAAAAATACTAAAAATATATTAATTTGAAAAAATTAAATTTTTTAAAAAATATTTTTGAAATGAAAAATAAACAAGACAATGCTCGATGTCGAGAAAGAAAAAAAGAGGAGATTTGAGGTGTGATCACCCCAATAACATCTTTGCAGAGGAAAGGAGGAGTTTGAAACTAAAATATCATCGACTGGAATGTCTGCACCAAAACACCAACATCAACTGTTCCTTCCCCCCTTGCATGATTCAAATCACTCATGAGCCTTCGCTAGAATCCTAACAATTATTGTTTATTGTTATTATTATTTAAAAAATAATAATTAAGAGTGCTCAACCTTTCACGGTAGCCCAGGAGAAGAAATGTTATTCATTAGAAAAATGTTATTTTTGTCGCTGTGATTATTTTATGTTTTGATTCTTGGATTTCTTTTGCTTTTTATGTGGCACTTAATAAATATTGCTTTGATTTGCAATTGGTTTTGGTGAGTTGTTTATCATGCTTGTGTATGGGAATATCAAGATGTCAAGAAAATATTATTAATGCTTGGTTTGGTGAAATAAAATTTAATTTTAATGACTTGAAATCAATAAATAGAGTTTCAAAAACTGAATTTGAAACTTAAAAAATTTCTAGTTCATTTTTTTTTTTTGCAAACATTAGAAATTGATTTGCATTATTATAAAAGAATTTCGTGTTTTTTTTATTTCAGTTCCTCAACTTTTTATTTGGCAAGGGAAATTCTCGATGTTTGATTTTGTCAAATATAACAAAATTTGACTAATTTAGAACAATCAAGTGCCAAGAGACCAAAATTAAAACTAAAATAAATATAAAAAATAAGATAAATTGACAAAGCAAAATAGCTAGTGTGTGCAACACATGCTCTAGGTTGGGAGAAGCCTATTGTATTCTGGTGGCTTGTGCGGTTTTCCCCACGGCCAAATACTAGCTTTCAAGGTGGTGTTGGAAAGCAGCAAGTTGAGATCCTCCTGTTGGTCCAGTGCATGTTGACGGAGGAGTGATGATAAGCCTTTATTGATTTTTTTCTTCTCTCTCCTCTTTTCTTTCTCATCTCATCGGGATTTATGTCAACTTTGAAAGGTGTCTTGTCAGTTTATTTTTGTATCAAATTTGGTTTTCATTCTTTTAATAGTTATTTGTTTTATTTTGAATCTTTTTTTAAATTGATTTTATTTTTTATTTTCACTCTTCAATATTTAGTTTCATTCAGTTTTTATATCAAATTTGATTTTCATTTTTTTTATTGCTATTTGTTTTGTTTTGGATCCTTTTCTTAATTGTTTTTTTTTTTAAAATTTCAACTCTCGACATTTGGATTAATTTATTTTTATGTTAAATTTGATCATTATTCTTTTGGTTGTTATTTGTTTTGTTTTTTATCTATTTTATTGATTTTTTTTCAATTTCAACCCTCAATATTTAGTTAATTGAGAATTTGATTTTATGTCTTTTTGGATTTGCCTTTTATGAGGTAATATTTAATCTCATGATCTAAGTCACGGGTTTGGAAAATTAGTCCAAGTTGACTATGATCTTTTTTTAAGGTTCTTTTTTAAATTGATTTTTTTTTCCAATTACTTCCTTCAACATTGAGTTGGAATATGGCTTCGTAATTTTTTTTGGTTTACTTTCTATGAGGTCATTCATATCTCATGACCTAGGTAATGAGGATTTTTTTTTTCTTTTTGTTAATTAATTATTTTTAATTTCATAATTCTTCATTGAATTGTTTATGAATTGGATTTCATAATTATTTTTTCTTGTTTTCTATTAGGTCATTTTGGTCTCACGACTTGAGTCAGGTGCTTGATAAACTAACCTGAGGTAATTCGAGACAATTGTTTTTTCTTATTTTTTAATTAATTTGTTTTCAATTTTATTTTTCAACATTAAATTAATTAGAAATTAAATATCATAATTTTTTTCAATTTACTTTCTACATGATTATTATCGTCTCATGAACCAAAACACATATGTTGGTAGATTGACCAATGTTTACTCATGGAATTCTTTTTTAAAAGATTGAATATTTTTTAAATTTAAATTTTATCTTTTAATATTTTATTAATTGATGTGTATGTATGTGAATATTGTTTTTAATTTAAATTTTATCTTTTAATATTTTATTGATTGGTGTGTGTGCACACACACACTCGTGTAAGATGTATTTTTTGATGCTATCTTATTGAATTCCATTTAATTTTAATTTTTTAGAAATCATTTCAGAATATTGGTAGGCATTGATTTTAGGCATGTCATCATGATTTTACTTCGGTATATTTATTAACTTATTGAACTCAATCAAATATATAACTCTAACTCGAACAGCAGATTTTTCTCCTTTTAAATAATATGCTAATTGAGACTGAATATTTGGCACGGACCACGGCAT